>NC_135234.1:311029392-311350161 GCF_051348905.1 Ranitomeya variabilis | reverse complement strand
GCTTGGTCTACCAGATTAGGTTCCTCATAAAGCACTCCAAGCGCCAGAAAAAACGCATCCACACTTTGCAATGCAGGATCTCCTGGCGCCAGAGAGAATGCCCAATCTTGAGGGTCACCACGCAACAAAGAAATAATAATTTTAACTTGCTGAACCGGATCACCAGAGGAACGAGGTCTCAGAGAAAGGAATAATTTGCAATTACTTTTAAAGTTCAAAAACCTAGATCTGTCTCCGGAGAACAGCTCAGGAATAGGTATCTGAGGCTCTGACATAGGACTGTGAACTACATAATCCTGAATGCCTTGTACCCTAGCAGTGAGATGATCCACACTAGAAGACAGACTCTGAAGGTCCATAGCTGCAGCTGAATTCTGAACCACCCAGAGATTAAGGGGAGGAGAGAGGCTAGACACACTGCAGAGGAAAAAAAAAAATGAACTCAGGATTTCTCTTATCCCTCTTTTGCGATGCATTAACTCTTTACTGGTCTGCTGTACTGTTATGATCCGGTGGTAGGATCACCAAACTGACCTGATAGGTAAACCTGAATAGTAGGACTAGCTGCGGGAATGTGGGAACTATACCGACCGCAATCCTGAACCTATCCACACACACTAAAGGCAGCCGTGGAGCGTTACCTAAAAACCTAGACGCCTCTTCACAGCCTAAGAAACTGGCTACCCCTAGAGAGAAAGCAAAGCCTCACTTGCCTCAGAGAAATAACCCCAAAGTTAAGACAGCCCCCCACAAATAATAACGGTGAGTTAAGGGGAAAATACAAACGTAGGAATGAAAAACAGGTTTAAGCAAATGAGGCCCGCTAACACTAAATAGACAGAAGAAAGCAAGGGATCTGTGCGGTCGGTACAAAAACTATCAAAAACTATCCACGCAGAAAGTACAAGAACCCCCACACCGACTCACGATGTGAGGGGCGCACTCTGCACCCCAGAGCTTACCAGCAAGCGAAAAATCACATATAAGCAAGCTGGACTGAACACATAATATACTGAGAAACATATTCAAAGAAACAATGAGCAAAAAGAACTAGCAAGACTTAGCTTCTCAGAAAGAGACAGGTCACCAGGGAGATCCAGGAGAGGTCAGAACCAGTACTGAATACAACGACAGCAGGCAACAAGTAAAGGTCCAGGTGGAGTTAAATAGGAACCAGCATAGCAGGAAATGAGGCAGCTGAGCCCAGCTCCAGACCCGCAGTATCGCTAAAGGCCACCAGAGGGAGCCCAGACGGAATTCACAACACAGTCCCATCAGACGATGCCTGGCTACACACACACACACACACACACACACACACACACACACGCACACACATAAACACAGACCTGCAGACAGACATGCACATATTCTCCACCCACACACTCTTCCTCCTTCCTTTCTGCAGCGTTTTTTGCACCCAAATCCACAGCAAATCCGCAGACCTTTTTACACCTGCGGTTTAGCTGTGGATTTCACTGACTCAATGTAAGTCAATGGGTGCAGAAACGCTGCAGATCCGCAAAAAGAATTGACATGCTGCATAAGATAAAACGTTGCAAATCATTGCGGAATTTTCCACAGCATGTGCACACCAATTCTGGATTCCCATTGATTAACATTGCGTGAGCTACTCTTTGTGGATTTGGTGCAATTCCACTCGAAAAAAAACATGCTGCGGTTCAGCAACAAAATCTGCAACGTGTGCACATAGCCAAAGAGATTTATGGTGATGATTCCCCATCATACGATCTAGTCAAGAACTAGCATCGTCAATTCAAATGTGGTCAGACTTCAGTGCAAACAGCTCCAATTCCAGGGTGATCGCACTCTGCTATTGATAAACACACCATCCAGCAAGCGGAGGTCGCCATTTTGGAAAATCGCCGCATAACCATTTGACACCTAGCCCAAAATGTCAAGATTAGTGTGGGGGTCCATGGAAAAAAATCATCCAATACCATCTTCACATGCATAAGGTATCCACTGGCTGAGTTCCCCAGGTGCTCACACCTTTCCAGAAGCAGGAACGAGTAGCATGCTCTCAGGATCTATTGACGATGTGCCATGGAAACCAGGAGGACTTTTTAATCAGACTGATCACAAAGGATAAAAGCTGGGTCCATCACTATGATACTGAGACAAAAGTACAGTAGATGCAATGGAAGCATACATACACTCCCTGACAGACGTTATGTCACTCATCCATGTTATGTAAATAAAAGTTTATTAGCTGACGTTAAATTCATCCATTGGTTGTATAAATTATTCTTTTGAAAGCTGAAACACTCTGAAATGCGGTTTACGTTAAGAAAATAAATTGGCATCAATTCAGAAATATTGATCAGTTAACCCCTTAATCCCATATGACGTACTATCCCGTCAAGGTGACCTGGGACCTAATTCCCAGGGACGGGATAGTACGTCATAGCGATCGGCCGCGCTCACGGGAGCAGCGTGGCCGATCACGGCCGGGTGTCAGCTGACTATTGCAGCTGACATCCGGCACTATGTGCCAGGAGTGGTCACGGACCGTCCCCGGCACATTAACTCCCGGCACACTGATGATCGCAGCGTTCCGGGGGCATAGGGAAGCATCACGCAGGGAAGGGGCTCCCTGCGGACTTCCCTGAGACCCTCGGTACAAGGCAATGTGCTCACCTTGTACCAAGCATCTCCTATCTGCAGGCCCCGGATCCAAAATGGCCACAGGGCTGCATCTGGGTCCTGCAGGGAGGTGGCTTCACAGCGCCTGCTCAGAGCAGGCGCTGGTAAGCCTGCAGCCCTGCATGTCAGATCGCTGATCTGACACAGTGCTCTGCAACATGTCAGATCAGCGATCTGACCTTATAACATGATGTTCACCCCGGGGCAATGTTGTAGTGTAAAAAAAATATTCAGATGTGAAAAAAAAAATGAAAATTCCTAAATAAAGAAAAATAAAATATTGTTCCCATAAATACATTTCTTTATCTAAATAGTAAAAAAAACAATAAAAGTACACATATTTAGTATCGACGCGTCCGTAACGACCCGACCTATAAAACTGTCCCACTAGTTGACCCCTTAAGTGAACACCATAAAAAAACGAGGCAAAAAACAACGCTTTATTATCATACTGCCGAACAAAAAGTGGAATAGCACGCGATCAAAAAGACAGATATAAATAACCATGGTACCGCTGAAAACGTCATCTTGTCCTGCAAAAAATAAGCCACCACACAGCGTCATCAGCAAAAAATTAAAAAAGTTATAGTCCTCAGAATAAGGCGATGCTAAATAATAATATAATTACTTTTTTTCTATAAAATAGTTTTTATCGTATAAAAGCGCTAAAATATAAAAAAATTATATAAATGAGGTATCGCTGTAATCGTACTGACCCGAAGAATAAAGCTGCTTTATCCATTTTACCAAACGCGGAACGGTATAAACGCCCCCCCAAAAAAAATAAATTCTTGAATAGCTGTTTTTTGGTCACACTGCCTCACAAAAATCGGAAAAAAAAGCGATCAAAAAATGTCACGTGCCCGAAAATGTTACCAAAAAAAAGTCAACTCGTCCCGCAAAAAACAAGACCTCGCATGACTCTGTGGACCAAAATATGGAAAAATTATAGCTCTCAAAATGTGGTAACGCAAAAAAATTATTTTTGCAATAAAAAGCGTCTTTTAGTGTGTGACGGCTGTAAATCATAAAAATCCGCTAAAAACCCCCGCTATAAAAGTAAATCAAACCCCCCTTCATCACCCCCTTAGTTAGGGAAAAATAAAAAAATTAAAAAATGTATTTATTTCCATTTTCGGATTAGGGTTAGGGTTGGGGCTAGGGTTAGGATTACATTTACGGTTGGGATTAGGGTTAGGGGTTTGTCATGGTTAGGGGTGTGGTTAGGGTTATGGTTGGGATTAGGGCTAGGGGTGTGTTGGAGTTAGGGTTAGGGGTGTGGTTGGGATTAGGGTTAGGGGTGTGTTGGGTTAGGGTTTCAGTTAGAATTGGGGGTTTCCACTGTTTAGGGCTCTCCAAATGCGACATGGCGTCCGATCTCAATTCCAGCCAATTCTGCATTGAAAAAGTAAAACAGTGCTCCTTCCCTTCCGAGCTCTCCCGTGCGCCCAAACAGGAGTTTACCCCAACATATGGGGTATCAGAGTACTCAGGACAAATTGGACAACAACTTCTGGGGTCCAATTTCTCGTTACCCTGGGGAAAATAAAAATTTGGGGGGTAAAAAAACCATTTTTGTAGGAAAAAAATGACTTTTAATTTTCACGGCTCTGCGTTATAAACTGTAGTGAAATACTTGGGGGTTCAAAGTTCTCACAACACATCTAGATAAGTTCCTTGGGGGGTCTAGGTTCCAATATGAGGTCACTTGCGGGGGGTTTCTACTTTTGGTGCAGTGACCAATCTTACAGCCAGGGGGAGCTGTGTGTGCGCTGCAGGATGCCTTGGATGTATAACTGTGGTGGTGAGAGAAAGTCCGGCAGGATTATAAATGGCCGGTATGTGTATCGCAGAGGAGGACACTCTGTGCTGTCAGTCTAAAGTTATATTGTGTTCTGGGACCTGTAGTCCCACAAGTAAATGTGTAGTTCTAATGGTAGACTGGCAGGGCTAGTTATGAGAGATGGGAGGGTCAAACTAGCCACACACACCCACACTCCCACCCAGGGGAGTGGTTACAGGTATGTAATGTGACCAGGGTGTGAGTCGCATGGTTTCCTGTGGGTTCCTGTGTATGGATCCGTTTGGTCCATGTGCAAGGTCCTGGCCGGTCGGTGTTGGAGTCTCCTGGCATTGGAGGAGTTCTGGAAGCACCCGAGACCGTGGACCTAGTGGATGGTCAGTGTTGGAGTCTCCTGGCAGTGGAGATGTCCTGGAAGCACTGAAGAGTGAGTCCCGCAATAGCCTGTGTTTTGGATTGTCCTGAAGTGGGCTGGAGTCCTGGAAGCACTGCTGAGGCTATGGACTGAATGCTTGAGGGTGTTGGATTGTCCTGGGATGGACTGGAGTCCTGCAAGCACCTGGTAAGAGTGTGAGTCCTGGAATGGTCAGAGTGTTGGATTGTCCTGGGATGGACTGGAGTTCTGTAAGCACTTGGTAAGATCATGGACTGATGGCCTGTGTGTTGGAAGTGCCTGTGATTGGACTTCCTGGAAGCGCATGGAAAGGCTGCATCTACAGAGTCTGAGACGGTGTCTGTAGATGCAGCCTTTCCATGCGCTTCCAAGAAGTCCAATCACAGGCATTTCCAACACATAGGCCATCAGTCCATGATCTTACCAAGTGCTTACAGGACTCCAGTCCATCCCAGGACAATCCAACATTCCAAATGGCGCTCCTTCCCTTCCGAGCTCTGCCATGCGCCCAAACGGTGGTTCCCCCCCACATGTGGGGTATCAGCGTACTCAGGACAAACAGGACAACAACTTTTCGGGACCAATTTCTCCTGTTACCCTTAGGAAAATACAAAACTGGGTGTTAAAGATAATTTTTTTGGAAAAAAAAATTATTTTTTATTTTCACGGCTCTGCCTTATTAAAGGGAACCTGTCACCACGTTTTTGGAAGATGGGATAAAAATAGCGTTAAATAGGGGCAGAGGTGGGCGTTACATTAGTGTGTTTGTTATGCGTTTATTACCCACCTAAGTTGCCGAAATACCTTTGCAAAGTCTCCGTTTTCGCCTGTCAATCAGGCTGGTCTGGTCAAAAGGGCGTGTTGTCTTCCCCCAGATTTTGCGTAGTTTTCCGTTGGTGGCGTAGTGGTTTGCCCATGCCCAAGGTCCCGAATCCTCTGCCAGGGGATTTAAAAGAGCGCGCTGTTCGTTATTTCATTGGTGATCGGTGGGCGCGGCCATCTTCCTTTGGCCGCGTGTGCGCAGAAGCGGCGCTCTGCTGGCCGCGGCTTCAGGAAAATGGCCGCCGCGATATCCATCTGCGCACGCGCGGCATCCCGCGGCCATTTTCCTGAAGCCGCAGCCAGCAGAGCGCCGCTTCTGCGCACACGCGGCCAAAGGAAGATGGCCGCGCCCACCGATCACCAATGAAATAACGAACAGCGCGCTCTTTTAAATCCCCTGGCAGAGGATTCGGGACCTTGGGCATGCGCACACCACTACGCCACCAACGGAAAACTACGCAAAATCTGGGGGAAGACAACACGCCCTTTTGACCAGACCAGCCTGATTGACAGGCGAAAACGGAGACTTTGCAAAGGTATTTCGGCAACTTAGGTGGGTAATAAACGCATAACAAACACACTAATGTAACGCCCACCTCTGCCCCTATTTAACGCTATTTTTATCCCATCTTCCAAAAACGTGGTGACAGGTTCCCTTTAACCTTAGTGAAACACTTGGGGGTTCAAAGTTCTCACAACACATCTAGATAAGTTCCTTGGGGGGTCTAGATTCCAATATGGGGTCACTTGTGGAGGGTTTCTACTGTTTAGGTACATTAGGGGCTCTGCAAATGCAATGTGATGCCTGCAGACCATTCCATCTAAGTCTGCATTCCAAATGGCGCTCCTTCCCTTCCGAGTTCTGCCATGCACCCATACGGTGGTTACCCCCCACATATGGGGTATCAGCGTACTCAGGACAAATTGCACAACAACCTTTGGGGTCCAATTTCTCCTGTTACCCTTGGGAAAATACAAAACTGGGAGCTAAACAATAATTTTTGTGGAAAAAAAAGGAATTTTTATTTTCACGGCTCGGCGTCATAAAGTGTAGTGAAACACTTGGGGGTTCAAAGCTCTTACAACACATCTAGATAAAGATCCTTAGGGGGTCTACTTTCCAAAATGGTGTCACTTGTGGGGAGTTTCAATGTTTAGGCACATCAGGGGCTCTCCAAACGCAACATGGCATCCCATCTCAATTCCAGACAATTTTGCATTGAAAAGTCAAATGGCGCTCCTTCTGAGCTCTGCCATGCACCCAAACAGTGGTTTACCCCCACATATGGGGTATCAGCGTACTCAGGACAAATTGTCCAACAACTTTTGGGGTACAATTTCTTCTGGTACCCTTGGGAAAATAAAAAATTGGGGGCGAAATGTTCATTTTTGTGAAAAAATATTATATTTTTACGGCTCTACATTATAAACTTCTGTGAAGAACTTGGTGGGTCAAGGTGCTCACCACACATCTAGATAAGTTCCTCAGGGGGTATTTAACCCCTTCATGACCTTGGGATTTTCCATGTTCGTTTTTTGCTCCCCTCCTTCCCAGAGCCATAACTTTTTTATTTTTCCGTCAATTTGGCCATGTGAGGGCTTATTTTTTGCGGGACATCATTGGTTTTACCATGTCATGTACTAGAAAATGGGAAAAAAATTCCAACTGCGGTGAAATTGCAAAAAAAAGTGCAATCCCACACTTGTTTTTTGTTTGGCTTTTTTGCTAGGTTCACTAAATGCTAAAACTGACCTGTCATTATGATTCTCCAGGTCAGTACGAGTTCATAGACACCTAACATGACTAGGTTATTTTTTTATCTAAGCGGTGAAAAAAAATTCCAAACTTTGCTAAAAAAAAATAAATAAATTGCGCCATTTTCTGATACTCATAGCGTCTCCATTTTTTATGATCTGGGGTCGGGTGAGGGCTTATTTTTTGCGTGCCGAGCTGGCGTTTTTAATACCATTTCGGTGCAGATACGTTCTTTTGATCGCCCGTTATTGCATTTTAATGCAATGTCGTGGCGACCAAAAAAACGTAATTCTGGCGTTTCGAATTTTTTTCTCACTACGCCGTTTAGCGATCAGGTTAATGCTTTTTTTAATTGATATATCGGGCGATTCTGAACGCGGCAGAACCAAATATGTGTAGGTTTGATTATTTTTTTATTTATTTTGATTGGGGCGAAAGGGGGGTGATTTAAACTTTTATATATTTTTTTTTCACTTTTTTTTTACTTTTTTTTAAACTTTTGCCATGCTTCAATAGCCTCCATGGGAGGCTAGAAGCAGGCACAACACGATCGGCTCTGCTACATAGCAGCGATCTGATGTTCGCTGCTATGTAGCAGAAATGCAGGTGTGCTGTGAGCGCCGACCACAGGGAGGTGCTCACAACTGCCGGGGATCAGTAACCATAGAGGTCTCAAGGACCTCTATGGTTACTATTCTGAAGCATCGCCGACCTCCGATTATGTGACGGAGGTCAGCGATGCGCTCATTTCCGGCAGCCCGGCCGGAAACGCCGGTTAAATGCCGCTGTCTGCGTTTGACAGCGGCATTTGATTAGTTAATAGCGGCGGGTGAATCGCGACTTCACCCGCCGCTATTGCGGGCACATGTCAGCTGTTCAAAAGAGCTGACATGTCCCGGCTTTGATGCGGGTTCACCGCGGAGCCCTGCATCAAAGCAGGGGATCTGACCTCGGACGTACTATACCATCCGAGGTCAGAAAGGGGTTAAACGCAGGTAATATCAAAGAAATTTTACCACTATCATGAAATACCATATGTCTCGAGAAAATAATGTCAGAATCACTGGGATCCGTTAAATTGGCCCGTCATTAACGTGCAAACCACCCTCGGGGCTTAATGGACACAGAATGATCAGATTTTGGCAAGACAAAAGTTTTGTCACCCACAGAAAGTAATGTGATATTCAAACAAATAATTAACTTAAAATAGAAATATATGTTGCATAACATGGGTGAATGAAGTTGTGGTGCTACTTATTATATAATATATAATATAATAATATATTATTATATAATATTTAATATTTTGTGAGACTTCCATGAGCTTGAAGGACTGCATCCATGCGGTTCAACAATGATTCATAAAATGTATTAATGAAGTCATCAGGAATAGCAAAGAATGCAGTCTTACATATCTCCCAGAGTTCATCTAGATTCTTTGGTTTTGTCTTCCAAGCTTCCTCTTTCATCCTATCCCAAACATGCTCAATGAGGTTCATGTCTGGTGACTGGGCTGGCCAGTCCTTGAGCACCTTGATCTTTTTTGCCTGGAGGAACTTTGTTGTAGAGATGGATGTATGAGATGGAGCACCATCCTGCTGCAGAATTTGACCCCTTTTATGATTTGGAATATAAGAGGTAGTTAATACTTCTTGATATTTTAGGCTATTGATATTGCCTTCCACGTTGCAAATGTTTCGCACACCCCCACACTGAGTGTAACCCCAGACCATGATCTTTCCACCACCAAATTTAGCTCTTTTCTGGGTGTATTTTGGATCCATACGGGCTCCAGTAGGTCTCATGCAGTATTTGCGGCAGCTGTGGTGTAATTCTACTGAAGATTCATCAGAGAAATCCACCTTCTGCCACTTTTCCAGCCTCCATCTGTTTAGCAGGCTGTGGGACTTTGCAAATGCCACACGGTTTTTTATTTGCCTTTTGTTTAGTGCTGGCTTCTGGCCACTGATTCGACCATGGAGGCCATTTCAAGACAGAATCCTACAAACTGTTCTAGTTGACACAGGGACTTGAGATGACCAGCCTGTTGGAGCTCTGCTGCAGTGGAAGAGGGGCTTGCTTTGGATTTTCTAACCAACAAACGTTCCCCCTGAGAAGTCGTCTTGCGGGGTCTGCTGGACCTGGGCTTGTCAAACACATCTCCAGTCTCTCCAAATCTTTTTTTTAATTCTTTGTACTTGACGCTGCGACATATTAAAGGTACCAGCCACCTCTGCAGTGGATCTGGTCTTCAGCCTCTTGATAATCAAGGCTTTGGTCTCAAGGTGGATTTTTGGCATGTTGTCAGAGCTCAAGTTGCAGTTCGAGTGAAGGTCTGGGGTGTTTTTTTTTATACACATACTAATTAACTGATCATTTACTGAGCACAGGTAAGGATGTAAACTACGATTGGGTGCATTATATAACCAGGCGATAAAAGTTTAGTCTTGCCAAAATCTGACCATTCTGTGTCCATTAACTGATCAATATTTCTGCATTGATGCCAATTTATTTTCTTAACCTAGACCACATTTCGGAGGGTTTCAGCTTTCAAAAGAATAATTTATACAACCAATGGATGAATTTAACGTCAGGTTATGCTTTTATTTACATAACTTGGATAAGCGACATAACTTCTGTCAGGGAGAGTATACAGGTGCTTCTCAATAGATAATTCATTACAAACAGAGTGATCTATTTCAAGTGTTTATTTCTGTTAATGTTGATTATGGCTTACAGTTAATGAAAACCCAAAAATCATTATCTCAGTAGATTAGAATACTTTGTAACACCAGCTTGAAAAATGATTTTAAGATCTGAAATGTTGGCCTACTGAAATGTACGCTCAGTAAATACACTGAATACTTGGTCAGGGCTCCTTTTGCATCAATTACTGAATCAATGTGGTGTGGTATAAAGGCGAACAGCCTGTGATATTGCTGAAGTGTTATGGAAGTCCAGGTTGCTTTGATAGCAGCCTTCAGCTCGTCTGCATTGTTGGGTCTGGTGTCTCATCTTCCTCTTGACAAAACCCCATAGATTCTCTATGGGGTTAAGGTCAGGCGAGTTTGCTGGGCAATAAAGTACAGTGATACTGGGGGTTTTTTTAAACCAGGTATTGGTACTTTTGGCAGTGTGGACAGGTGCCAAGTCCTGTTGGAGAATTAAATTTCCATCTCCAAAAAGCTTGAAGTGCTCTAAAATATCCTGGTAGACTGCTGCGCTGACTTTGGTCTTGATAAAAACACAGTGGACCTGCACCAGCAGATGACATGGCTCCCCAAACCATCACTGATTGTGAAAACTTCACACCAAATCTCAAGCAGCTTGGATTGTGTGCCTCTCCACTCTTCCACCAGACTGTGGGACCTTGATTTCCAAATGAAATTCAAAATTTACTTTCAACTGAAAACAACACCTTGGATTACTGGGCAACAGTCCAGTTCCTTTTCTCCTTGGCCCAGGTAAGACGCTTCTGTAGTTGTCTATTGGTCATCAGTGGCTTGACAGAAGGAATGCGACACTTGCAGCTCATGTTCTAGATTAGTCTGTGTGTGGTGGCTCTTGAAGCAATGACTCCAGCAGTAGTCCACTCCTTATGAATCTCCCTCAATTTTTTGAATGGCCTTTTCTTAACAATCCTTTCAAGGCTGCGGTTATCCTGGTTGATTGTACACCTTCCCCTCAACTTTCCATTAATATGCTTGGATACACTCTGAACAGCCAGCATCTGTAGCAATGACCTTTTATGGCTTACCCTCCTTATGGAGTGTATCAATGACTGCCTTCTGGACATCTGTCAAGTCAACAGTCTTCCCCAGGATTGTGGATCATACTGAAACAGACTAATGGACCATTTTAAAAGCTTAGTAAACCTTTTCAGGTGTTTTTGCTAATTATTCTGATTTTCTGAGATAATGACTTTATTGGCTGTAAGCCATAATCATCAACCTAAACAGAAATAAACACTTGAAATAGATCACTCTGTTTATAATGACTATATAATATGTGAATTTCACTTTTTGTATTGAAGAACTAAAATTAAGTTTTTGATGATATTCTAATTTTGTGAGAAGCACCTGTAGTTACATAGGTTGAAAAAATACCTAGACCCATAAAGTTCAAACTTCCTCCATCAACTATCCATTTTGTCACGAATTCAACTATAACCCACAGTATTGAACTACTGCCTGGTCAGGGTTCCTCTGAATCCAGCTCCAGTTTAGTAGTCTCTCGTCCACTTCATCCTAACAGCAGCAAATTGGAGGTGTAACAGTCCCATGGACTCGATTGTTATAGAGTGGAGTGAATTTGTTCAGAAATGATCTGAATTTTCCATATTTGTGCCGTATTGGTACCCTATTCCTGCTGAATTTATGTTTGAAGATCGGGCCCAAACATATAATCGATTATTTCAACTCCCATTGACTCTAATGCTGTGTTCGGCGAAAATTGCAAATTCAATATTCGCTGCCGATCATTATCCGAACCGAATTTTCAAAAATTCGCTCAACTTTAGTTATAAACCCACACCAACTCAAACATGAATTTGGGACACTTCATGTTCTTGTCTTTTTCCAGGATCCGCAACATTTGCAACAGGGCCTGGTTGAAGCGTTCAGAGGCCCCGTTTCCTTGGGGTGATAAGTCGTGAACTACGCACTATCTATCCTGTAGATACGATACAGCTCATCCATTATTCGTCCCTGGAAGCAAGCCCCTTCGTTGGAGTGAATTCGCTTTGTCCACCCATGTGAATGAAGTGGCTGTCTGATACCGGGTGGGAGTCACCACTGCAAACTTGGTGAAATGATCGGTGATCACCAAGCAATATTCATAGCCATTGTGGGATGTTGCGATCATCAAATAGCCTATCATCAAGCCCTCCAAAAGGCACAGGGGTCCAGATCGCCTGACAAGGGGCCCTCTCTGTTCTGGGGGTTTGTTCAGCTCACACTCTTAAACAAGCAAGCCCAATTGACCTGTTGCAGTTGGGACCGTTGCAACCAGGTCTTCTCCACTCTGAAGTGGGCACTTCTCTCATGAGCTTCTTTTGCCAAATGTACCACCAACACCTTAGCAGTCACCACCTGCCATGTAACATTGAACTCCAGAGGGAGCTGAATCCTTCAGCACAGCTAGCCCTCTTTCAGGAAGAGCCTCTACCACTGGCCCAAGATCTGCAGGGTGCTTGCAGGTTAAGCAGTCCTAGTTTCCTGGTCAGGCCTTTGTCCCAGAGCAATCCATTTTCTCAGTTTTGACAACTCCAGATCAGACTGTTGCAGGTGTATCCAATCATCTCTAGAATGGCCCAGAATCTGGGTGGGTCTGGACTCTTCTCTAGACTCCTAGGCGGTTACTTCAGCCACAGTAAACTACCTAAAGTCTAGAATCTCATCACCTTCGAGCTCTTCATCTACATCTTTATTCAGGCCTGCTTGGGTGACTCAGGATAGTGGGTCTGCATGCATGTTCTGGGAATTAGAAAGGTAGGAGATCTTGTACTGATATTTGGATATTCTTGTGACCCACCGCTGCTACAGTGTGCCCAGTTTCGCATTCTTCAGGTGGGCCAGGCGATTGTTATCCATCCGCACGTGCATTTCTGATCCCGATGAATATTCTGAAAATGTTTCTGTCATGGCCTATACTAGTGCTAACAACTCCAGTCTGAATTTACTATAGTCAAACAGATTATTTTCCATGTTCCTCAGGTACTGATTGGCATACATGATCGCACTCTCTCTTCCTTCTTGCACCTGGGCCAGTACTGCCCCCCAACCCATAGAGGCTACCATTGGCAAAGGGCTGAGAGAAAAGTCAGCGTAAGCATTCGTCAGTGCCATCTTCATGCTTGAACGCTTCCTCTTACCATGGACCCCATTAGATTGGCTGAAGCTTGGTCCCTCCTGCTATTCCTCGCAACAACTCGTTAAGCAGTACCACAATCTTGACAAAGTCTTTTATGAACCCCAGGAATGTTCTCAGTTCTCTCAGGTTGGTAGGAGTGGACCACTTCTGTACTACCTTCTATGCTAGACACAGTGTGTCCTTGATATTCAATTTCCCACTTATACAAGTCACACTTCTGGGGTTTGATTTTTAACCCATGTCCTTGAAGCTGCTCCAGCCGTATAAGGTGGCTTTCAAACATTGTGGAATAAATGATTATCTTAATATATCAGGGGTGCTTTTAAATCCAGATACCCCAAGCACCTCTCCATCAAACTTTGGAAGGTCCCAGGTGCATATTTGTCAGGCCAAAAGGCATTTGGTTAAACTCAAACAGGCCCATGGGGAGGACAAAGGCTGTCTTCGGATTATCTTCTACGGTCACTGAGACTCGCCAATAGCCACTGGTTAGGTCAAAAGGATGAGAAGTATTAGGCCTTTCCCAAAGGTGGATAGGGACTGATCCTAGGTAAAGGATAGGAATCCCACATAATGCATTTGGTAGTCTACACAGTACTTCAACATACCATATTTCTAACTAACAGAATGGGGGCCGCTCAGGGACTCTTTTTATGGATCACGGAATTGTGCAGCATGTGCGCCAGCAGTTCTTTCACCTCCTGATACATCTGGGGTGGGATCTGCCGATACTTCTCTCGAATGGGAGCAGCGGTTCTTGTAGGGATCTCGTGCTGAATAGCTTGGGTGAACCCAAATTAATCTTCATGTCGTGCAAACACTCCAATACCGCTGCAGTAACTATTCAACTTGTCCAACTTGCCTCAAGGAGAATTCTTCAGATTTGCCTAAATATGTTCCAAGAGATGATGTCTTGCTAGTGGTTTGCTTTTGCACTTTCAACTATCAAGCTACAAAGCCAAGGTCCATGTGTCTCCCTCTTCAGGCATTAATTCTATAACATTGGCTCTGGTGAGATCTTCTGGCATTATGCACTCAGGCCGCGTCTTAGTGGGGCATCAACTGCAAGTTTTCTCCACTGAAGTTTATACAGGTACACATCCCTGTCGTACAGTGACCAAGGCACGGGCAAACAATAGTCCGGAGATCGCTTCCTCCCCATCTATTGGTTCAATTTGGACATCCACACCCTCTAAGGACATGTGCCAGGATCGGCATAGTGGCTGACATGCAAAAACTGTTGGAGCACCTTGATACTGGCTGGATCACAGGTGGCATGGTTGCAATGGTTTCTATTCGGCCATCAGCCAAGAACTGTCCCACTTCTTTTAATAGTATATATAGATGCGGGACAGAGAACGCCTAGTGGACGAGTGGCAAGTATATCCTTTTGTCCCAGGGTGACGCATCCTCCACAGATCCAACCACCTGCTGCTCTCCATAAATAATGCTAATTGAGACGAAGCTGGAGACGGAGAGGGGGGCTCCCCAGATGTCTCATCCCCGAGTCTCAGCCTGTCAAGACAATTATCCATGACTAAATTAAAATCTCCCATGCAAATAACGTGTGCATCTGGATAATTTAAGGCATAGCTCATTGCCATCCGAAGGACTGATGTATTAGCCGGGGGAGGGTTATAAACACACAATATAACATTCACAAAAATTGATTAGTGCGTGTGCAAAAACAAAACGACCCTCAGAATCCCGTTGGGCCTCTCGAGCCTCCTATCTAACATCTCTATGTATCAGCAACGAGACCACTCTCGAATAGCTAGTGTGAAAGGCGTGGATGTACCATTGTACCCATGGTTTTTGTACGCATCTAGCCGTGTCCCTGGTCAGGTGTGTCTCCACCAAGGCCACGATGTGGGGATGGTAGCGTCTAATCTGTGAAAATACCTTAATTTTCTTCCAGGGGGATTTAATACCCCGTACATTCCAGGTCATACATATTATTTCAGATCCCATACTTAAGAAAAAAACAAAAACAGGCAGAGATGCTTACCTGTCTAACTGGGCCTCAATACAATTGCACTGACAGGGTGCAGCGGACCCAAGTAAAATGGCAACTGCACAGGTGCAATAATACCAGATTGAAGGCTGGCTGTTTCATCTGGTATTATTGCACCTGTGCAGTTGCCATTTTACTTGGGTCCGCTGCACCCTGTCAGTGCAATTGTATTGAGGCCCAGTTAGACAGGTAAGCATCTCTGCCTGTTTTTGTTTTTTTTCTTGAATATTGGAGGATTTTTTCCTCTTTTTGTGGCTTTCATGGTAGAGTAGGACTGGCAAACGTAAGGACCCTTGACGCAGGTTGCCAGCTTACATATTATGGCCAGAATATCCACCAATACCTTACATATATTGATATGTTTTTTTGCAAGTTATATTTTTTTTCGGGGTGCAGTCGGGCCCAAATGATTCTGTAAAGTGTGGTCTCTGTTCACATGGGATGCATTATAGTCAGCACTGGGCAGCCCGCCATAGGGTGTCACTAATAGACTGAGAACCAGATGCTCTGCATTCCTTGTGTGAACATTGCCACATGCAGAGTACATTTTTTTGCATTGGTGTGCCACACGGCCAATCCCTGATTGAAGGCTGGCTGTTTCATCTGGTATTATTGCACCTGTGCAGTTGCCATTTTACTTGCGTCCGCTGCACCCTGTCAGTGCAATTATATTGAGGCCCAGTTAGACAGGTAAGCATCTCTGCCTGTTTTTTTTTTTCTTGAATATTGGAGGATTTTTTCCTCTTTTTGTGGTTTTCAGATCCCATACTTACTCAACAAAGTATATTGTACATCATTACTCAAATAAAGTTCAAAGGCAGCACACAGAGTGGGAATACTGTTGGCGGCAGTTTCTATCTAAACAACAAATAAAACCCATGTTAGAGAAGAAACGGAGCAAGAACTAAACAGTATAGGACCAAAGTCCCATGCTCCTAATGTCAAACCAGCAAGGGGATACCCCCCGCTGAATTCAGCGTCCAGTATTGTTGATAAACTGGACGCCCATAGAGAGAGCCCTACACATAAAATCATAAGAATACTGCTTAATCAGGAATATATTAGGATTCCTTTGCACTGGACATCCCATGGGACCGTAGCCATTTAGCCGCCTCCGCTGGATCCGTGAAGAATATAGAAGAGCCTTCGTAGACAAATCGGAGTCGAGCTCCATAAATCATGGAGTACATGACATTCCTGTCTCTGAGTTGATTCTTAATCTCCATGAACCTTGCCCGTTGTTTCTGAAGTTCCATAGAGAAGTCTGGGAAAAATCAAAATTGTCGTATTGTTGAACTTGATGGGGTTTTTTTGCCATGCCAGTCGTAGAATAACATCTCTATCCTTGCAATTGAGGATACGTGCCAGGAAAGGTCTAGGCGGGGCCCTGGGAGGGAGGGGTCTTGTAGGAACTCTATGAGCTCTTTCCACAGAGAACGTTGGAGAAAATTCATCTCCCAGAGAAGACCTAAGCCAGCCTTCTAGAAATTTCTCAGGCTGCTGACCTTCTGGCAGTCCAATGATTCGAATATTATTCCGACGTAGTCTATTCTCTAAGTCGTCTGCTTTTTGTTTCCAAGCATTTATAGAGCCGGCGACTTTTGTTGATTTTGCCTCCATGGGTTTAATGGCATCTTCTATTTGAGACACTCTTGTTTCCACCTCTGTGATACACCCATTCATGGCCTGCATATCTTGCCGAAGACGTCCCACCTCAGTATGTACATCCTCTATTTTTTCTGTGAGGGATGTTCTGGTTAGGGATATAGCCTGCATTAATTGTTCAGACGCCTGTTTAAGAGTCAGTTCTTCCTGTTCACTCTCCTCAGTACTATCAGAAAGGCGATTTTTGCGTTGAACTAGTGAAGGATTATTTCTGAGGGACCGTGTACCATCAGAGGGGTCAACTCTGGCAAATTCTTTTAATTTATCGGCAGCTCCTGATCCCTTGGAGCGATGCATGGCTAGCAGCCATGTGGCACAGCAAGAGAACTATTTTGTATGAGTTCCACACATGCACAGCAGGGCTATTATAGAGTTTTTGTGTCATATAACAGTTCTGTGGCCAAGAGTATAATTGCGACAGCCCTGGATTTTCACCAGGGTGTCACACACCAGAAAGGATTTGCGGCGTCCGGAGTGGTAGCAGCAGGGAGGGGGTTCTGTTATGGACCTGGTGGTTAGGAGCACCTGGAATGACCTGATGAGTAAACTAGAAATCGGAACAAGCTCTGGGAAAGTGGGAACTCTGCTGACCGCAAACACCACTCCTATCACACACACTAGAAATAGCCGTGGAGCGTACCTAACTCTCACTAGACGCCTCTTCATAGCCTAAGAGCTAACTACCCCTAAAGATAGAAATAGAAGCCTAACCTTGCCTCAGAAAAATTCCCCAAAGGTAAAGGCAGCCCCCCACATATATTGACTGTGAGTTAAGAGGAAAGTCACAAACACAGGAATGAAACAGGTTTTAGCAAAGGAGGCAAGACTTCACTAATTTAGTCAGAGGATAGAAAAGGGAACTATGCGGTCAGCACAAAAGACTACAAAAAACCACGCAGAGTAAGCAAAAAGACTCCCCACACCTACTCACGGTGTGGAGGTGCCACTCTGCACCCCAGAGCTTCCAGCTAGCAAGGGAATATCATGATAGCAAGCTGGACTAGAAATAGCAGTACTAAGAAATATATTCAGGAAGCAGTAGCAAAAAATGAACTAGCAAAGACTTAGCTTCTGCTGGAGTAGACAGGTCCTCAGAGAAGTCCAAGAGAGATCTGAACCAATACTGAACCATTGACAGCTGGCATGAAGTAACGATCTGAGTGGAGTTAAATAGGGAAGCCAGCATAGCAATAAACGAGAGCAGCTGACAAAGTCAACCTCAGTGACCAGCAGTTCCGCTCAAAGCCACCAGAGGGAGTCCAAGAGCAGAACTAACCAAAGTACCATTCATGACCACAGGAGGGAGTCCGAGAACGGAATTCACAACAGTACCCCCCCTTGAGGAGGGGTCACCGAACGCTCACCAGGGCCCCCAGGCCGATCAGGACGAGCCAAATGAAAGGCACGAACTAAATCGGCAGCATGGACATCGGAGGCAACAACCCAGGAATTATCCTCCTGACCATAGCCCTTCCACTTAACCAGGTACTGAAGCTTCCGTCTCGAAATACGAGAATCCAAAATTTTTTCCACCACATACTCCAACTCCCCCTCAACCAACACCGGGGCAGGAGGATCAACGGAGGGAACCATAGGCGCCACGTACCTCCGCAACAACGACCTATGGAACACATTATGGATGGCAAAAGAAGCTGGAAGGACCAAACGAAATGACACAGGGTTGAGAATTTCAGAAATCTTATAAGGACCAATGAAACGAGGCTTAAACTTAGGAGAAGAAACCTTCATAGGAACATAACGAGAAGACAACCAAACCAAATCCCCAACACGAAGTCGGGGACCAACACAACGATGGCGATTAGCGAAACGTTGAGCCTTCTCCTGGGACAACGTCAGATTGTCCACTACGTGAGTCCAAATTTGCTGCAACCTGTCCACCACAGAATCCACACCAGGACAGTCAGAAGGCTCAACCTGCCCCGAAGAAAAACGAGGATGAAAACCAGAATTGCAAAAAAAAGGCGAAACCAAAGTAGCCGAACTAGCCCGATTATTAAGGGCGAACTCAGCCAATGGCAAGAAGGTCACCCAATCATCCTGATCAGCAGAAACAAAGCATCTCAGATAGGTTTCCAAAGTCTGGTTGGTTCGTTCGGTTTGGCCATTTGTTTGAGGATGGAAAGCCGAAGAAAAAGACAAATCAATGCCCATCTTAGCACAAAAGGACCGCCAAAACCTAGAGACAAACTGGGAACCTCTGTCCGACACAATGTTCTCCGGAATGCCATGCAAATGAACCACATGTTGAAAAAATATTGGCACCAAATCAGAGGAGGAAGGTAATTTAGGCAAGGGTACCAAATGGACCATCTTAGAAAAGCGATCACAAACCACCCAGATGACAGACATCCTCTGAGAGACAGGAAGATCTGAAATAAAATCCATGGAAACATGCGTCCAAGGCCTTTTCGGGACTGGCAAGGGCAAAAGCAACCCACTGGCACGAGAACAGCAGGGCTTAGCCCGAGCACAAGTCCCACAGGACTGCACAAAAGAACGCACATCCCGAGACAAGGAAGGCCACCAAAAGGACCTAGCCACCAAATCTCTGGTCCCAAAAATCCCAGGATGACCAGCCAACACTGAGCAATGAACCTCAGAAATAACTCTGCTAGTCCATCTATCAGGGACAAATAGTTTCTCCGCTGGACAACGGTCAGGTCTATCAGCCTGAAACTCCTGCAGCACCCGCCGCAAATCAGGGGAGATGGCAGACAGAATTACCCCCTCTTTGAGAATACCAGCCGGCTCAGGGACTCCCGGAGAATCAGGCACAAAACTCCTAGAAAGGGCATCCGCCTTCACATTCTTAGAACCTGGAAGGTATGAGACCACAAAGTCGAAACGGGAGAAAAACAGCGACCATCGAGCCTGTCTAGGATTCAACTGCTTGGCAGACTCGAGATAAGTCAGATTTTTGTGATCCGTCAAGACCACCACGCGGTGCTTGGCTCCCTCAAGCCAATGTCGCCACTCCTCGAATGCCCACTTCATAGCTAGCAGCTCCTGATTGCCAACATCATAATTACGCTCAGCAGGCGAAAACTTTCTAGAAAAGAAGGCACATGGCTTCATCACAGAGCCATCAGAACTTCTTTGAGACAAAACAGCCCCTGCTCCAATCTCAGAAGCATCAACCTCGACCTGAAAAGGGAGCGAAACATCTGGCTGACGCAACACAGGGGTCGAAGAAAAACGACGTTTCAGCTCCTGAAAAGCCTCAACGGCCGCAGAGGACCAATTCACCACATCAGCACCTTTCTTTGTCAAATCAGTCAAAGGTTTAACCACACTAGAAAAATTAGCGATGAAGCGACGGTAAAAATTAGCAAAGCCCAGGAATTTCTGGAGGCTCTTTACAGATGTAGGTTGAGTCCAATCATAAATGGCCTGAACTTTAACAGGGTCCATCTCGATAGTAGAAGGGGAAAAAATGAAGCCCAAAAAGGAAACCTTCTGAACTCCGAAGAGACATTTAGACCCCTTCACAAACAAGGAATTAGCACGAAGGACCTGGAATACCATTCTGACCTGTTTCACATGAGACTCCCAATCATTCGAAAAGACCAAAATATCATCCAAATATACAATCATGAATCTATCCAGATACTTTCGGAAGATGTCATGCATAAAGGACTGAAACACAGATGGAGCATTTGAAAGCCCGAATGGCATTACCAGGTACTCAAAATGGCCCTCGGGCGTATTAAATGCTGTTTTCCATTCATCGCCCTGTTTAATACGCACAAGGTTATACGCCCCTCGAAGATCTATCTTGGTGAACCAACTAGCCCCCTTAATCCGAGCAAACAAATCAGACAGCAGAGGCAAAGGGTACTGAAATTTGACCGTGATCTTATTGAGAAGGCGGTAATCTATACAGGGTCTCAGAGAACCATCCTTCTTGGCCACAAAAAAGAACCCTGCTCCCAACGGTGATGAAGACGGGCGAATATGCCCTTTCTCCAAGGACTCCTTTATATAACTCCGCATAGCGGCGTGCTCTGGCACAGATAAATTGAAAAGTCGGCCCTTAGGAAACTTACTACCAGGAATCAAATTTATAGCACAATCACAATCCCTATGAGGGGGTAGGACACTGGATTTGGGCTCATCAAATACATCCTGGTAATCCGACAGAAACTCAGGGACTTCAGAAGGAGTGGAAGCAGAGATTGACACCAACGGAACATCGCCATGTACCCCTTGACAACCCCAACTAGACACAGACATTGATTTCCAATCCAATACTGGATTATGAACCTGTAGCCAAGGCAAACCCAACACGACCACATCATGCAAATTATGCAACACCAAAAAGCGAATATCTTCCTGATGTGCAGGAGCCATGCACATGGTCAACTGAGTCCAGTACTGAGGTTTATTCTTGGCCAACGGCGTGGCATCAATTCCCCTTAATGGAATAGGATACTGCAAAGGCTCCAAGAAAAAAACACAGCGCCTGGCAAACTCCAAGTCCATCAAATTCAGGGCAGCGCCTGAATCCACAAATGCCATAACCGAGTAGGATGACAAAGAGCAAATCAGAGTAACAGACAAAAGAAATTTAGGCTGTACAGTACCAATGGTGACAGACCTAGCGAACCGCTTAGTGCGCTTAGGACAATCAGAGATAGCATGAGTGGGGTCACCACAGTAAAAACACAGCCTATTCTGACGTCTGTGTTCTTGCCGTTCAGTTCTGGTCAAAGTTCTATCACATTGCATAAGCTCAGGCCTCTGCTCAGAGGACACCGCCAAATGGTGCACAATTTTGCACTCACGCAAACGCCGATCAATTTGGATGGCCAAGGACATTGATTCATTCAGACCAGCAGGCGTGGGGAATCCCACCATAATAACCTTAAGGGCTTCAGAAAGACCCTTTCTAAAAATTGCTGCCAGGGCACACTCATTCCATTGAGTAAGCACAGACCATTTTCTAAACTTCTGACAATATATCTCCGCTTCATCCTGACCCTGACACAAAGCTAGCAAGATTTTCTCTGCCTGATCCACTGAATTCGGTTCGTCATAAAGCAATCCAAGCGCCAGAAAAAACGCATCTACATTAAGCAATGCAGGATCTCCTGGCGCAAGGGAGAATGCCCAGTCTTGAGGGTCGCCACACAACAAAGAAATAATAATTTTTACTTGCTGAATGGGGTCACCAGAGGAGCGGGGTTTCAAAGCAAGAAACAGTTTACAATTATTTTTGAAATTCAGAAACTTAGATCTATCCCCAGAAAACAAATCAGGAATTGGAATTCTAGGCTCTAACATCGGATTCTGAACTACATAATCTTGAATGCTTTGTACTCTTGCAGTGAGATGATCCACACAAGAGGACAGATCTTGAATATCCATATCTACACCTGAGTCCTGAACCACCCAGAGATTAAGGGGAAAAGAGAGACAAAACACACTGCAAAGAAAAAAAAATGGGTTCAGAACTTCTCTTATCCCTCTTTTGAGATGCATTAACACTTTGTAGGCCAGCTGTACTGTTATGGACCTGGTGGTTAGGAGCACCCGGAATGACCTGATGAGTAAACTAGAAATCGGAACAAGCTCTGGGAAAGTGGGAACTCTGCTGACCGCAAACACCACTCCTATCACACACACTAGAAATAGCCGTGGAGCGTACCTAACTCTCCATAGACGCCTCTTCACAGCCTAAGAGCTAACTACCCCTAAAGATAGAATTAGAAGCCTAACCTTGCCTCAGAGAAATTCCCCAAAGGTAAAGGCAGCCCCCCACATATATTGACTGTGAGTTAAGAGGAAAGTCACAAACACAGGAATGAAACAGGTTTTAGCAAAGGAGGCCAGACTTCACTAATTTAGTCAGAGGATAGAAAAGGGAACTATGCGGTCAGCACAAAAGACTACAAAAAACCACGCAGAGTAAGCAAAAAGACTCCCCACACCGACTCACCGTGTGGAGGTGCCACTCTGCACCCCAGAGCTTCCAGCTAGCAAGGGAATATCATGATAGGAAGCTGGACTAGAAATAGCAGTACTAAGAAATATATTCAGGAAGCAGTAGTAAAAAATGAACTAGCAAAGACTTAGCTTCTGCTGGAGTAGACAGGTCCTCAGAGAAGTCCAAGAGAGATCTGAACCAATACTGAATCATTGACAGCTGGCATGAAGTAACGATCTGAGTGGAGTTAAATAGGGAAGCCAGCATAGCAATAAACGAGAGCAGCTGACAAAGCCAACCTCAGTGACCAGCAGTTCCGCTCAAAGCCACCAGAGGGAGTCCAAGAGCAGAACTAACCAAAGTACCATTCATGACCACAGGAGGGAGTCCGAGAACGGAATTCACAACAGTGTTCCAAGAGCCCTCCAAAGTAATGGTGCTGATAGGTTGGGTGTCTAAATAATAGGGGAGTGCAAGGCCCAATTTTCCAGAGCACACATGCCGCACGTCCCCTCGATATGTTCAGGATGTGTGCTCACCCCCGAACAGCACTGCAGTAATAATAAGCAGCGTCGTGTCTCTTCCTGTCAGAGCGCGCGCTCTAGAAATGGCCTCCGCTCCACACAGGCGCCGCTGTTGGTATAGGTCTCCCCAGCTCCTGGCACATCAGAGTCCCGTGGCTCCTACTCACAAGTGTCCAGAGTCCTCTGGAGTCCAAGAGGAATCCCAGCCCAAGCGAGAGCCGGCGCCGCACTCCCTCCCAACAAAGCATTCCCCTGGAAGATGGCCGCATCCCACGTGGAGCTCCCCACTCGTCCAGGCCTCCTCCGCTCCTGGTCCCTCCGGATCACTACAGCGTTCCTCCGCTGGAGCCGGCAGCCTCACGGAGCCCAGGGGTCCCAGAGCCGGTGAGTGTGATGTCCCGAACAAGGGTTTTACATGCAAGATCCCGGGAGCTCTCTCAAGATGCGTCCTCACTCCTCTGCTACATAGCCACACCCCAGTATTGGGAAATTCTTAACACTCCTATAACTCATTCGGAGGTCATCCAACTATTAGCACCTTGAAGCTCTCTAAGTCTTCAGGCCCCTATGGGTATATAGTAATGAGTATTACAGAATTTTGGGGGGATTGGTGGGTCCACATCTTTGTCAAGTTTTCAATAAGCTGGTTCAGACTGGTCAACTCCCAGATCGCTTCAATGAAGCAGATATAATAGTACTCCCCAAACCAGGCAAAGACTCTTCACGGGTGGAGGGCTATAGGCCAATTTCGCTCTTGAACTCAGACTTTAAAATTTTCACTAAGATACTTGCAAATAGAGTTCAACAAATAATTCCCAAGCTGATACTACCTCAGCAGATTGGCTTTATTCACGGTAAATCTATAACGTACAATGTACAGATGGCTCTGGGGGCTATTTCTTATGGAAAAACTCATGGGTGCCTGGGATCTATTGTGGTCAGTCTGGACCCCGACAAAGCATTTGATAGGGTGGCCTGGGACTATCTTTTTGATATCCTGGCATTCAGGAATTTTGGCACATGGTTTTGCGAGGCGATCAAAATGATATATAGAAACCCGGTGTCCAGGCTGGCCGTAAATGACATACTCTCACCCAGATTTGACATCCAAAGGGGCACCAGTCATGGTTGCCCTTTATCGCCCCTACTTTTTATCATAGCCCTGGACCCACTGCTTAGAACCCTTCAAAATTTACCAATGTATAGAGGCATAGAGATTGGGCCCACCCCACTTAAAATTGCAGCATTTGCCGACGACATCCTGTTATTTATCTCAAATTCAACTACGGCCATACCAGTTATTATGAGGGTCCTGGGCCATTTTGGCAAATGTTCGGGCTTTAAAATAAATTATAATAAATCCGAAGCTCTGGCTCTATTTAAAAAAGGGAAATTTAACAATCCTACACTCCCTTTCCAATGGAGCACATCCTCCAACAAATATCTAGGCATTCAGCTTCCGTCAGATTTGTCATCACTATACCACATTAATATTAAACCCTTGATTACTTCAACGCTTAACCTTTTAAATTCCTGGAAGCATTTTGCCTTATCCTTTTCGGGATGATGCCATCTAATTAAAATGGTAAAATTCCCAAAACTTATGTATGTTTTTCAAACAATACCCCTTTTGTTGTCACAAGCAGACGTTAAAATCCTGAATACAGCTTTTAGGAATTTTATATGGGGAAAAGAAAAACGATCATGTATAAGTTTAATTAAACTACAAGCTCCAGAGGAGGAGGGTGGAATAAACTTCCCAGATATTGGGAGGTACAATCTAGCAGCAAATATCAGATACATTATTGATTGGATAAGAGGGAATTCACATTTTGCAAATATACTTTTAGACGAACAATTAAGTTCCCATATCTCACTACCAGCATTACTACATTTGGCCAATGACGACCTTCCAACAGATATACAAGATCACCCCACTTTGTGGCAGACTATACAAGCTTGGAGGAAATGTAGGAGATTCTTTCATCTTAAACCCATTTCCTCTCCCTTACTACCATTCCTGGGTAACCCTGGCTTTATAAGAGGCAACCCACTCTTGTCTTATACATTACTCGCTAGGCAAGGTTGCATTTTAGAAGCTGCCCTGCTAGATGACAGGTTCTCCATGCTTACATTTGATGTTGCGGCACAATGTTTCCCGACATTCATAAACGAACCCTTTCTTTTTCTTCAGGCAAGGAGCCTAGCCCTAAAAAGCATAGCAGATAAAGGAGAACAGATAGGGAGGAACACTATAAATGGCTTCCTCAGGACCGCCAGAACGCAAATAGCCTCAACAAGCAGCATTTATACAATGATGCGCAGGAAGTGGTCGTGGGAGGGCAAGAATACAGGACTACACGGTGGGTTAATGACATACAGGACATAACGGTCAGAGACATACTAGATGCCACTGTACTACAACGGAAGATTATCCCTTCAAGTAGTTATACAGACATGACCCTGTTACTCCTTCATAGAGCTTATATTACTCCATACATCAAGTCAAAAATGTCTCCTTCAGGTAGTTTTGTTTGCACTAATAATAATAATAATAATAATAATAATAATAATAACTAGATGGGTATTTCCTGAAGGAACTACAGATAGTGCTTTGGAATGGTGCCCGGGCTGCCACTGCAAGACATTCACACTTGGGTGCCCCTCAGGCGCTGGCTTGGTAGTTGTAGCCCCTCAGGGTTGAGGATTTGGTGGGTGGGGCCACTTGGGGTCTGATTGGGGGGGCGGGGCCCCTCGGGGTCTGATTTGGTGGGAGGGGTCACTCGGGGTCCGATTTGGTGGGCGGGGCACCTCGGGGTCCGATTTGGTGGGCGGGGCACCTCGGGGTCCGATTTGGTGGGCGGGGCACCTCAGGGTCCGATTTGGTGGGCGGGGCACCTCAGGGTCCGATTTGGTGGGTGGGGTCACTGGGTCCCATTTGGTGGGCGGGGCAACTCGGGGTCCCATTTGGTGGGCAGGGCCCCTCTGGGTCCGATTTGGTGGGCGGGATCACTCTGGGTCCGATTTGGGGGGCGGGGCCACTCGGGGACAGGTTTGGGGGGCGGGGCCACTCGGTGCACTTTTCACCCACGGGATTGGGGTGCACTTACTTTTCACACACGGGACGAGAGGGTGTCATAGTCACTTTATTCTGATGTTTGACTTTGATAAATTATCATGTCCTAAAATTGACATCGTACATTTGCATAGCTGCCATCTTTGGAAGGTCAAGTTGGGGGTAATGGAAAGTTCGCCACTATTTCCTATGGGAAATTTTTTTTTTAAATGCAATTTAAAAAAAAAACTACAAATCGGATTGACACGAAAAATACTTAGCACACCTCTCGTGGATGCTGGCTTCGAAATGACGCCTCACTGGAGTCTGTGCATGCAGCGGTTTGGGCCGCATTAATTGCGGAAAAAAACTGAATAAGTTTACCAAGTTCGGATTACAATAATAATACTAGATGGGTATTTCCTGAAGGAACTACAGATAGTGCTTTGGAATGGTGCCCGGGCTGCCCCTGCAAGACTTTGACACTTGGGTGCCCCTCAGGCGGTCCGATTTGGTGGGTTGGGTCAATCTGGGTCTGATTTTGTGGGCGGGGTAAATCTAGGTCCGATTCGGTGGGCGGGGTCACTTTTGGTCCGATTCTGTGGGCGCGGCTACTCTGGGTCCGATTCGGTGGGCGGAGCCACTCTGGGTCCGATTTGGTGGGCGGGGCACCTTAGGGACCAATTTGGTGGGTGGGGTCACTCGGTCTGATTTGGTGGGCTGGGCACCTCAGGGTCTGATTTGGTGGGCTGGGCACCTCAGGGTCCGATTTGGTGGGTGGGGTCACTCTGGGTCCGATTTGGTGGGCGGGGTCACTCTGGGCCCGATTTGGTGGAAGGGGTCACTCTGGGCCCGATTTGGTGGAAGGGGTCACTCTGGGTCCGATTTGGTGGAAGGGGTCACTCTGGGTCTGATTTGGTGGAAGGGGTCACTCTGGGTCCGATTTGGTGGGCGGAGCCACTCTGGGTCCGATTTGGTGGGCGGGGTCACTCTGGGTCTGATTTAGGGGCGGGGTCACTCTGGGTCCGATTTGGTGGGCCGGGCCCCTCGGGGTCCGATTTGGTGGGCCGGGCCTCTCGGGTTCCGAATTGGTGAGCGGGGTAATCTACTGTCTAATTGTCTAAGGGCACTTCCGTCTTTCTGTCTCACAACACCGCTACGTCATCATCTCGTGAGACCGCAATGCACTCTTGGGACCGGAGCGCGCAACAAGCATCGGGTACCGGCCACTCCAGGTGCAACAAGCATCGTGTACCGGCCGCTCTAGGAGGTGCAACAACCATCAGATACCGGCCGCTCCAGGAGGTGAGTATGTAACTTTTTTATTTTAATTCTTTTTTTTTTTTAACAGGGATATGCAGTATACTATGTGACTGGACAATATACTACGTGACTGGGCAGTATAACTACGTGGCTCTGCGCTGTATACTGCGTGGCTCTGTGCTGTATACTGCGTGGCTCTGCGCTGTATACTACGCGGCTCTGCGCTGTATACTACGCGGCTCTGCGCTGTATACTGCGTGGCTCTGCGCTGTGTACTGCGCGGCTCTGCGCTGTGTACTGAACGGCTCTGCGCTGTGTACTGCGCGGCTCTGCACTGTGTACTGCGCGTTCTGCGCTGTATACTGCGCGGCTCTGCGCTGTATACTGCGCGGCTCTGCGCTGTATACTGCGCAGCTCTGCGCTTTGTACTGCGCGGCTCTGCGCTATATACTGCGTGGCTCTTCGCTGTATACTACGCGGCTCTGCGCTGTGTACTGCGCGGCTCTGCGCTGTGTACTGCGCGTGTCCGTGCTGTGTACTGCGCGGCTCTGCGCTGTGTACTGCGCGGCTCTGCACTGTGTACTGCACGGCTCTGCGCTGTATACTGCGGGGCTCTGCACTGTATACTGCGGGGCTCTGCGCTGTATACTACGCGGCTCAGCGCTGTATACTGCGCGGCTCTGCGCTGCATACTGCGTGGCTCTACGCTGCGTACTGCGCGGCTCTGCGCTGTATACTGGGTGGCTCTGCGCTGTGTACTGCGCGGCTCTGTGCTATGTACTGTGCGGCTCTGCACTGTGTACTGCGCGGCTCTGCGCTGTGTACTGCGTGGCTCTGCGCTGTGTACTGCGCGGCTCTGCGCTTTATACTGTGCGGCTCTGCGCTCTGTACTGCGCGGCTCTGCGCTGTGTACTGCGCGGCTCTGCGCTGTGTACTGCGCGGCTCTGCGCTGTGTACTGCGCGGCTCTGCGCTGTGTACTGCGCGGCTCTGCGCTGTGTACTGCGCGGCTCTGCACTGTGTACTGCTCGGCTCTGCGCTGTGTACTGCGCGGCTCTCCGCTGTGTACTGCGCGGCTCTGCGCTGTGTACTGCGCGGCTCTGCGCTGTGTACTGCGCGGCTCTGCGCTGTGTACTGCGCGGCTCTGCGCTGTGTACTGCGCGGCTCTGCGCTTCATACTGCGCGGCTTTGCGCTGTGTACTGCGCGGCTCTGCGCTGTGTACTGCGCGGCTCTGCGCTGTGTACTGCACGGCTCTGCGCTTTATACTGCGCGGCTCTGCGCTGTGTACTGCACGGCTCTGCGCTGTGTACTGCGCGGCTCTGCGCGGTATACTGCGCGGCTCTGCGCTTTATACTGTGCGGCTCTGCGCTCTGTACTGCACGGCTCTGCGCTGTCTACTGCGCGGCTCTGCGCTGTGTACTGCTCGGCTCTGCGCTGTGTACTGCGCGGCTCTCCGCTTTATACTGCGCGGCTCTGCGCTGTGTACTGCGCGGCTCTGCGCTGTGTACTGCGCGGCTCTGCGCTGTGTACTGCGCGGCTCTGCGCTGTGTACTGCACGGCTCTGCGCTTTATACTGCGCGGCTCTGCGCTGTGTACTGCACGGCTCTGCGCTGTGTACTGTGCGGCTCTGCGCTGTGTACTGCACGGCTCTGCGCTTTATACTGCGCGGCTCTGCGCTGTGTACTGCGCGGCTCTGCGCTGTGTACTGCGCGGCTCTGCGCTTTATACTGCGCGGCTCTGTGCTGTGTACTGCGCGGCTCTGCGCTGTATACTGCGCGGCTCTGCGCTGTATACTGCGCGGCTCTGCGCTGTGTACTGCGCGGCTCTGCGCTGTATACTGCGCGGCTCTGCACTGTATACTGCGTGGCTGTGCAATATACTACGTGGACATGCATATTCTAGAATACCCGAGGAGTTAGAATCGGGCCACAGTCTAATAATTATAAGACTACAGATAGTGGTTTGGAATTGTGCTGTACTGTCACTTTAAGAGCTGATATTATCTGACAAAACTTGTGACCTGGTGAGCTGATGTAGATTTCATAGGCGTTGGCATAGTAACTGTGTCTGACTGCGCATATCAATGAGCTAATCAGCCAGGTGGCAGTTATTTTTAGAAATTGCCTCAGAAACCAGCCCATTATAAACGTATAGGAAAATTTCTCCATTGAAACGCATTGAAAGACTTTTTTCAAACACAAATTGCGCAAAAACTACAAATCCGATCGGCACGAAAAATACTTAGCACACCTCTTGGGGACGCTGGCTTCGAAATGACACCTCACTGGAGTCTGTGAGTTTAGCGGTTCGGGCCGCATTACGTGCGGACTGAATAATAAGAATAAGAAGAAGTTATCCACGGTGGAATAACAGTATAGTGCTTTGTTCCAAAGCACTATAACTAGATGGGTATTTCCTGAAGGAACTACAGATAGTGCTTTGGAATGGTGCCCGGGTTGCCCCAGCAAGACTTTCACACTTGGGTGCCCCTCAGGCGCTGTTTTGGTAGTTGTAGCCACTCTGGGTCCGATTTGGCGGGCGGCGCCACTCTGGGTCCGATTTGGCGGGCGGCGCCACTCCGGGTCCGATTTGGCGGGCGGCGCCACTCCGGGTCAGATTTGGCGGGCGGCACCACTCCGGGTCCGATTTGGCGGGCGGCGCCACTCCGGGTCCGATTTGGCGGGCGGCGCCACTCCGGGTCCGATTTGGCGGGCGGCGCCACTCCGGGTCCGATTTGGCGGGCGGCGCCACTCCGGGTCCGATTTGGCGGGCGGTGCCACTCCGGGTCCGATTTGGCGGGCGGCGCCACTCCGGGTCCGATTTGGCGGGCGGCGCCACTCCGGGTCCGATTTGGCGGGCGGCGCCACTGTGGGTCCGATTTGGCAGGCGGCGCCACTCTGGGTCCGATTTGGCGGGCGGCGCCACTCTGGGTCCGATTTGGCGGGCGGCGCCACTCTGGGCCCAATTTGGCGGGCGGCGCCACTCTGGGCCCGATTTGGCGGGCGGCGCCACTCTGGGTCCGATTTGGCGGGCGGGGCAATAATTATAATATGACTACAGATAGTGCTTTGGAATTGTGCTGTGCTGTCACTTTAAGAGCTGATATTATCTGACAACACTTGTGTGCTGGACTCATGTAGAGTTCATAGGCGTTGGCATAGTAACTGGGTCTGACTGCGCTGTATGCTGCGCGGCTCTGCGCTGTATACTGCGCGGCTCTGCGCTGTATACTGCGTGGCTCTGCGCTGTATACTGGAAGGCTCTGCGCTGTATACTGCGGGGCTCTGCGCTGTATGCTGCGCGGCTCTGCGCGGCTCTGCGCTGTATGCTGCGTGGCTCTGCGCTGTATGCTGCGCGGCTCTGCGCTGTATACTGCGGGGCTCTGCGCTGTATGCTGCGGGGCTCTGCGCTGTATACTGCGCGGCTCTGCGCTGTATGCTGCGGGGCTCTGCGCTGTATGCTGCGGGGCTCTGCGCTGTATGCTGCGCGGCTCTGCGCTGTATGCTGCGGGGCTCTGCGCTGTATACTGCGGGGCTCTGCGCTGTATGCTGCGGGGCTCCGCGCTGTATGCTGCGCGGCTCCGCGCTGTATGCTGCGCGGCTCCACGCGGTATAATGCGCGGCTCTGCGCTGTATGCTGCGCGGCTCTGCGCTGTATGCTGCGGAGCTCTGCGCTGTATGCTGCGGGGCTCTGCGCTGTATGCTGCGGGGCTCTGCGCTGTATGCTGCGCGGCTCTGCGCTGTATGCTGCGCGGCTCTGCGCTGTATGCTGCGCGGCTCCGCGCTGTATGCTGCGCGGCTCCGTGCTGTATAATGCGCGTCTGCGCTGTATACTGCTCGGCTCTGCGCTATATGCTGCGTGGCTCTGCGCTGTATACTGTAATAATAATAAGACTACAGATAGTGCTTTGAAATTGTGCTGTGCTGTCACTTTAAGATCTGACAAAACTGTGACCTGGTGGAGTTGATAGGCGTTGGCATAGTAACTGTGTCTGACTGCGCATATCAATGAGCTAATCAGCCAGGTGGCATTTGACAGTTAAGTTATTTTTAGAAATTGCCTCAGAAACCAGCCCATTTTAAACGTATAGGAAAATTTCCCTATTGAAATGCATTGAAAACAATGCTTTCCAATGAGGGGGAAACAATTTTCAAATGCAAATTGCGCCAAAACTACAAATCCGATCGACATGAAAATAACTTAGCACACCTCTCGTGGACGCTGGCTTCAAAATGACACCTCACTGGAGTCTGTGCGTTTTACGGTTTGGGCCGCATTAATTGCGGAAAAAAGCCTAATAATAATAAGAATAAGAAGAAGAACTAGATGGGTATTTCCTGAAGGAACTACAGATAGTGCTTTGGAATGGTGCCCGGGCTGCCCCTGCAAGACTTTGACACTTGGGTGCCCCTCAGGCGGTCCGATTTGGTGGGTTGGGTCAATCTGGGTCTGATTTTGTGGGCGGGGTAAATCTAGGTCCGATTCGGTGGGCGGGGTCACTTTTGGTCCGATTCTGTGGGCGCGGCCACTCTGGGTCCGATTCGGTGGGCGGAGCCACTCTGGGTCCGATTTGGTGGGCGGGGCACCTTAGGGACCAATTTGGTGGGTGGGGTCACTCGGTCCGATTTGGTGGGCTGGGCACCTCAGGGTCTGATTTGGTGGGCTGGGCACCTCAGGGTCCGATTTGGTGGGTGGGGTCACTCTGGGTCCGATTTGGTGGGCGGGGTCACTCTGGGCCCGATTTGGTGGAAGGGGTCACTCTGGGTCCGATTTGGTGGAAGGGGTCACTCTGGGTCTGATTTGGTGGAAGGGGTCACTCTGGGTCCGATTTGGTGGGCGGAGCCACTCTGGGTCCGATTTGGTGGGCGGGGTCACTCTGGGTCTGATTTAGGGGGCGGGGTCACTCTGGGTCCGATTTGGTGGGCCGGGCCCCTCGGGGTCCGATTTGGTGGGCCGGGCCTCTCGGGTTCCGAATTGGTGAGCGGGGTAATCTACTATCTAATTATCTAAGGGCACTTCCGTCTTTCTGTGTCACAACACCGCTACGTCATCATCTCGTGAGACCGCAATGCACTCTTGGGACCGGAGCGCGCAACAAGCATCGGGTACCGGCCACTCCAGGTGCAACAAGCATCGTGTACCGGCCGCTCTAGGAGGTGCAACAACCATCAGATACCGGCCGCTCCAGGAGGTGAGTATGTAACTTTTTTATTTTAATTCTTTTTTTTTTTAACAGGGATATGCAGTATACTATGTGACTGGACAATATACTACGTGACTGGGCAGTATAACTACGTGGCTCTGCGCTGTATACTGCGTGGCTCTGTGCTGTATACTGCGTGGCTCTGCGCTGTATACTACGCGGCTCTGCGCTGTATACTACGCGGCTCTGCGCTGTATACTGCGTGGCTCTGCGCTGTGTACTGCGCGGCTCTGCGCTGTGTACTGCACGGCTCTGCGCTGTGTACTGCGCGGCTCTGCACTGTGTACTGCGCGTTCTGCGCTGTATACTGCGCGGCTCTGCGCTGTATACTGCGCAGCTCTGCGCAGCTCTGCGCTTTGTACTGCGCGGCTCTGCGCTATATACTGCGTGGCTCTTCGCTGTATACTACGCGGCTCTGCGCTGTGTACTGCGCGGCTCTGCGCTGTGTACTGCGCGTGTCCGTGCTGTGTACTGCGCGTGTCTGCGCTGTATACTGCGGGGCTCTGCACTGTATACTGCGGGGCTCTGCGCTGTATACTACGCGGCTCAGCGCTGTATACTGCGCGGCTCTGCGCTGCATACTGCGTGGCTCTACGCTGCGTACTGCGCGGCTCTGCGCTGTATACTGGGTGGCTCTGCGCTGTGTACTGCGCGGCTCTGTGCTGCATACTGCGTGGCTCTACGCTGCGTACTGCGCGGCTCTGCGCTGTATACTGGGTGGCTCTGCGCTGTGTACTGCGCGGCTCTGTGCTGTGTACTGTGCGGCTCTGCACTGTGTACTGCGCGGCTCTGCGCTCTGTACTGCGCGGCTCTGCGCTGTGTACTGCGCAGCTCTGCGCTGTATACTGCGCGGCTCTGCGCTGTGTACTGCGCGGCTCTGCGCTGTGTACTGCGCGGCTCTGCGCTGTGTACTGCTCGGCTCTGCGCTGTGTACTGCGCGGCTCTGCGCTGTGTACTGCGCGGCTCTGCGCTGTGTACTGCGCGGCTCTGCGCTGTGTACTGCACGGCTCTGCGCGGTATACTGCGCGGCTCTGCGCTTTATACTGTGCGGCTCTGCGCTCTGTACTGCACGGCTCTGCGCTGTCTACTGCGCGGCTCTGCGCTGTGTACTGCTCGGCTCTGCGCTGTGTACTGCACGGCTCTGTGCTGTGTACTGTGCGGCTCTGCACTGTGTACTGCGCGGCTCTGCGCTCTGTACTGCGCGGCTCTGCGCTGTGTACTGCGCAGCTCTGCGCTGTATACTGCGCGGCTCTGCGCTGTGTACTGCGCGGCTCTGCGCTGTGTACTGCGCGGCTCTGCGCTGTGTACTGCGCGGCTCTGCGCTGTGTACTGCGCGGCTCTGCGCTGTGTACTGCACGGCTCTGCGCTTTGTACTGCGCGGCTCTGCGCTGTGTACTGCACGGCTCTGCGCTGTGTACTGCGCGGCTCTGCGCTGTGTACTGCACGGCTCTGCGCTTTATACTGCGCGGCTCTGCGCTGTGTACTGCACGGCTCTGCGCTGTGTACTGCGCGGCTCTGCGCTGTGTACTGCGCGGCTCTGCGCTTTATACTGCGCGGCTCTGCGCTTTATACTGCGCGGCTCTGCGCTGTGTACTGCGCGGCTCTGCGCTGTGTACTGCGCGGCTCTGCGCTGTGTACTGCACGGCTCTGCGCTTTATACTGCGCGGCTCTGCGCTGTGTACTGCACGGCTCTGCGCTGTGTACTGCGCGGCTCTGCGCTGTGTACTGCACGGCTCTGCGCTTTAAACTGCGCGTCTCTGCGCTGTGTACTGCGCGGCTCTGCGCTTTATACTGCGCGGCTCTGCGCTGTGTACTGCGCGGCTCTGCGCTGTGTACTGCGCGGCTCTGCGCTGTGTACTGCACGGCTCTGCGCTTTATACTGCGCGGCTCTGCGCTGTGTACTGCACGGCTCTGCGCTGTGTACTGCGCGGCTCTGCGCTGTGTACTGCACGGCTCTGCGCTTTATACTGCGCGGCTCTGCGCTGTGTACTGCACGGCTCTGCGCTGTGTACTGCGCGGCTCTGCGCTGTGTACTGCGCGGCTCTGCGCTTTATACTGCGCGGCTCTGCGCTGTGTACTGCGCGGCTCTGCGCTGTGTACTGCGCGGCTCTGCGCTGTGTACTGCACGGCTCTGCACTGTATACTGCGTGGCTGTGCAATATACTACGTGGACATGCATATTCTAGAATACCCGATGAGTTAGAATCGGGCCACAGTCTAATAATCATAAGACTACGGATAGTGGTTTGGAATTGTGCTGTACTGTCACTTTAAGAGCTGATATTATCTGACAAAACTTGTGACCTGGTGAGCTGATGTAGACTTCATAGGAGTTGGCATAGTAACTGTGTCTGACTGCGCATATCAATGAGCTAATCAGCCAGGTGGCAGTTATTTTTAGAAATTGCCTCAGAAACCAGCCCATTATAAACGTATAGGAAAATTTCTCCATTGAAACGCATTGAAAGACTTTTTTCAAACACAAATTGCGCAAAAACTACAAATCCGATCGACACGAAAAATACTTAGCACACCTCTCAGGAACGCTGGCTTCGAAATGACACCTCACTGGAGTCTGTGAGTTTAGCGGTTCGGGCCGCATTACGTGCGGACTGAATAATAAGAATAAGAAGAAGTTTACCACGATGGAATAACAGTATAGTGCTTTGTTCCAAAGCACTATAATAATAATAATCTTTATTTATATAGCGCCAACATACTAAGTGTGGTATGGGAAATACTGACATATATCACCATATGTGGAGTTGTACTAAAGTTCAAAAGTTATGGAAGTCTATTCATGCTGAACACCAGAATCTCTGTTGGATTATATTTCCACTCACGCCGCAGTGGGCTATCTTTAATATTTTCGACACTACTCAATATAAATTCCCAAAACACATCAACCCCTTTCTGACCTCGGACAGGATAGTACATCCAGGTCAGCTCCCCTGCTTTGATGCAGGGCTCCGCGGTGAGCCCGCATCAAAGCGGGGACATGTCAGCTGTTTTGAACAGCTGACATGTGCCCGCAATAGCGGCGGGTGATATCGCGATTCACCCGCCGCTATTAACTAGTTAAATGCCGCTGTCAAACACAGACAGCGGCATTTAACCGGCGGCCGGAAATGAGCGCATTGCCGACCCCCGTCACATGATCGGGGGTCAGCGATGCTTCTGCAGAGTAACCATAGAGGTCCTTGAGATGTAGCAGAGCCGATCGTGTTGTGCCTGCTTCTAGCCTCCCATGGAGGCTATTGAAGCATGGCAAAAGTAAAAAAAAAAAAAAAAGTAAAAAAAAATGTGAAAAAAGTAAAAAAAATATTAAAGTTTAAATCACCCCCCTTTCGCCCCATTCAAAATAAATCAAACCTACACATATTTGGTATTGCCGCATTCAGAATCACCCGATCTATCAATAAAAAAATACATTAACCTGATCGCTAAACAGCGTAGCGAGAAAAAAATTAGAAACGCCAGAATTACGTTTTTTTGGTCGCCACGACATTGCATTAAAATGCAATAACGGGCGATCAAAAGAACGCATCTGCACCTAAATGGTATCATTAAAAACGCCAGCTCGGCGCGCAAAAAATAAGCCCTCACCCGGCCCCAGATCACGAAAAATGGAGACGCTACGGGTATCGAAAAATGGAACAATTTTTTTTCTTTTTTTTAGCAAAGTTTGGAATTTTTTTTCACCACTTAGATAAAAAATAACCTAGTCATGTTAGGTGTCTGTGAACTCGTAATGACCAGGAGAATCATAATGGAAGGTCAGTTTTAGCATTTAGTGAACCTAGCAAAAAAGCCAAACAAAAAACAAGTGTGGGATTGCACTTGTTTTGCAATTTCACCGCACTTGGAATTTTTTTCCCGTTTTCTAGTTCACGACATGCTAAAACCAATGATGTCGTTCAAAAGTACATCTCGTCCCGCAAATAACAAGCCCTCAGATGGCCATATTGATGGAAAAATAAAAAAGTTATGGCTCTGGGAAGGAGGGGAGCGAAAAACGAACACGGAAAAACGGAAAATCCCAAGGTCATGAAGGGGTTAAGGCTATGTTGGTAATCTGGGCCTCAGCTACAAGAAAAAGTATCCTGCAACAATGGGTGAATCTACTACCACCACCAAAATCACTCATACAATCCAAAATAATGTTTCTTTTTCGGATGGATTGGCTTGATACCCTAACCAGTAAGGAAAAATTAACTGGGAAATTTTTACGTACATGGTCATTGTTCATACCATCGCTCCCTCAAGATACCAGAGACAAACTCAAGACAATTCGGGAACACTCAGTGGTACCTTCTTCAGACAATCAGCGAATCCACTCCTATACCTTGAAACCTTAAAGGGACTCTGTCACCTGAATTTGGAGGGAACAATTTTCAGTCATATGGGCGGGGTTTTCGGGTGTTTGATTCACCCTTTCCTTACCCGCTGGCTGCAATATTGGATTGAAGTTCATTCTCTGTCCTCCATAGTACACGCCTGCGTAAGGCAAGATTGCCTTGTGCAGGCATGTACTACGTAGGACAGAGAATGAACTTCAATCCAATATTGCAGCCAGCATGCAGCCAGCGGGTAAGGAAAGGGTGAATCAAGCACCCGAAAACCCCACCCATATGACTGAAAATTGTTCCCTCCAAATTCAGGTGACAGAGTCCCTTTAACTTAATAAATTAATACGGAGAAGTTAGGGAAGAGGGTAAGGTTGGGAGGCTAGTGGGAGGGGGGTATGTTTATGCTGCTCCTTCAAAGATATGTACAACTTTTTTACCTTTTATTATGCTCTTAAACTCTGTTTCTTTAAGAATATGTACAATTTTCCTTTTTGTTATGCTTTTAAACTCAATAAAAAGAAGTTGAAAAAAAAAAATGAAATGCTACGCTGTGGGGTAGCAAAAAATGAAAAAATGCCAAAATGGGGAGATAACGACACAGCATTTTATCTTAAACCCTTAGGGACTGGCCGCATTAAAACGGCAACAGCTAAAGGTACTTATTCTCTCATAGCTGTTTTAAAACTGTGATCGGGAATAAGGTTTTAGTGCCCCCGAGAATTGGAAAATCTCTGGGGTCTTGGCCCATGGAGTCTGAGACCCCAGAGAACACGATCAGGGCCGGATTTTCCGGTGACGTGATCGCTGTTGTTCAGTGAATAACGGCGATTACAAAAAAAGTGTGTCAGCTGTTTTAATGATTTGTCTCTCTTCTGACTTGATATACATGTCAGAGGAGAGAGAAATGATGTCCCCCCCAAGACTCACAGTTACCTCCGTCATCCCCCGATCACTCCTGCTCTGTTCCCCAACCAGGCGTCTTCTTCCTGTAAAAAAATGGCATCCACATGCGCAGTGCTCCCACTGAGATCTGCTGTCTGGTACCCAAGAACGATAGAAAATTTTTCCTTTTGGTTCCTTTTGATCACTGTGATAGATCCAATCACATTGATCAAAGTAAAAAAAAAAAAAAAAACATAGTAAATCAAACCCCCCTTTGTCACCCTCTTAGATAAAAATTATAAAACTTTTTTTATTTTTTTCCCATTCTTTGCAGTTGGGCTAAGGGTTAGGGTTAGGGCTGTGTTAGGATTAGGTGTGTGTTAGGGTTGGGGTTAGAATTCCTGTGAAGCACCTGAAGGGTTAATAAACTTTGTGAATGTGGTTTTGAGCATCTTGAGGGGTGCAGTTTTTAGAATGGTGTAACTTTTGGGTATTTTCTATTATATGGACCCTTTAATGTCACTTCAAATGTGAGGTGGTCCCTAAAAATGATTTTGTAAATTTTTTGGGAAAAATGAGAAATTGCTGGTCAACCTTTTACCCTTATCACTGCCTAACAACAAAAAATTTGGCTTCAAAATGTTGCTGGTATAAAGCAGATATGTGGGAAATGTTATTTATTAAGTATTTTGTGTGACATCTTCTCTGATTTAAAGGCATGAGAATTTAAAGTTTTAAAATTGCAAAATTTTTCCAAATTTTTACCACTATTATGAAGTACAATATGTCAGGAAAAAAAATCTCAGAATCAATGGGATCCCTTGAAGCGCTCCACAGTTATAACCTGATAAAGTGACACTGGTCAGAATTTTAAAATTTGGCTTGGTCTTTAAGGGGTTAATTAGCCAGATGTCTACTTTCAGGAACCAAGGAAGAATAGACTTATCTATATGCTGACTTTTGAATTTACAGTATATACTCATGTATAAGCAGAGTTTTTCAGCCCATTTTTTATCTGAAAACACCCCCCCCCTCGGCTTATACGAGTCATTGTCCCAGAAAGATGGCGGGGAGCGACTGAGGAGCGAGTCACAGAGACAGGAGACAGTGGCTGCAGCTAAAGCCTGTGCCCGCTGCTAAAGAGAAATGAATATTCACTGCGCTGGCAGTGAATATTCATTTCTCCTATAGCGTGCACAGTTACAGCTGCAGGCTTCCAGCACACATCCTACTTACCTTCCTTGTGCACCTTCGCTGCATTTGTTCCATGCCAGCTAGTGATGAGCGAATATACTCGTTGCTCGGGTTTTCCCGAGCACACTCGGGTGGTCTCCGAGTATTTATGACTGCTTGGAGATTTCGTTTTCATCGCTGCAGCTAAATGATTTACAACTACTAGCCAGCCTGAGTACATGTGGTGGTTGCCTGGTTGCTAGGGAATCCCCACATGTATTCAAGCTGGCTAACAGATGTAAATCATTCAGCTGCAGCGATGAAAACTAAATCTCCGAGCAGTCAAATACTCGGAGACCACCTGAGCGTGCTCGGGAAAACCCGAGCAACGAGTATATTCGCTCATCACTAGTGCCAGCAACTCTTCCGGCCGAGTGATCACGTGTCCCGCGCTCATCACCAGAGATTTAGTTTATGTCAACGCAGCTGCATGATTTGTGGCTGCTAGACAGCTTGAGTACATGTGGGGGTTGCCTGTTTGTTAGGCAATCCCCATATGCATTCAAGCTGTCTAGCAGCCGCAAATCATGCAGCTGCGTCGACACAAACAAAATCTCCGAGCACGCCGAAATACTCGAAAACCACAAGAGCATGTTTGGAGAAACTCTAGTAAAGAGCGTACTCGCTCATCTCTAAAGACCAGCAATAAAAATAAAAATTTAATTTGTCCCAGAGTGTACAATTGTAAAAAAAAGTTTAAAAAAAATAAAACAATCACGAAAACCTGTTTTGCCACTAAAAAAGCAGCGTTTGTGATAAAAAAAAAAAAAGTACACAATTGTATAAACGCTTCTGGAACAACCCGCTCTACAAAACTGCCATGTTATTTATTCAGTATGACGAATGCTGAGGAAAAATAAAATAAATGTTGCTTTTTCATTATAGTTAAACAGTATATAGTTATAATACAACAAAAGTGAATAAAAAGATATAAAAAAAAAGTCATATGTAAAAAGAAATGGTATAAATGAAAATCTCAAATCGTCTTGCAAAAAACAAGCCCTAATATGGATCATTTTGGCAAGAAAGTACATCTGGCATTGCTGTAATCACACCGATCCGACAAACAAATCCTCCTAATTACTCATACCCCACGGTGAACTGCAGAAAATAAGAACTATTCTTGTACTGCTATTCATTAAACTCCCAAAAATTGGAATAAGGCTCAGCTCACATTTATCCTCTCCGCTGATTGCTTATGTCGGGGTTACTGTTATGATCTGGTGGCCTAGGAGCGGCATGGGACGTACTCTGGAGAAGGTGGTATCTGTACTGACCGCAGACCCTGAACTTAACACCGCAACTAGAAGTAGCCGTGGGATGTACCTACCAGTCCTAGACACCTCGACACAGCCGGAGGACTAATTAACCCTATAGATAGAAAAGGGAAAAATTATCTTGCCTCAGAGAAAATCCCCAAAGGATAGACAGCCCCCCACAAATATTGACTGTGAGAGGAGAGGAAAAAACATACACAGACTGAAAACAGGATTTAGCAAAGGAGGCCAATCTAGCTAAATAGGAAGGATAGGACAGAGAACTATGCGGTCAGTATTAAAATACTAGAAAATATCCACCACAGAAAATACAAAAACTCCACATCTAACTAAAGACATGGAGGGTATATCTGCCTCTTCAGAGATTCCAGCTTGGCTGCATAAATCCTTACACAGATTAAGCTGGACAAGAAAAAACATGAAATGCACTGAACAATAAGGCCCACAACATGTGGGCTGCAAAAACAAGCAGAACTTATCTTGTTGAAATGAACAGTAAGCAGGAGAGACCAGGAAGGGATGTGAATCCTCCAGAAACAATGAACAACTGGCACTGACTAAAGGGTGAAGCCAGACTAAATAGCTCAGTCCGAAGTGGACACACCTGATGACTGCTGTGAAGAACAGACAGCAGCGCTACCACTTATAACCACCGGAGGGAGCCCAAGAACAGAATTCACAACAGGTTACCATGTAAATTCCCCATAACCGCTATTCAGACAAAACCCCAGATGGAACCACTCACTTATGAGGCAGATGGCGTCACTTTGGACTGGTTTGTGTTCTAGAGGTATCTCATCATTTTCTGCATCTTTTTAGTGCACAAGTGTGGACAACTACAGATCTGTGCATGCCTAAAAGGATGGATACCACCGGAGCAGACACCAAAGGGAGCACAAAGTGTCTCCATCTGCCTCATGGTGAGTGGTTCCTTTCAGGGCTTTCGTCTGAATAACAATTTTGTGGAATTTACATGGAAACCCCAACATAAGTGCTCAGCGTAGAATGTAATCCAGTCTTACTCTGTAAGCGATCCAAAAATATTATGTACCCCAAAATGCTACCGATAAAAACCCTAATTTATCACGTACCAAACCAGCACTCACTCAGGTCTGTCATCTGTCACTGGAACTACAGGGGGTTCCCATGCTACTGGTAGAACAAAGACTCTTGAAATGCAACATGGCTCCCACCCCCTCAAATAAAATCCAGTGAATTCTGTGGTCCCAAATCCAAATGCCCCACCCTTCTTCTGAGCCCCATTGTGCCTAAACCACAGTAAACGGCCACAAGTTTAACTTTATTGTAGTGGGGAGATGGCACTTAATTTACGGGGTGCGTGTTGCCAGAAGCACAAGCTGGGAACAATGTATGGGGTGCTACAACATATATGGGCTCTACACTGTGTGGGGGCACAATGACTGGCAGATTTGCAATTCTCCAGAAGAAAAAAAAAAGCCTGGCATGGAGGTTACAAAATAGTCACTGCAGCCGTAGATTAATTTATTGAGAGGTGTAATTTCTACAATGGGGTCACTTTTGGAGTTTTTCTCCTGTTCTGGCAGCTTCAGGGCTCTGCAAGTGTCGCAAACTATTCTAGCAAAATCTGTTCTTCCAAAGCCAAATAGCGTCCTTTCCGTCTCAGCCCTGACGTGTGGCCTAAGGCCGGGGTCAAACTTGTGAATGTCATGTGAAAAACTCGCACCAGTTTCTCTTATCACACTTGCAAGTGTGAACCCGGCCTAACAGTAATTTCTGACAACATATGGGGCAGCACCGCAATTGGGAGAAATTGCGCAATAAATAGTGGGGTCTAGTTTCACCTATTAACCCTTGTTGTAACTGACAAATATACAGCAAATACAAAAATTACATTTTTACCACTAAAATGTCATGTTTCCATGTCTCAATGTTAGAAAATGCTGTGAGGCACCTATGGGTTCAAAATACTTACTACACACTTTGTTGAATTCCTTGAGGGGTCTAGTTTCCAAAATGAGGTCACTTGTGAGGGGTTTCTGTTTTTGCATATCACAGGCTCTTCAAATGTGACATGGCATTCACTATCTATCCCAGGCAAATAGCGCTCTTTCCTTTCCTAGCCTTGCCATGTGCCCAAACGAAAAGTTTTGACACATATGGGGTATTGTCAATTCTGGAACAAATTGCAAAACAAATTAAGGTGTTCATATGCTCCTATTATCCATTAAAAAATTACAAATTTGAGGGCTAAAACATTTTTGTGGAAAAAATAAAAATTTTCCATGTGACAATCTAGTTTTATCAAATTCTGTGTAGAATGTGTGGGTTCAAAATGCTCAATATACACCTGGATAAAATCTTTGAGGGGTGTAGTTTCCAAAACGGGGTAATTTGTTTTTTTCACTGTTTAAGCACATCAAGGTCTCTCTAAACGTGACATGACACCCGCAGACAATTCCATTAAAGGGAATCTTTCACCCCAAAATTGGCCTATAAGCTAAGTCCACCGGCATCAGGGGCTTATCTACAGCATGCTGTAATGCTGTAGATAAGCCCCTGATGTAACTTGAAACATAAGAAAATCAAGTTAAATTATACTCACCCAGGGGCGGTCCCGCTGCGGTCCGGTCCGATGGACATCACGGTCCGGGTCCAGCGCCTCCTATCTTGATACGATCACGTCTTCTTTTTTGCTTCCTGCCATGGCTCCTGCGCAGGCGTACTTTATCTGCCCTGTTGAGGGCAGCGCAAAGTACTGCAGTGTGCAGGCAGCAGGAAAGGTCAGAGGCCCAGCGCCTGCGCACTGCAGTTCTTTATGCTGCCCTCAACAGGGCAGACAAAGTACGCCTGCGCAGGAGAGGTGACAGGAAGCAAAGAAGAGGACGTCATCGCAAGAAGATGGGAGGCGCCAGACCAGGACCTGCGACACCCATCGTACCGGACTACCCTGCAGGGGAGTATAATAAGTTATTTTTCTTCTTTTGCAGGTCAGATCGGGGGCTTATCTACAGCATTATACAATGCGGTAGATAAGCCCTGAAAGGTGATGTCCGTATCTTACATCGGCCAAACCTGGTGACTGGTTCCCTTTAATTCCTATGAAGCATCTGAAAGGCTAATAAACTTCTTGAATGTGGTTTTGAGCACCTTGAGGGGTGCAGATTTTAGAATGATGTCACTTTGGGGCATTTTTTTGCCATATTGGCTCCTCAAAGTCACTTAAAATGTGATGAGGTCCCTATGAAAAAGTTTTGTAAATGTAGTTGAAAAAATTAGAAATTTCAGATCAACTTTTAACCCTTCTAACTTCCTAAAAAAAAAATGTTTAAAAAAATGTATATGTAAAGTAGACATGTTGTTTCTTAACTATTTTGTGTAACATAACTTTCTGATTTAAGGTCACAAGAATTAAAAGTTTGAAAATTGCGAATTTTTAATTTTTTTGCCAAGTTTCTGATATTTTCACAAAACGGAGGTCATATTGAACAAATTTTGCCACTATTATGTGAAGTATATTATGTCACAAAAAAAAAACAGTTTCAGAATCAGTGGGATCCGTTGAAGCGTTCCAGAGTTATTACCAAATAAAATGACACTGGTCAGATTTAAAAAATTTGGCCTGGTCATTAAGGTCAAAATTGGCTCGGTCACTAAAGTATTAACACTGATGTCAATAAAGTACATTAAACAATAGTAGCGTAATGCCATGTTTGATGTAGCCATGAAATTCCATTATTCTCTGCCTGTAGATGGAATAAGTGGAGAGTCACCTACATTTATTTTGCTGCTTGTATAACACTAATATTATATTCCTACACGCTATGCTGAAAGTGTCTTAATGCATATGAGAAGGTCTTACAGACTGAACACTATTTGGCATATCCTAGCTATATTTTTATTAGCAAAAAAAAAACTATTTACAGTGCACCTGTTTCGTTAAAGGGGTTGTCCACTACTAGGACAGCTCCTTCTCAATTTGAATATGTTTGGCGCTGTTCAATTAAAAAACACTTAGGCTGCGGTCACACGATCAGTATTTGGTCAGTATTTCACATCAGTATTTGTTAGCCAAAACCAGGAGTGGGTCAAAAATACAGACTTGGTGATGTGTTTCTATTAAAGCTTTCCTCTCTGTTTGTTCCACTCCTGGTTTTGGCTAACAAAAACTGATGTAAAATACTGACCACATACTGATAGTGTGACTGCAGCCTTATACTCACCTTCCATGCCGGCAGTGTTCCAGTGATGACTCTTGTGCGGTTGTTGTGACATGTGAGCACTGTGATCAATCAGCGCTGGTGTCACTGTTCACCTCATCTGACAAATGGAACATCAAGAACCAAAGAGCAGCTGCAGGTTTAGCTTCCTGTTGATGGTCAATACTTCCAAAGGTGAGAACAGTGACGCCAGTGCTGATTGGGTGCAGGGCTCACGTGATTATTATTATTATTATTATTATTTATTGTTATAGCGCCATTTATTCCATGGCGCTTTACATGTGAGGAGGGGTATACATAATAAAAACAAGTACAATAATCTTAAACAGTACAAGTCATAACTGGTACAGGAGGAGAGAGGACCCTGCCCGCGAAGGCTCACAATCTACAAGGGATGGGTGAGGATACAGTAGGAGAGGATAGAGCTGGTCATACAGCGGTTTGGTTGATCGGTGGTTACTGCAGGTTGTAGGCTTGTCGGAAGAGGTGGGTCTTCAGGTTCTTTTTGAAGATTTCGATGGTAGGCGAGAGTCTGATGTGTTGTGGTAGAGGGTTCCAGAGTAGGGGTGATACGCGAGAGAGATCTTGTATGCGATTGTGGGAAGAGGAGATAAGAGGGGAGTAGAGAAGGAGATCTTGTGAGGATCGGAGGTTGCGTGTAGGTAAGTACCGGGAGACGAGGTCACAGATGTATGGAGGAGATAGGTTGTGGATGGCTTTGTACGTCATGGTTAGGGTTTTGTACTGGAGTCTCTGGGCAATGGGGAGCCAGTGAAGGGATTGACAGAGGGGAGAGGCAGGGGAATAGCGGGGGGACAGGTGGATTAGTCTGGCAGCAGAGTTTAGAATAGATTGGAGGGGTGAGAGAGTGTTTGAGGGGAGGCCACAGAGCAGGAGGTTGCAGTAGTCAAGGCGAGAGATGATGAGGGCATGGACTAGGGTTTTTGCAGATTCTTGGTTGAGGAATGAACGGATTCGTGAAATATTTTTGAGTTGAAGTCGGCAGGAAGTGGAAAGGGCTTGGATATGTTGTTTGAAGGAGAGATCAGCGTCAAGGATTACCCCGAGGCAGCGAGCTTGTGGGACTGGGGAGAGTGGGCAGCCATTTACTGTAATGGTTAGGTTCGTTGGGGGGGTCGCGTGAGATGGGGGAAAGATGATAAGTTCTGTTTTGTCCATGTTAAGTTTTAGAAATCTAGCGGAGAAGAAGGAAGAAATAGTGGACAGACATTGAGGGATTCTGGTTAGTAGGGAGGTGATATCTGGTCCAGAGATATAGATCTGTGTGTCATCAGCATAGAAGTGATACTGAAAGCCATGAGATTCTATGAGCTGTCCCAGGCCAAAGGTGTAAATAGAGAAGAGAAGGGGCCCAAGAACTGAACCTTGTGGGACTCCGACAGATAGGGGGCGAGGTGAGGAGGTGGTGTGTGAGTGGGAGACGCTGAATGTCCGGTCTGTTAGGTATGATGAGATCCAGGATAGGGCCAAGTCTGTGATGCCAAGGGATGAGAGGGTCTGTAATAATAGGGAATGGTCCACTATGTCAAAGGCAGCCGACAGGTCGAGGAGGAGGAGAACAGAGTACTGTCGCTTGCTCTTGGCGGTTAAGAGGTCGTTGGTGACCTTAGTCACATGAGCCCCGGGAACACATATGTTGATGTCGCTGGAACAGCCTTGGCATGGGAGGTGAGTATAAGTGTTTTTATTTTATCGGCGCCAAACATTCAGATCAAGAAGGGGTTGTCATAGCAGTGGACAACGCCCAACAGACCACATGTGTAAAGGTAACAGGTTGTAGATCAAGAGGAGTTTAGCAGATTGCTAGTTGTGTGGGACCATATTAAAATTAGCAAAACTTGTATTTAATCTATATAAATTTCTGTGAAATGCAAAGGGTGAAATCTGCAACAAATTCACAGCAATGTAAAGCATACAGATTTTACTGTGGATTTTGCTGCAGATATGCGGTTTCAAAAATCTGCAGCAAACCTGCTACTTGTGAATATAACCATAAAGTTTCTTACACAATCATCTTTGAGAGGTTGAAACCATTACAACCTTTGGCTGCACATTTTCATACAAAAATGTCCAGATATTCAACCCTTAAAATCTCATTCTAATACTGGATGTCATTATATGATTTTATATGCTCTTATAAGTCATACAATCCTCAAATGAGACTCAAAGTAAACATTTACTGCCCTAACAACTGTGCACACCTTCAGCAATATCCTTTCTATAGGCCCTAGGTCATCAAATTCCACTAATCTTAGTGAATGACCTTTGTGTTACAGCTTCAAACATAGTGATAATAAAACAGTATTTTTTCCATTGTGAAGCAGTCCACATTGTAATGAGCTCCAGACTATGAAATATAACATTTAATGCAAAGTTCAATTTGTGTTCTGAGAATCGGAAACTTCTCCAAACTGCTAGAAACCTGTAAAAAACAGGATAGAAAATATACATACAATTTAGACACTTCTATCCCACAGAGCGTCTGGTCCACATCTAGCCTGTATATATTACAAGTAGAGGCAACCTTGCGGAGGCCTGAGAAATGCTTTCCCTCACATGCTATGTTAGGCTACGTTCACATTTGCGTCTTTCGCCGCAGCGTCGTCGACAAATATCAACGCATGCGTCGTGCGCCCCTATCTTTAACATTGGGGACGCAAGGGCATGCGTTTGTATGCGTTGTCATGCGTTGTCCGCCGCATGCGTCGTTTTGCCGCACCTGCCGGGGCGCGGCCGACGCTACATGTTGCATTTTTGTAGCGGCAAAATTTTTTTAAAAAACGCATGTGTCGGTTTTGCGTCGTCAATGCGTTTTTTCCCCCATTGAAATCAATTGACGACGCAGACGACGCAAGTGCATGCGTTGCAGCGCGTTGTGCGACGCATGTGTCTTTCAATAAAAAAACAAAATAAAGTGTCTAGACGGTGTCTAGACAGTGACAAACAACAGAGATAATAAATAAAGGTTGATGCATTGTTTGCCAGTTTGCCTCCAGCATTGAAGACAGACCAGACAAGCTCTCTTCAAGAGATGTACCGTATTTTCCGGCGTACAAGACGACTTTTTAACCCCTGAAAATCTTCTTAAAAGTCGGGGGTCGTCTTGTACGCCGGGAATCGCCTTGTACGCCGGGTGTATATGGTGGGTGGGGGGGGGGAGTGATCCTGATGACGACGAGGGGGCGTCTCACAGAAAAGTGAGTATCCCCCATTACCTTATCATAGCGCTGCAGCGTGGGGTCTCTGTGCTGGGAGCGGCGGCGGCTGCTGTGCTGTGGCGGCTCCTCTTCTGCAGTGTGGGGCCTGTGGGGCGGTGGCGGCGGCGGCGTATCTTCATGCAGTCGGGGCTCCTCCGGCATCTCAGCCTGGAAGCCCCGCCGGCAACTCCATCGGTACAATGCGCTGGCCTCCGGGAAAATGGCCGCTGCTTAGATTCAGATCTCGTTGAGATCTGAATCTGAGCATGCGCAGCCCCCAGCGGCCGGGCCACCGCATCGCACCTATTGAGCTGCCTCCGGGAAAATGGCCACTGCTCAGATTCAGATCTCGTCTCCCGAGATCTCGGGACGAGATCTGAATCTGAGCAGCGGCCATTTTCCCGGAGGCCACCTGACCGCATTTTACCCATGGAGTTGCCGGCGGGGCTTCCAGTCTTTGAGATGCCGGAGGAGCCCCGACTGTATGAAGATACGCCGCCGCCACCGCCCCACAGCACCAGAGGCCCCACACTGCAGAAGAGGAGCCGCCACAGCACAGCACAGCACAGCAGCCGCCGCTCCCAGCACAGAGACCCCACGCTGCAGCGCTATGATAAGGTAATGGGGGATACTCACTTTCCTGTGAGACGCCCCCTCGTCCTCATCAGGATCACTCCCCCCCCCCCAAAAGGCACATATTCACCGGCCCTATAAGACGACATAGGGTGTATAAGAAGACCCCCGACTTTTAAGAAGATTTTATTTTTTAACTGGTAAAGTTGGGGGGTCGTCTTATACGCCCAGTCGTCTTATACGCCGGAAAATACGGTAAGTATAGCATGGAATCTGCGCATTTTCTTTGTGTTCTTTTCAAAAAATGTTCATTGCAATTGGTGGATCTTGTACTGTACTTTATTCCGGCTATACTGTTTTGTGTGTTAATGGAAATTGGTGTTTTTTTATTCTTGTTGTGATGTATTTCTGCCGTTATATGATGGCGTTTCATTGTCTCCGGCCTTGTTGGTTTTTTATTGTAAAGTATGGTGGTCTATCCAGGATTTACTTTTCTTTTCCCTTTTTACTTTGTGTGCTTTATTTTGGGTTTTTTCTATGAGTTGTGCTTAATATTTTCAAGAGATGTAAGTATAGAATGGATTCTGTGCATTTTATTTGTGTTTTATTCTTTGAAAATTTTTATTGCAAGTTGTGGATGTTGTACTGTACTTTATTCCGGCTATACTGTTGTTGGTTAATGCAAATTGGTGTTTTTTTATTCTAGTTGTGATGTATTTCTGCCGTTATATGATGGCGTTTCATTGTCTCCGGCCTTGTTGGTTTTATTGTAAAGTATGGTGGTCTATCCAGGATTTACTTTTCTTTCCTTTTTTTTTTGTTGGGTGTTTTATTTTGGATTTGTCAATGATATTATGGTGCTTAATATTTTTTTGGAGTTGTTATGTTTTGCATGCGGTTGTTCCACTGTTTTTTTTTAATAGAAATGTATTTTTTCTTATCAGGTTCTGATGTATTTCTGGGGTTCTTTGTTTACGTTATCTTTGTTTGTTTGTTTTTTAAAGAAAATTGTAAAATATGGTCTTTTATAATGTATTGCCTTGCCTTGTGCCTTTTTGGTTTAAAATATATATTTGTTGTTTTTTTTAAAGATTTGTACATAGGGGCTGTATGTTTTTTCTTCTTATCTGGGACTGTTGTGTTCTGTTTTTGCTGTAGTCTGCCATTGTGTTTTTTTTCAGTGTATGGCGGTGTTGTGTGCTCAGCGCGTGTTCAGTTGGCATTGTACTATGAGTGCACTGTTCGTTGTGGTCGTAATGTTTATGTATGGTTTTCCAAAGATTTTCTGCTATGTGGCTTATTGTGCATTCTGTAAATGTAAAAATTTTTTGAATTTTTCCTTGCAGAATTTATCTTGACCATGGCCAGTGACTCAAACCACACAACACCAACACCGCAGGGGAGTTCGGTGAGTACATGATCTACTGTTGTTCAAGTTTAACTATTCGTTGTATTTGTACACGTCTCAGTACATTTTTTGTAAACTATTTTTTACAGGCTTCTTCAAATGAGGAGGAAGAGAACCAGCAGGAGAAGCGACCTCGGGGCCAAGCTGTGGTGGCAAGCCGGCGAGTAAGTATTTTTCAAAACAACATAGGAATGTTTTGAATGGTTAAACAATTTTTTTTTTTTGGGTGGTGTGGGGAGGTGGGGGAATATTTGTATTTAGCTTGCAAACATTAATGTTTTACAATTATTCTAGGTTCCACGACGGGACCCACAGGAGTCAATAGACATCGATATGATGGTCGCCTGTATCCAGGAGCGAGGCCCGTTGTGGGACAGCCGTGACCCTCGGCACGCGGAACAGGTTGTTTTGAGGCGCCTGTGGAATCAGGTGGCAAGATCGCTGTGGGATGGCTTTGACAGCGCTTCGCCCACGGACAAAGGAAACTTTGGTAAGTATTGCTGAAATGCCGCTATGACCCTACAGGCCAGGATACACAACCGTGTGCGATGTGATCAACTCATGCAAGTTTGTTGCATCACACACGGTTGTTTTATCCTTTGAAAAGGTACAATCTCTAAATTTTATGTTGCCTTTTTCACAGTCAAAAAATTGAAGACAAGATGGCGTTCCATGAAGGACCATTTCAATAAATTCCTGCGGAAGGAGGAGGAACAGGCTCGAAGTGGTGCTGCTGCGGCAAGGACTACATACAAGTTCGCACGACTATTACAGTTCATGAGACCGATCCTTGGCCGCCGAGCGTAAGTATTTAACTATTCTAACACATCGGGTATAACACATGTTCACGTAGTATATTGTCCAGCCATGTAGTATATTGCCCTGCCACTTAGTATATTGGCCAGTGACGTAGTCTACATCCCAGAGACATATAGTATATTGCCCAGCCACGTACAATATTTCACAGTGGCGTAGTCTATTGACCGTGACGTCATGGCAGATCCGACGATAAGCGTAAACCATGACGCCCGTCACAAACGTCTACGGAGGGTGAGTGTACCCTTTATTTTTAAAATCCAAATTTTTACATTTTTTAATAGTGATGCGGTTTAGGCAGCGTCAATATTAAAACATTGGTGACATCTAGGTTTAACGCCGGCAACTGATTTCACCCACGGCGAGGGGAGTATGCGGGCGACAGGCATTCACTGCGTTGAGTAAAGAGCGGCCGATCAGGACTGTGCCCGTTGCTGATTGGTCGGGTCACCCATGACAGCCAGCTGGACAGAACAATCAGCAAATAACGGTTACTGAAGGACAGACAGACTGACAGACAGACCTGACCCTTTACAATAGTTTTGTGTGATGCAATGTTAACTTTTTATTACACAGGAGGTGGTGAATGAAAAATTTTAGATTTTGTATACTAATGTTTTGCTTATGTTTCCACAGAACACACAGCAGCACCCTCGAGCCTGTTGCCTCATCTGGAGTGGTCCTTCATGAATCGCCATCTGACCCGTCACAGCCATCCCACAGCGAGAGCAGGCTTGCACCACTTTCTGGAGAACCGGTAGCCGGTCCATCAGGTGTTCCCCTGGCCGAGGCCACTGGCGCTCCTTCCTTCGGGTATTCCCGACAGCGTCAGCGGGCCTCGGACATGCCGCTAATGCCCGAATTTTGGCATTTGAGCACAGTCTTCCAGAATTGCTTCAAGGCGGTGGGCGATAGAATAGACACAGCTCTGTCCAATATCGACCGGCGCCTTGAAACAATGGAATCCGAGCTCTCGAGGCCGGCAAAACATTTTTTTAGTGCCATTGCGAAGGGCATGGTGGAACATCTTACGCCGGAACTCCAGATTTCGGTGATGCAGGCCTGCAACAATGCCTACGTGACTGCTCTGCAGCAGGCTCGGGTCATGCAGTTAGCGACTACAATGCCCGTAGTACCATCGCTGGCTAGCATGACTCCGACTCCTGCTGCAGAGCAGCCACACAGAGCTCCGCGTGCTGAGGGCCACCGCCACCGACACCATAGAACCGAGCCGCCGAGGCCTGCTCCTGCCAGGCCCTCAAGTTCACACAGAAGACGGCCTGCGGAGGAAGAACAAGAGGGACCAAGGAAAAAAAGGAGGACACGTACAGCTACGGCGGCTCTGGCAGCTCCTACTACCACACCGAGCTCTCGTCCAGGTTCCAGCCGGAGCTTGAGTAGCCATAGCCTGTCCACTGGAACTAGGACACTGGTAGTGCCTCCTCCCCCCCTTCATGAGTTCGGAATGTCACAACCGAGGGCCACACCGGACAAGGACACACCACCGACGGCCACACCGGCCAGGGCCACACCGACGGCCACAGGGTGGTCGGAGATACCATCAAGTATACTTGACTATGCTTCTACCTCCTCCTCCTCCTCCTACTCAACCCCCTCCCCTACATACTCACAAACTGGTGGATACAAATCTCCCCTAGTTGCGGAAGTTGATACCCCTTAATCTTTCCCCCTTTTTTCTTTTGTTCCCACAATAAAAAAATTTTATGTTTCAAACAAAATTTATTTTTATTGTTGTTCCCGGCAACTCACACCGTGCGCCATGTACACATATGTAAGGTTTTTCACCTAATTGCAATGTCAGACACAATTTTATAAATTTTTGTAATTTTTTCGCTTTTTGGGTGTCTCTCATTGTACTAGGAGGTGTGAAACACAAACATAGAAAATATTACAATTTGTAGGCTGCCGTCACACTCACAGTATTTGGTTAGTATTTTACTTCTGTATTTTTAACCAAAACCAGAATTTGAACAAATAGAGGAAAAGTATAATAGAAACATATGCAACACTTCTGTATTTATCATCCACTCCCGGTTTTGGCTACAAATACAGATGTTAATTACTGTAAAAATACTGCAAGTGTGACGGCAGCCTAAACATACTTGAAGGTAATGGGTCAGGTGAGGTGTTTTAGCAATTGCCACGTGGCCAAGTATCGCCACTATTTGACTCAGGATGTTTTCCAGCATCCATAGTTCAAGAGTGTTAACTAACTAGAGTTGAGCAAACATGATCGGCTCCCTCCTTGCCAAAAAAAACACTTGCAGACTAGTAGAATATGGAAGCCAGCTTCCTAGAGTGTGGATTTGTTTCACCCTCCGCAGCCGCATGTTCCGAGGCTGTGTGACAGCAAGAACACATGCACAACCCAAGCATTTTTGTTGACCTTCCCATGCATGTGTAGTGCCTGTCACATAGCAGTGTCACAAGCAGTTGCGGGGGCGGAAAAATGCTTCAACCAGCGCGCTACATGAAGCCGCGTTCAATATGCAAATAGTATGCAAGCTTGATAGCTTGACAAGGATGTAGGCGATCATGTTCGCTCAACTATGCAACACACGGATGTGAACATAAGGGGTGGTTAGGCAGAGTGTGTTTGGGATACGGTGATCACCGGAGTATCTTTTTTTAGTGTTAACACATTTGGTATAAAAATGGACATTTTAATATTTTAACAAAAATTTTATTGACAAAATTTTGTGTTACAAAAACTGGAACCGTTTTTATAAAGGAAAGACAAGGTAATTTTTTGGTAAAAAACAACACACAGTAGATATTCCAGGTACCATACAAAAGTAGAAGAACAGGACATTAGGCACCCAACTGGTTAAATTTTATAGACACAATTGTGTTAAAGTAGTAAAATGACAGTTTTATTTGACTTTAATCACAATAAATGTATGGTAAAATAGACAGATAAAGTTGAACTGAAACAAACACTACACCATTTGATCTTGCCATGACACACGGCCAACATCAGAAACAAAATAGGAAGCAAATCGGTCCCTCATCTGCCCAATTTCAACACTTGTCCTCAGAGGATGATCATGGTAGTCGGGCAAAGGGTTGGGTATGGGTTCATCTAGTTCCACGTTCAGTCTCTCTTTAGCAATAACATAATTGTGTAGAACCACACAAGCCTTCACCACCTCATCCACTGTCTCAACTTTCAAATTGATGGCGGATGCTAAAATACACCATTTGGACACCAGGATCCCAAAGGCGCACTCCACTGTTCTTCTGGCCCTGGACAGTCTGTAATTAAATACACTTTTGGTGTGGTCCAAGCCCCAACTGGAGTAGAGTTTCACTAGGTTGGCACACATTTGAAATGCCTCATCCCCAACCACAACAAATGGCATTGCCGGGCCTTCGGTGTTGGGAAGAGGTCGTGGCTGGGGGAAATTAAAATTGTTCCCATATAACCTTTGGCCCATATCCGACTCTTTAAATGTCCGTGAGTCATTTGTCCGGCCAAAAGCTCCAATGTCCACGGCTAGAAACCTGCAGTCCGCACCTGCAATTGCCATAAGCACGGTAGAAAAGTATTTTTTATAATTAAAAAAGAGAGATCCACTTCTTGCAGGCTTTGTAATCCGAATGTGCTTCCCATCCACTGCTCCAATACAGTTAGGGAAAGAACACACTTGATCAAATTTTTTGGCGTTGGCCTCCCATATTTCACTTGTAGGGAGGGGTAAAAATTCTTCACGGAGATTGTCCCACAAAGCGCGGCATGTGTCCGCAATAATTCCAGACAGTGTTGAAACTCCAATCCGGAATTGGAAATGCAGGGATCTCAAGGTCTCTCCGGTAGCCAGGAAACTGCCAAGAAGATAAATAAAAAATTTTTATTCAAGTACATTGTGATAAAAAAAAAAAAATAAAAGCCATAACCACCCAAACATTTAAAAAAAAAAAAAAGCCAGAACAGATCAGTCGTTCAAATACAACTACCATTACATACCGTAGAGTCACCAGCAGCCGTTCCTCTGCGGAAATTGATCTCCGCAGCTGTGTGTCCTGCCTGGTAATGGCTCCTTCCACCCGACGCAGAAGATAGCGAAAGCTGTCTTGAGACATCCTGGTATATTCATAATATTTTTAATGGTTCTCATTTAGCTCGCCAAACAAGTAATGGTAGGCTCCACGGCTCTCCCGGACTTCCATGATAGGGTGTAGCCAAAAGCGCCGATGACTCCTTCTCCGTTTATCCCTTTTCCTTTGCTCATGATATGCAATAGCATAGGCATTAGCCAAGGCAAACTCCATCTCCATATCCATGTAGATACTCACCATAGGACGCGCCATCATGATGAACCACAGCCAAATCTGAGGAAATGTTCTCTGCCAGGGTATATATACACAGTACACCCACCCTCTTCTAGCCATTGGTGGTCTTTATCTAGTGTCTAGACTGTAATTTTGGCTTTATTGTGTAAAGAATGACATCACTTTAGAAAAACGCATGCGTCGAAAAACGCTGCGTTTTTTTGCAAAAACGCAACTTTTTTTTATTAAAAAACGCTGCGTTTTCCGATGCATGCGTTGAACGCGTGCGTCCTAAAAACCTGCATTGTACTTGCGTCGTGCGTTGCGTCGACGACGCTGCGGCGAAAGACGCAAATGTGAACGTAGCCTTAGAGAGATATCCTCCCTTAGCTTATCTAGGCCAGAGTGCACACATTGTTTCTGAAGCAAAATATGTTTCCCAAAAACGCTGGATATATTTTCCCTGAAACGCTTTTTCTGACATCTTCTGCAGCTTTTTTTTTACTCAATGTCTAACATAGTGGTGTTAGAATGGACTGTCACTTTTAGCCATTGCATGGCTTACGAAGCTTGATGCGGTTCCAAAAAAAGTTTCAAAAGACGGACTCATACAGTGCAAGTTTTGACTTGTACTATATGTGTTTGTTCTTTTTACTGTGCTTTTTCAGGGAGCTTCTAGGCAGAATCCACCTGAAAAAGATGCCAATTGCACCTACCCTTAGTCCGGAGACACTAACAATTTTAAAATTGGTCCGATTTTGTTCCTGAAAAGTCGGACAAGTATCATGCAAGTGTGATGCATTTTTCATTGTGAGTACAATCCAATTTTTAACACCTAGCATCCGATTTACATCCAGTTGCAATGCGATTTTAACATGAGCTTTTACATAGAGCAATTCTCCATGTAATTTACAGTTTCCATGTTAGATGCTATCGATATTGTCCCTCTCTGAGACGAAAAACCATCACCTCTCAGCCGCCTCAGGAATGGCGCATTAATAAGCTGCGCCAAATCTGGCACTTAGCCTTGCTCTACCCACTTGTCCTGGTGCATTGGCAGGTGGAGTGATAGTTGGGGGGATTTGAAGTCACCTCATGGATTATCTTCTCGGCGGACAGGTGAGGAATATTATGGTTTATTATTTTAAATTCTTTTCCAGGAGACAATGGCTTCAGTGGACTGGGGGATGACGAAAGTATGGTTTAATTTAGATTCAATAAAATAATCTGTCATTCTTTCAATTTAAGGTCTTTATTCTGAGTGTTTTTTTTTTTTATACAATATGACTATAGAGTTAGTAATGGGGGCGTCTTATAGATGCCTCTCCATTACTAACCTCTGGGCTTTAAGTCACCTGACAATACAAAGGTGACATCAACCCCCCCTAACTATTACCTCACTTGCCACCTCACCAGGCAAGTGGAAAGAGCGAGGCCCTTCCTAGGCTATTATTATCAGTCTGACTAGCCTTTGCTGGTTATTATAGAGGGACCCTACATTATGTTTTTTGGGGGGAGGGGGGTCACCCATTTTGATAACCAGTAGAAGCCAAGTATATAGCTGTGAGCTGATATTAACCCCTTCATCATCTTGGTTTTTTTCCATTTTTGAGTTTCTGTTTTTTGCTTCCCTTCTTTCCAGAGCCATAACTTTTTTTATTTTCCTTCAATATGGCCATGTCAGGGCTTGTTTTTAGCAGGACGAGTTGTACTTTTGAATGACACCATTGGTTTTGCCATGTCGTGTAGTGGAAAACACAAAAAAAATTCTAAGTGCGGTGAAACTGTAAAAAAATGTGCAATTCCACAATTGTTTTTTGTTTTGCTATTTTACCATTCACTAAATGCTAAAACTGACCTGCCACTATGATTCTCCAGGTCATTAAGAGTTTGCAGATACCAAACATGTATAGGTTATTTTTTATTTAAGTGGTGAAATTTTTTATTTTATATTATGTATACACAATATATATATATATATATATATATATATATATATATATATATATATATATATATATATATATATATATATATAGTATATTAGTCGACATTTTCCGAGACCTGTAGTGTTTTCTTTTTTTGTGATCTTTGGCTGGGTAAGGACTTATTTTTTGCCCGCCGAGCAGATGTTTTTATACGTTTTTATCGATACCATTTTGGTGTAGATATGATCTTTTGTTCACCCGTTATTGCGGCAACCCAAAAAATATAATTTTGGCGTTTTGATTTTTTTCTCGTTACACCGTTTACCGATCGGATTAATTCTTTTTATATATTGATAGATCGGCAATTCTGAACAAGGCGATACCAAATGTGTATTTTTTTTAATTGTTTTATTTTGAATGGGGGGTGATTTGAACTTGTATAATTCAAAATTTATAATCCCTTAGTGATCTGGCAAAATTTATGAAATCTGACCAGTGTCACTTTATGTGGTAATAACTCTGGAATGCTTCAACATATCCCATTGATTTTGAGAATATTTATTCGTGACACATTGTACATAATGAAGATGGTAAATTTATGTTGATATTGTCTGTGTTTATTTATAAAAATATCAGAAATTTTACAAAAATTTAAAAATATTTTCAATTTTCAAACTTTGAATGATTATCCCTTTAATCTAGATAGTCATACGACACAAAAAGATTAATAAACAACATTTTCCCCTTGTCTGCTTTACATCAGCACCATTTATATAATGTTCTTTTATTTGTTCACATTTTAGAAGGTTTAAAATTGTACCAGTAATTTTTCATTTTTTGGAGGAAATTTACAACACTTTTTTTAAGGGACCTGTTAAGTTTTGAAGTGACTTTGTGGTCCTATATATTGGAAATCCCCAAAAAGTGAGACCATTTAAAAAAACGGCCCCACAGTATATTCAAAATTGTTTTCAGGTGGTGCATGACTGGAATGAAGAAATATATTTTTACAATCAAAATGCTGATAAATTCTGAACAGGCTACTATAGCCGGCAGACTTTAAGGCCATTATTTGGCCATAAATTGCCATGGCAAACATCAGGACCACACGATCAGGATCTCAGGATGCCGATGGGGATAAAGAGATATCCCCCCCACTGTTAACCATCAAGATGCTGTAGTTTAAGAAAAAAGTTGGCACTCAAAAGTGATGAAATAAAGTCTTTTTTTATTTGTATTGCAATTAAAGGTTGAACATTTTTGGTTTTGATAGAATCTTCATCAGAACTGATTGCTATGGATAAACGGGAGACCTTGTGAGGAGCCAGTTAGAGAGGCAGTTCTGCTGTGTGCGACGTCCGTGTGTGCTATTCCTCATCAGCTCCTATCAAGACTGAAAATGTTCAACCTTTGATGGCAATACAAATAAAAAAAAAATACTTTATTTCATCAATTTGAGTGCCAAGTTTTTTCCTATACTACTACGAACAGGTTGGACATCCTACTTGTGCACCAGTTCCTTAAGATCAGGAGTGCCGTATAATTTTTCAAAACATCTAGATGCTGTAGTCATTATAGACAGCAGCATTTAAGGGGTAAAATTATAGTCAGTACCAACACTAATCATGGCTGATGCAGCAAGTTGTCAGCTATCGTATACAGCTAACAGCTACAGGATTGTCACCCGTCGGGGGATGATAGTCTCTTACATCGCAGGTCAGTAAAAAAAAGACGTATTGGTAGTCTTTAAGGGGTTAAAAAAAATTTTTTTTACTTACTTCAATAGTCTCCATGAGAGACTAGAAGCTGCAATCTTCCAATTGCTGGTGCTACACAGAGCAGAGAAGTCCTGATTATGACAACCACAGGGGTCATGCCAACCTATCGTCAACCCGCGGTCAAGGGATTAGTGATGCTCTACGGGTGCAAGCATGTTAAATGCTGCTGTCAAGAGATTAACAGCGGCATTTAACATGTTAACAACTGCCCATATATAATACACATATGGTTGCCAAAAGTGTAAAACCCTGAAATAGTAAGTATTTAGATATTGACAGATTTTTAAGGCACTGTTTAAAGCCACGTGAATAGGTATGGCATGCCAGGGATATGTCACTAAACAATGTGTCCGGCAGTTACAATCTCCATAACACCTGTTATATATGATATTACGGTAGTTTAGTGGCAATAATGGAGAAGTATAGCAAACAGAAGAAAATTACCTCATAGAAAGAAAAGAGGCCTGCCACACAAATACGGTGTATTGTTCCACAACCTGTACAGACATAATTCGGCATGGTCACAGCAAAGCATGACTATAATCATTACCTATTTGTGTAACCTATTGTCAACCTCCAATAATTTACAAGTTAATTGCAAGAATAGCTATGGTATTCTTGTAATTGGTTACCTTAGGCCAGCGTCACACCTAATAAAATAAAACTACGGTCCGTTTTCTATGCAGAAATGTTCCCTGAACAGTGTCCGTATGTCATCCGTTGGCAAGGTGTGGCTGCGTATTTTGCGCATTTAATCTTCTGTATGGCATCCGTATTGCGTTTTTTTCTCTCAACCTTCCAAAATGGACATTTAACGGTTTTGAGGCCTGAAATTAATTTAACCCCTTAACCCCAAAGGGTGGTTTGCATGTTAATGACCGGGCCAATTTTTACAATTCCGACCACTGTCCCTTTATGAGGTTGTAACTCTGGAACGCTTTAACGGATCCTGATGATTCTGACACTGTTTTCTCGTGACATATTGTACTTCATCATAGTGGTAAAATTTCTTTGATGTTACCTGCTTTTATTTGTAAAAAAATGGAAATTTGGAGAAAAGTTTTAAAAATTTTGCAATTTTCTAAATTTGAATTTTTATGCCCTTAAATCACAGAGATATGTCACACAAAATACTTAATAAGTAACATTTCCCACATGTCTACTTTACATCAGCACAATTTTGGAACAATTTTTTTGTTGTTAGAGAGTTACAAGGGTTAAAAGTTGACCAGCAATTTCTCATTTTTACAACACCATTTTTTTTTTAGGGACCACATCACATTTGAAGTCACTTTGAGGGGTCTATATGACAGAAAATACCAAAGTGTGACACCATTCTAAAAACTGCACAACTTAAGGTGCTCAGAACCACATTCAAGAAGTTTATTTACCTTTCAGGTGTTTCACAGGAATTTTTGAAATGTTTAAAAAAAAAAATGAACATTTAACTTTTTTTCACAAAAAATTAACTTCAGCTCCAATTTGTTTTATTTTACCAAGGGTAACAGGAGAAATTGGACCCCAAAAGTTGTTGTACAATTTGTCCTGAGTACGCTGATACCCCATATGTAGGGGTAAACCATTGTTTGGGCGCATGGCAGAGCTCGGAAGGGAAGGAGCGCCGTTTGACTTTTCAATGCAAAATTGACTGGAATTGAGATAGGACGCCATGTTGCGTTTGGAGAGCCCCTGATGTGCCTAAACATTGAAACTCCCCACAAGTGACACAATTTTGGAAAGTAGACCCCCTAAGGAACTTATATAGATGTGTGGTGAGCACTTTGACCCAACGAGTGCTTCACAGAAGTTTATAATGCAGAGCTGTAAAAATAAAAAATCATATTTTTTTCACAAAAATGATATTTCGCCCCCAATTTTTTATTTTCCCAAGGGTAACAGGAAAAACTGGACCCCAAAAGTTGTTGTGCAATTTTGTCCTGAGTATGCTGATAGCCCATATGTGGGGGTAAACCACTGTTTGGGCGCATGGCAGAGCTCGGAAGGGAAGGAGCACCATTTGACTTTTCAATGCAAAATTGACAGGAATTGAGATGGGACGCCATGTCAAATTTGGAGAGCCCCTGATGTGCCTAAACATTGAAACCCCCCAAAAGTGACCACATTTTGGAAAGTAGACCCCCCAAGGAACTTATCTAGGCGTTTTGTGAGAACTGTGAACCCCAAGTGTTTCACTACAGTTTATAACGTAGAGCCGTAAAAATAAAAAATACTTTTTTTTCACCACAAAAATTATATTTTAGCCCCTAGTTTTGTATTTTACCAAGGATAACAGGAGAAATTGGACCCCAAAAGTTGTTTTCCAATTTGTCCTGAGTACGCTGATACCCCATATGTAGGGGGAACCACCGTTTGGGCGCATGGCAGAGCTTGGAAGGGAAGGAGCGCCGTTTGGAATGCAGACTTAGATGGATTGGTCTGCAGGCGTCACGTTGCATTTGCAGAACCCTTGATGTACCTAAACAGTAGAAACACCCCACAAGTGACCCCATATTGGAAACTAGACCCCCCAAGGAACTTACCTAGATGTGTTGTGAGAACTTTGAACCCCCAAGTGTTTCACTACAGTTTATAACGCAGAGCCATGAAAATAAAAAAAGCTTTTTTTTTTCCACAAAAATTATTTTTTAGCCCCCAGTTTTGTATTTTCTCAATGGAAACAGGAGAAATTGGACCCCAAAAGTTGTTGTCCAATTTGTTCTGAGTGCGCTGATACTCCATATGTTGGGGTAAACCCGTTTGGGCGCACGGGAGAGCTCGGAAGGGAAGGAGCACTGTTTTACTTTTTCAACGCAGAATTGGCTGGAATTGAGATCAGACACCATATCACGTTTTGAGAGCCCCTGATGTGCCTAAACAGTGGAAACCCCCCAATTCTAACTGAAACCCTAACCCAAACACACCCCTAACCCTAATCCCAAATCTAACTATAGCCATGCCCCTAAACCGAATCTGCCCCTAGCCCTAATCCAAGCCACACCCTTAACCCCAACACACCCCTAACCCCAACACACACCTAGCACTAATCCCAACCCTAACCATACCAATAACTGCAACACACCCCTAACCCTAATCCCAACTATAACCCTAACCACACCCCTAACCCTAATCCCAACCCTAATGCCAACCTTAAATGTAATACAAACCCTAACTTTAGTCCCAACCCTAACCCTAACTTTAGCCCAAACCCTAACCCTAACTTTAGCCCCAACCCCAACCCTAACTTTAGCCCCAACCCTAACTGTAGCCCCAACCCTAACTGTAGCCCCAACCCTAACTTTAGCCCCAACCCTAACTTTAGCCCCAACCCTAACCCTAACTTTAGCCCCAACCCTAACCCTAACTTTAGCCCCAACCCTAGCGGGAAAATGGAAATAAATACATTTTTTAAAATTTTATTATTTTTCCCTAACTATGGGGGTGATGAAGGGGGGGTTTGATTTACTTTTATAGCAGGTTTTTTAGCGGATTTTTATGATTGGCAGCTGTCACACACTAAAAGACGCTTTTTATTGCAAAAATAGTTTTTACGTCTCCACATTTTGAGAGCTATAATTTTTCCATATTTTGGTCCACAGAGTCATGTGAGGTCTTTTTTTGGCGGGACGAGTTGACATTTTTATTGGCACCATTTTCGGGCATGTGACATTTTTTGATCGCTTTTTATTCTGATTTTTGTGAGGCAGAATGACCAAAAACCAGCTATTCATGAATTTCTTTTTTTTTTTTGGGGGGGGGGGCTTTATAACTTTATTTTTTCGCCAATGATGCTATATGGTGGCTCGTTTTTGTGGGACAAGATGATGTTTTCAGCGGTACCATGGTTATTTATATCCGTCTTTTTGAAAACGTGTTATTCCACTTTTTGTTCAGTGGTATGATAATAAAAAGCATTGTTTTTTTGCCTCTTTTTTTTTTTCTTTCTTTTTTACAGTGTTCACTGAAGGGGTTAACTAGTGGGACAGTTTTATAGGTCGCGTCGTTACGGACACGGCGATACTAAATATGTGTACTTTTATTGTTTTGTTTTTTTTATTTAGAAAAAATAAATGTATTTATTGGAACAATATTTTTTTTTTCTTTATTTAGGAATTTTTTTTATTTATTTTTTTACACATGTGAATATTTTTTTTTTTACTTTTTTACATTGCCCCGGGGGGGGGGGGGGGGGGGGGACACATCACATTATAGTGACAGATCGCTGATCTGACACTTTGCAGTGCACTGTGTCAGATCAGCGATCTGACCGGCACTGCAGGGAGGCTTCCTGGAGCCTGCTCTGAGCAGGCGATTGTAAGCCACCTCCCTGCAGGACCCGGAAGGAGCCCCGTTGCCATTTTGGATCCAGAGCCTGCAGGGAGGAGACGCTTGGAGCAACGCTATCACATCGCGTTGCTCCGAGGGTCCAGGGAAGCATGCAGGGAGCCACCTCCCAGCGCAATGCTTCCCTATGCCGCCGGAACGCTGCGATCATGTTTGATCGCAGTTTTCCGGGATTTAATGTGCCGATGTCAGCTGTAATAATCAGCTGACACTCGGCGGCGATCGGCCGCGCTCCCCCCCGTGAGCGCGGCTGATCGCCTATGACGCACTATCCTATCCCTGGGAATTAAGTCCCAGGTCACCTCGACGGGATAGTACGTCATATGGGATAAAGGGGTTAAATCATCATCAGCAACCCTATTTATTGCCCCTACAACAGGTGGCAGCCTCCAATCTGGCCATTTTGTTGCAGTGCTTCTGTTGGTGTGTTGGTGGTTTGTTGGCAACATGTCAGACCTACTTTATTTCACCTCAACTGAGCATGTGTTATATAACTGGGTGTTGTCACGTCGCTTTGGACAGCCATACCCAGTGATAAGCAAAACGATATTGTGGAAAACAAAGAGGTCACCACCATTATTATTAACCCCATATGGGGTATATTTCCAATAAAGTACAATATAATGGGACCGAGAATAGGACCATAGTGGACAGACTGCAACAATATACACCAAACCAACCAAGAAAAAACAGTCAAGAGTCCAAATATATATACAGTAAATATACACGAAACCTTTATTGAAGATAATACCAGATAAAAACATGACTGAAGGAAAAAATCCCCATGCTACCCATGGCATGCACCTAAAAGGACAGGGGGTAGGTCCCTCCAACATAAATAGGTCCACCCATCAACCATAAAGAAAAAACAATAATCATGTGGGGCTAAAAAACAACGACTGTGGGGCCTATGGGAGAACTGGAGACTCTAGAGTCTTGAATTCTTCCATTTTGGGTCAGCGGCTGCGCAATAACCAGTTGGACCTACCACCACCACGTCAACTTCCAGGCTCCAATGTAGAAGCTGTGCCGTATGTCCTTGTGGCAGATGAGGCCTTCCAGTTAACAAGACATGTAATGAGGCCATATCCCCATCGAAACCTGGACCACCGGCGTCGGATATTTAACTTTCGTCAATCACGCGCACGGCGACTGGTGGAGTGCGCCTTTGGCATTCTTTGTGCCAAATGGCGGGTCCTCCAGTCAGCCATTCAGCTGAGTGAAGGCAACGTCAATGAAGTAATCAAAGCTTGTGTAGCCCTACATAATTTTACCAAACTACATGAATGTTCCTCATCTGATGGTGCTGAAGGTGTGTTGGGCAATGTGGGTGGGCCTACACCACGTCATCCCTCAGCGTCATCCACTTTCAGGACTGAAAGTCCGTGATATCTTTACAAATTATTTCATTACAACTCAGGGTGCTACTCCATGGCAAGAGCATGCTGTCTCTATGTTATAATTTTACAATTTTTGTCTATATATCAATCACTTTTTCAGTTAACTTACTGTGTGTGTTGATTTGACTTACTTAATAATAATAATAATAATTTTATTTATATAGCGCCAACATATTCCGCAGCGCTTTACAAATTATAGAGGGGACTTGTACAGACAATAGACATTACAGCATAACAGAAATCACAGTTCAAAATAGATACCAAGAGGAATGAGGGCCCTGCTCGCAAGCCTACAAACTATGAGGAAAAGGGGAGACACGAGAGGTGGATGGTAACAATTGCTTTAGTTCTTTGGACCAGCCATAGTGTAAGGCTCGGGTGTTCATGTAAAGCTCCATGAACCAGTTAACTGACTAAGTATTAGAAAAAACCCAAAATGAAAGAAAACAATAACAAGTTCCTCCGCATACTCACAACCACAGTGGGGGAGACTACCAGGAGGACATATTTAGTATAGTAAGGACACTCCTAAAGCCAATACGATAAAGCAGAAAAGGAGAAACGGAGTTTCATGTCCAAAAAACATTTATATAAATATTTAATTAAATTACAGCAATTTTTACCAATGATTACAAATACATACAAATACATAAAAATAAGAATCAAGCGCTTTAGAAGGGTAGGGGTAGCACAGACAAGAAAACGGTGCAGAAATCGGCCTGAGGAAGCAAGCTGACGCGAAACGTGCGTTGGGGCAACGGTGTGGTCCGGTCGTGGTGCCAGTACATGGGTAAGAGTCCGGGGGGAGGCTTTATGGTTTGACATGCGAGATATGAGTCAGTGTACAGGGCTCATGGTATTGGCATATAATTGGCTATACGCTCCCCGTCTCTAGACCTATGTTATACTTTGCACAATACAAGTGATCTGCTTTTACATGTGGCATCAGGCCGATTTCTGCACCGTTTTCTTGTCTGTGCTACCCCTACCCTTCTAAAGCGCTTGATTCTTATTTTTATGTATTTGTATGTATTTGTAATCATTGGTAAAAATTGCTGTAATTTAATTAAATATTTATATAAATGTTTTTTGGACATGAAACTCCGTTTCTCCTTTTCTGCTTTATCGTATTAACTGACTAAGTATGTAGCAGTACAGACACAGAGGCTATTAACTGCATGAAGTGTATGAGAACATGAGAACATGATGCGAGGAACCTGATTATGTTTTTTTTTTTTTTTGAATGGGCCACACAGGGATAGTTAGGTTAATGCGTTGAGGCGGTAGGCCAATCTGAACAAATGAGTTTTTAGGGCGCGCTTAAAACTGTGGGGATTGGGGATTAATCGCGAGAACGCTACATCATCATCTCGCGAGATGCCAATGCATGGCCCTGAGCGTCGCGAGGAGCGGGAAAGGCACCGGAAGGTGAGTATATAATGATTTTTTTTTTTATTATTATTATTTTTAACATTAGATATTTTTACTATTGATGCTGCATAGGCAGCATCAATAGTAAAAAGTTGGTCACACAGGGTTAATAGCAGCGTTAACGGACTGCGTTACACCGCGGCATAACGCGGTGTAACGCAGCCATTAACTCTGTGTGAGCGCTGACTGGAGGGGAGTATGGAGGGGGCACTGACAGAGTAGGAAGGGGGAATTCGCGACCAATCAGCGACGCAGGATTCCCGTGACAGACAGACAAACAGACGGAAGTGCCCCTTAGACGATTATAGAGATTATATATATATATATATATATATATATATATATATATATATATATATACACACACACACACACACACACACACACACACTGCTCAAAAAATAAAGGGAACACTCATATAACACATCCTAGATCTGAATGAATGAAATATTCTCATTGAATACTTTGTTCTGTACAAAGTTGAATGTGCTGACAACAAAATCACACAAAAGTCATCAATGGAAATCAAATTTATTAACCAATGGAGGCCTGGATTTGAGCGATACTCAAGATCACAGTGGAGAATAAAATTACAGACTGGTCCAACTTCAGTGGAAATGCCTCAAAACAAGGAAATGATGCTCAGTAGTGTGTGTGGCCTCCATGTGCCTATATGACCTCCATACAATGCCTGGGCATGCTCCTGATGAGGCGGCGGATGGTCTCATTAGGGATCTCCTCCCAGACATGGACTAAATCATCAGCCAACTCCTGGACAGTCTGTGGTGGAACGTGGCATTAGTGGATGGTGCGAGACATGATGTCCCAGATCTGTTCAATTGGATTCAGGTCTGTGAATGGGAGGGCCAGTCCATGGCTTCAATGCCTTCATCTTGCAGTAACTGCTGACACACTCCAGCCACATGAGGTCTGGCATTACTGATCCACTGAAAAACCGGTCATGCTGAAGGATGTTGCAGGCAGCAGATCGCTCTCCACGGTGTCTCCAGACTCTGTCACGTCTGTCACATGTGATCAGTGTGAACCTGCTTTCATCTGTGAAGAGCACAGGGCGCCAGTGGCGAATTTGCTAATCCTGTTGTTCTGTTGCAAATTCCAAGCGTCCTGCACAGTGTTGGGCTGTGAGCACAACCACCATCTGTGGAGGTCAGGGACTCAGACCATCCTCATGCAGTCGGTTTCTAACCATTTGTGCAGACACATGCACATTTGTGGCCTGCTGGAGGTCATTTTGCAGGGCTCTGCCAGTGCTCCTCCTGTTCCTCCTTGCACAAAGGCTGAGGTAGCTGTCCTGCTGCTGGGCTGTTGCCCCCCTACGGCCCCCTCCACATCTCCTTGTGTACTAGCCTGTCTCCTGGTAGCACCTCCAGCCTCGGAACACTAGGCTGACAGACACAGCAAACCTTTTTGCCACAGCTCGCATTGATGTGCCATCCTGGAAAAGCTGCATTACCTGAGCCACTTCTGTGGGTTGTAGAGTCCGTCTCTTGCTATCAAGAGTGTGAAAGCACAACCAACATTCAAAAGTGACCACAACATCAGCCAGAAAGCATTGGTACAGAGCCTTTTAGGGGGTGTCTTGATAATTTCCAATAATTTCCATCTGTCTATTCCATTAGCACAACAGCATGTGAAATTGATTGTCAAACAGTGCTGCTTCCTAAGTGGACAGTTTGATTTCACAGAAGTATGATGTACTTGGAATTATATTCTGTTGTTTAAGTGTTCCCTTAATTTTCTTGGGCAGTGTGTGTGAGTATATCTATCTACAGTATCTATCTATCTATCTATCTATCTATCTATCTATCTATCTATCTATCTATCTATATACACAGTACAGACCAAAAGTTTGGACACACCTTCTCATTTAAAGATTTTTATGTATTTTCATGACAATTCACACTGAAGGCATCAAAACTATGAATTAACACATGTGGAATTATATACTTAACAAAAAAGTGTGAAACAACTGAAAATATGTCTTATATTCTAGGTTCTTCAAAGTAGCCACCTTTTGCTTTGATGACTGCTTTCCACACTCTTGGCATTTTCTTTATGAGCTTCAAGAGGCAATCACCAGAAATGGTTTTCACTTCACAGATGTGCCCTGTCAGGTTTAATAAGTGGGATTTCTTGCCTTATAAATGGGGTTGGGACCATCAGTTGTGTTCTGCAGAAGTCTGGTGCATACACAGCTTATAATCCTACTGAATAGACTGTTAGAATTTGTATTATGGCAAGAAAAAAGCAGCTAAGTAAAGAAAAACGAGTGGCCATCATTACTTTAAGAAATGAAGGTTAGTCAGTCCGAAAAATTGGGAAAACTTTGAAAGTGTCCCCAAGTGCAGTTGCAAAAACCATCAAGCGCTACAAAGAAACTGGCTCACATGAGGACCGCCCCAGGAAAGGAAGACTAAGAGTCACCTCTGGTTCTGAGGATAAGTTTATCCAAGTCACCAGCCTCAGAAATCGCAGGTTAACAGCAGCTCAGATTAGAGACCAGGTCAATGCCACACAGAGTTTTAGCAGCAGACACATCTCTACAACTGTTAAGGCTACTTTCACACTAGCGTTAACTGCATTCCGTCACAATGCGTCGTTTTGCCGAAAAAACGCATCCTGCAAAAGTGTTTGCAGGATGCGTTTTTTCGCCATTGATTAACATGAAGCGACGCATTGTGACGGATTGCTACACGTCGCACCCGTCGTGCGACGAATGCGTCGTGCAGTGGCGGACCGTCGGGAGCAAAAAACGCTACATGTAACGTTTTTTTGCTCACGACGGTCCGCTTTTTCCGACCGCGCATGCGCGGCCGGAACTCCGCCGGAACTCCGCCCCCACCTCCCCGCACTTCCCCGCACCTCACAATGGGGCAGCGGATGCGCTGGAAAAATGCATCCGCTGCCCCCGTTGTGCGGCGGGAACAACGCTAGCGTCGGGGACCTCGGCCCGACGCACGGCGACGGGCCGAGCCCGACGCTAGTGTGAAAGAAGCCTAAGAGGAGACTTTGTGCACCAGGTCTTCATGGTAAAATAGCTGCTAGGAAACCACTGCTAAGGACAGGCAACAAGCAGAAGAGACTTGTTTGGGCTAAAGAACACAAGGCATGGGCATTAGACCAGTGGAAATCTGTACTTTGGTCTGATGAGTTCAAATTTGAGATCTTTGGTTCCAACCACCGTGTTTTTGTGCGACGCAGAAAAGGTGAACGGATGGACTCTACATGCCTGGTTCCCACCGTGAAGCATGGAGGAGGAGGTGTGATGGTGTGGGGGTGCTTTGCTGGTGACACTGTTGGGGATTTATTCAAAATTTAAGGCATACTGAACCAGCATGGCTACCACAGCATCTTGCAGCGGCATGCTATTCCATCCAGTTTTCGTTTAGTTGGACCATCATATATTTTTCAACAGGACAATGACCCCAAACACACCTCCAGGCTGTGTAAGGGCTATTTGACCAAGAAGGAGAGTGATGGGGTGCTACGCCAGATGACCTGGCCTCCACAGTCACCAGACCTGGACCCAATCGAGATGGTTTGGGGTGAGCTGGACCGCAGAGTGACGGCAAAAGGGCCAACAAGTGCTAAGCATCTCTGGGAACTCCTTCAAGATTGTTGGAAGACCATTCCTGGTGACTACCTCTTGAAGCTCATCAAGAGAATGCCAAGAGTGTGCAACGCAGTAATCAAAGCAAAAGGTGGCTGCTTTGAAGAGCCTAGAATATAAGACATATTTTCAGTTGTTTCACACTTTTTTGTTAAGTATATAATTCCACATGTGTTAGTTCATAGTTTTGATGCCTTCAGTGTGAATTTCCAATTTTCATAGTCATGAAAATACAGAAAAATCTTTAAATGAGAGGGTGTGTCCAAACTTTTGGTCTGTACTGTATATGTTGTACCTCCTGAGCTATAGCAGTACACCAGTATATACAGGTGTACCCCGGTACGTATGGCGCTCTATATGTATACTTGTACCCCAGAATTATTGCAGTTCCAGAGTGTATGGGTGAACTTCAGTATAGATGGCACTTCCTCTATATGTATAGTCAAACCCCGGAATTATAGTGCTACCCTGGTATATAAATGATATATCTATATTCCGGAAGCCCAGTATATATGGTTGTACACCTCTTGGATCATTAAAAGCATGTTTAGGGCTGTCCCCTGCATATATGGCGGCATTTAGTTTTTTATACTGTGCCCTGCTTGATAGCGCCCCCTAGTGGTGCTGCATTGTCATTATAGTGGGTTAACAGTCATGCTATATACCCACTATTTGCTTATCCACATTGCTAATGACAGGGGATAGTGTGGTGGGGAAGAGTTTACCTGGAGCCTTACCCTATATGTAATCACATAATATAAAGAATAAGATGGGTATGTAATTGGTCAGAAAAAGGCTTGGTGTATAATGGATATAATCTGCGCTGTAGCCAAGAGGCAGACCCATAAACACGAGTGCTGGCATTACTGAGGGCAGGCAGAGCCATGGACACAACAGTGCTGGTCATTACTAAGGACTAGCAGAGAGAGAAACACAACAGTGTCGGCCATTACTTAGGGCAGGCAGAGCCATGAGCGGTGCCTTTATCCTCTATGAATTACCGTAATTTAAAGGGAACCTGTCACCCCCCCCCCAGGCATTTGTAACTAAAAGAGCCATCTTGTGCAGCACTAATGCTGCATTTGGACAAGGTGGCTCTTTTAGTTATGCTCCTTGCACACGCTGAAATAAACACTTATACCTCATGAACTTTTCCCAGGCTCGAGTTCATGAGGACATCCAGCAGGGGGCGCATCACCGCGACTCAAGGTAACTACAGGTCACCCTACTTTCCATTCATTCCACGGGGTTTTACAGGCAGGAGCACTGCATTAGCAAAGCTCCTGGCTGTAAAATGATTTAACCCCTTCAGATGGATTTACATCGTGGGACTGACGGAACGACGGAAGGTATGGGATCTTGTTGTTTTGTTTTTTTTTTAACATTATTTCAGGTGACAAGGGTCTTCAGGTGGATTACCAGTATAATAAAATATTACAACAACCTGTGTCTTTATTTCATTAAAATACTTTTAAATAATGTGTGTGTGTTTTATTAACCATTTCGTACTATTGGATTAATAATGGATAGGTGTCATAATTGACGCCTCTCCATTATTAATCTGGCTTAATATCACCTTACAATAGCAAGGTGACATTAACCCTTCATTACCCCATATCCCACCGCTACACGGGAGTGGGAAGAGAGAGGCTAAGTGCCAGAATAGGCGCATCTTACAGATGTGCCTTTTCTGGGGTGGCTGGGGGCAGATGTTTTTAGCCAGGGGGGGGCCAATAACCATGGACCCTCTCTAGGCTATTAATATCTGCCCTCAGTCACTGGCTTTACCGCTCTGGCGGAGAAAATTGCGCGGGAGCCCACGCCAATTTTTACCGCCATTTAACCCTTTATTTTAACAGCTACAGCGCCCAAATTTTGCACATACACACTACTAACATTAGTAGTGTGGAATATGCAAAAAAAGGGGATATGAGATGGTTTACTGTATGTAAACCAGGTCTCATATCATGTCGGTTTTGTGAAGGAGAAAGAAAAAGCCGGCAATTGAATTACCGGCTTTTCTATAGAACACTGCTGCGTATTTCTCGCAAGTCACACTGCTGGTCCGTGTGTAATCCGTATTTTTCTCGCCCCCATAGCCTTTCATTGGCAATTTTTTGCGCAATACGGTGACAAACGCAGCATGCTGCGATTTTCTACGGCCGTAGAAGACCGTATAATACGGATCCGTAAAATACGGCTGATAGGAGCTGGGCCATAGAGAATCATTGGGCCGTGTGTAATGCATATTTTACGGATGTATTTTCCGCGCTCACACGTCCGTAAAACTCGCTAGTGTGACGCCGGCCTAAGGGCTCATTCAGATATCACATTTTTCCGTATGAGTTCAATCTATATTTCTTATAGATAGAGCTTGTACCTATTACAGTCTTTGCAGCTGTTTGCATGTCAGTGTGTTGTAGAAAGACAGAGTGGTTAAAACAAAATCAAGGAGACATGTTCAACTTTTATCCGAATCTTGGATTAAAACCTACAATGCATGTCTATGTAAAAAAAAAAAAAATTGGACTGCACTCTGATGCCATTCATATGATGTTTCTTTTTCACAGACTGTATTAGGAGAAGCTTTAGAAACCTCCAATTAATTTTTTATCTAAAACAAAAAAAAATGATGAAACTGATGGTAAAAACTGAAAAAAAACACTGAAACAACAGACTGTTTTTAGGTATGAGAAAAATCACTAATTTCTGAATGAGGCCTTTTAAGAGTTGCTCTTGTGTGAGTTCTTCACGTATTTTTCACAGACAGAACCCTTACCTATGACAGTCTATGGACAAGTTCGCATGTAGAAGTAGTTTTGCTGATGGACTGGTCTGCACAAAATCTGAGATTTGTCCAACTTTTACATTGATCCGAGTCTCAGATCCATCTCGCCACTGCAAATCTAGAGATCTGTGAAAAAAATGGACAGCACTTGGATGCCATCTGTGTGATGTCCATTTTTTCACGGACTGTTTGATATGAAAATGTTGAGAAATCTCTATCAATGTTGTTTTAATCTGAAAAACTGACCAAATGCTGATAAAAAAAATGACGAAACTTGAGACTTTTTCTCATCTGAGGAAAGTCACTGACGTCTGAATAAGCCCTTTAGTCAGTCAGGATGATGAGTAGCGCTCCTCACATCACCTAGAGATAACCACCATAGGCACGACTGCTTGGGAAAGTCCCGTTGACTGCCTCTCTTCTGTTACTAGCATGAAACTACTCCATAAGTATAAATATATCCGTACGTGCGCCCACAGTATACACCGCTGCACCCGAAAGCTGGCGTAAGTGTATTGTTACATGTGGCCACAGTGTATACCGCTGCACCCAAAAGCTGGCGTAAGTGTATTGTTACATGTGCTCAGTGTACAGCACTGCACCCGAAAGCTGGCATAAGTGTATTGTTACATGTGGCCACAGTGTATACCGCTGCACCCAAAAGCTGGCGTAAGTGTATTGTTACATGTGGCCAGTGTACACCGCTGCACCCGAAAGCTGGCGTAAGTGTATTGTTACATGTGGCCACAGTGTATACTGCTGCACCCAAAAGCTGGCGTAAGTGTATTGTTACATGTGCCCAGTGTACAGCACTGCACCCGAAAGCTGGCGTAAGTGTATTGTTACATGTGGCCACAGTGTACACCGCTGCACCCGAAAGCTGGCGTAAGTGTATTGTTACATGTGCCCACAGTGTATACCGCTGCACCTGAAAGCTGTCATTAGTGTATTGTTACATGTGCCCACAGTGTACACCGCTGCACCTGAAAGCTGTCATTAGTGTATTGTTACATGTGGCCACAGTGTACACCGCTGCACCCAGAAAGCTGGCGTAAGTGTATTGTTACATGTGCCCAGAGTGTACACCTCTGCACCCAGAAAGCTGTCATTAGTGTATTGTTACATGGCCCACAGTGTATACCGCTGCACCCAAAAGCTGGCGTAAGTGTATTGTTACATGTGCCCAGTGTACAACACTGCACCCGAAAGCTGGCGTAAGTGTATTGTTACATGTGGCCACAGTGTACACCGCTGCACCTGAAAGCTGGCGTAAGTGTATTGTTACATGTGCCCAGTGTACAACACTGCACCCGAAAGCTGGCGTAAGTGTATTGTTACATGGCCCACAGTGTACACCGCTGCACCCGAAAGCTGGCGTAAGTGTATTGTTACATGTGCCCACAGTGTATACCGCTGCACCTGAAAGCTGGCGTAAGTGTATTGTTACATGTGCCCACAGTGTACACCGCTCCACCCAGAAAGCTGGCATTAGTGTATTGTTACATGTGCCCACAGTGTACACCGCTGCACCCAGAAAGCTGGCATTAGTGTATTGTTACATGGCCCACAGTGTACACCGCTGCACCCGAAAGCTGGCATAAGTGTATTGTTACATGTGCCCAGTGTACAGCACTGCACCCGAAAGCTGGCGTAAGTGTATTGTTACATGTGCCCACAGTGTATACTGCTGCACCCAGAAAGCTGGCGTAAGTGTATTGTTACATGGCCCACAGTGTACACCGCTGCACCCGAAAGCTGGCATTAGTGTATTGTTACATGGCCCACAGTGTACACCGCTGCACCCGAAAGCTGGCGTAAGTGTATTGTTACATGTGGCCACAGTGTACACCGCTGCACCCGAAAGCTGGCGTAAGTGTATTGTTACATGTGCCCACAGTGTATACCACTGCACCCAGAAATCTGGCATCGGTGTATTGTTACATGTGGCCACAGTGTATACCGCTGCACCCAGAAAGCTGGCGTAAGTGTGTTGTTACATGTGCCCACAGTGTATACCGCTGCACCCAGAAAGCTGGCATTAGTGTATTGTTACATGTGGCCACAGTGTACACCGCTGCACCCGAAAGCTGGCATAAGTGTATTGTTACATGTGCCCAGTGTACAGCACTGCCCCCGAAAGCTGGCGTAAGTGTATTGTTACATGTGGCCACAGTGTACACCGCTGCACCCAGAAAGCTGTCATTAGTGTATTGTTACATGTGCCCACAGTGTATACCGCTGCACCCAGAAAGCTGGCATTAGTGTATTGTTACATGTGGCCACAGTGTACACCGCTGCACCCAGAAAGCTGGCGTAAGTGTATTGTTACATGTGGCCACAGTATACACCGCTGCACCCAGAAAGCTGGCATTAGTGTATTGTTACATGTGGCCACAGTGTACACCGCTGCACCCAGAAAGCTGTCATTGGTGTATTGTTACATGTGGCCACAGTGTACACCGCTGCACCCAGAAAGCTGGCATAAGTGTATTGTTACATGTGCTCACAGTGTACACCGCTGCACCCAGAAAGCTGGCATGTGTTGTTACCCCTCTCCGTATCTGTCACTACATTAGCCCTCAGTGTAGGGCCGGGGACACACTTAACGTATAAAAAAACGGTCCGTTTTTCACGGCCGAGAATCGCACAAATGTTTCAAAAACAGTGATCCGTGTGCAGTGCGAGGATGCGATTTCCTCGCATCAAATGATGCGTGTGACATCCGTGTGTCATCCGTATGGCATCCGTATGCCGAGATTTTCTCGCAAGCTTGCAAAACCGACATCTAATGGATTTATGTGCTCAAATGTTCGGGAAAACATATATACAGTATATATATATATATATATATATATATATATATATATGTCATTGAGACACATATTATATATTCTGTATTTACATTTCATTCAGCGTGATATCTGTGAAAAGTCGGTAATTCAATTGCCGGCTTTTCATTTCTCCTGCACAAACCCGACAGGATATGAGACATGGTTTACATACAGTAAACCATCTCATATCCCCTTTTTTTTGCATATTCCACACTACTAATGTTAGTAGTGTGTATGTGCAAAATTTGGCCGCTGTAGCTGCTAAAATAAAGGGTTAAATGGCGGAAAAAATTGGCGTGGGCTCCCGCGCAATTTTCTCCGCCAGAATGGTAAAGCCAGTGACTGACGGCAGATATTAATAGCCAGGAGAGGGTCCATGGTTATTGGCCCCCCCGTGGCTACAAACATCTGCCCCCAGCCACCCCAGAAAAGGCACATCTGGAAGATGCGCCTATTCTGGCACTTGGCCACTCTCTTCCCACTCCCTGTAGCGGTGGGATATGGGGTAATGAAGGGTTAATGCCACCTTGCTATTGTAAGGTGACATTAAGCCAGATTAATAATGGAGAGGCGTCAATTATGACACCTATCCATTATTAATCCAATTGTATGAAAGGGTTAAAAAACACACACACACACATGATTTAAAAGTATTTTAATGCAATAAACACAGCGGTTGGTTGTTTTAATAATTTATTGATCTCTCAATCCATTTTCAGACCCTCGCTTGGCAAAACAATAAACACACAATATACATACCCTCAGCTGAACCGTCACGTCCCACGAAGTAATCCATCTGAAGGGGTTAACTAATATTACAGGCACGAGCTGCGATAAACCACTTGCTCGTGCCTGTAATCCCCGGGTGCTGAAAGGAAAGCAGTGATCTATACTTACATTCAGTCGCGGTGATGCGCCCCTGCTGGATGTTCTCATGAACTGCAGCCTGGGAACTTTTTCCCACGCTCCAGGTCATATGAGGACATCCACCAGGGGGCGCATCACCGCGACTGAAGGAAATGTAGGTCAATGACCTACATTTCATTCATTCGCCGGGGAATTACAGGCACGAGCGAGTGCATTAGCAGGGCTCGTGCCTGTAATATTAGTTAACCCCTTCAGATGGATTACTTCGTGGGACGTGATAGGACATCAGAGAGGGTATGTATCTTGTGTGTTTATTGTTTTGCCAAGCGAGGGTCTGAAAATGGAATGAGAGAGCAATAAAATATTAAAACAACCGCTGTGTTTATTTCATTAAAATACTTTTTAATAATGTGTGTGTGTGTGTGTGTGTGTGTGTGTGTGTGCGTGTGCGTGTGCGTGTGCGTGTGTGTGTGTGTGTGTGTTTTTTAACCCTTTCAAACAATTGGATTAATAATGGACAGGTGACATAATTGACGCCTCTCCATTATTAATCTGGCTTAATGTCACCTTCCAATAGCAAGGTGACATTAACCCTTCATTACCCCATATCCCACCGCTACAGGGAGTGGGAAGAGAGTGGCCAAGTGCCAGAATAAGCGCATCTTCCAGATGTGCCTTTTCTGGGGTGGCTGGGGGCAGATGTTTGTAGCCACGGGGGGCCAATAACCATGGACCCTCTCATGGCTATTAATATCTGCCCTCAGTCACTGTCTTTACCACTCTGGCGGAGAAAATTGCCCGGGAGCCCACGCCAATTTTTTCCGCTATTTAACCCTTTATTTTAGCAGCTACAGTGCTGAAATTTTGCACATACACACTACTAACATTAGTAGTGTGGAATATACAAAAAAATGGGGATATGAGATGGTTTACTGTATGTAAACCATGTCTCATATCCTGTCGGGTTTGTGAAGGAGAAATGCAAAGCCGGCAATTGAATTAACGGCTTTTCTATAGAACACCGCTGCGTATTTCTCGCAATGCACACGCCTGGTCCGTGTGTAATCCGATTTTTTCTCGCACCCATAGACTTGCATTGGCGAGTCTCGGCCGAGATACGCTGACAATCGCAGCATGCTGCGAGTTCCCTCGGATCCGAAATACGGTGGAGAAAATATCGGATGATGGGAGCTGCACCATAGATTAACATTGGGCCGAGTGCTATGCGATTTTTTATTGCATAGCACTCGTCCGTATTACGGTCTAGTGTGACCCCGGCCTAGGGCTCATTCTCACATGCGAGAAAATCGGATGAGTCTCGCATGTTAATACCCGGCCATATAGCAATACATGCAGTCGCACGCTCCGCTCCGGAGTGCCGGGTATTGCCGTGCGAGACTCATCCGATTTTCTCGCATGTGACAACGAGTCCTAACACCGTTACCGGCACTGAGACTGCGGAGAGCTAACAAGTATTGCCGTACAGTGACGTCACCGGGCAGGCAGCACTCCGCACAGCAGGCATTTCCCTTCTACACCCGGCGCCTCCCTACGCTAGTCTGTAACTTTACATTTGTATGTGAAGCGCCATTGCTGTGGAATGTACATCAAGAAGCTTAATGGACGCTGCCAGGAGCCGTGCATTGCTTATCACACCCTAGGACTGAGGCCTCTCACTTCCATCAACTTTAGAGAATTCGTGTCCCCGGCACGCAGCTCTCAGGCACACTGCACGGCGGGTCATTCATTCCTAGTCAGTCGGGAGCGCGCTCCCACACAGGCCGTGTCCAGGGTAATAATCACCATCACTCGGGGACAGTCACTCACACTCGTTACACACCTGTTCTGTGGGAAGGGTCCTGAGCATTTGCCGCACAAGATGCAAAGGCGCCGCATGAGGCTGCCCTGCTGCCTTCATATTCTCTCCCTCCGACTGTACTCAGCCTCTTCCTGAGAGATGGGCTACTCCACACCCGTCCTGCCCTGACACTTTACCTACTACGACACCCGCCCACACACCACACCCGAAAAGCACAGTGACTGACGGGGCAACACACTGCCAGGGCTGCACCTTGCAGCTATGAATGGAGGGAGGGTACCTGAGGTATGTACAGGTGATCGCCGGGGGCTGTGGACTCGGAAGGAAGTTTATAACTCTCTCTCTCTCTCACTCTTTCTCTCTTCTTCTTCTTCTCTCTCTCTCTCTCTCTCTCTCTCTCTCTCTCTCTCTCTCTCCTCTCCTCTTCTTCTCTCTCTCTTCTTCTTCTCTCTCTCTTCTCTTCTCTTCTCTTCTCTCTCTTCTTCTCTCTCTCTTCTTCTTCTCTCTCTCCTCTCCTCTTCTCTTCTTCTCTCTCTCTTCTTCTCTCTCTCTCTCTCTCCTCTCCTCTCCTCTTCTCTTCTCTTCTTCTCTCTCTCTTCTTCTCTCTCTCTCTCTCTTCTTCTCTCTCTCTCGTCATGTCGTGCACTGCATCATGATGTCCTCAGGTAGGCAACTCAGGAAATGCCAATTCTTCATGTGGAAAAACAAACACACTAATCCTTGTGGCATTTCTGTCTGAATAAAAAATTCTAATTTAACAATGGAATAGTAAAAAAAAACAGGAAAAAAAAGCCCTATGCACAAAAACTAAACAATGCACAACAAAAACGCTCCAAAATGTAGTTGTTCAAGTTTGGAATTTTTATGTGGATTTTTCGGATAGAAAAATCCATGTAAAAAAAAAAATCTGAGGATAGTCATTCCCCTACAACATACTCTAATATTCTACCAGCAATGCATGGAATAGTGTATTTACACCTCTTTAATATCCACACAGTATGAATGTAAATGCCTTGCAAATTCTATTCTGCAGTTATGGCTAAAAGTCACTGAATTACAATAGGGCTAATCCAAGATTTTGTATCCAATATTCCATATAGATTGAAAAAAAAAATTTTGATTTGACAATTCCCAATTATCTGCACTATTTTGTTGTCTGGGATACAATCCTCATTTTATATTTTTTTTATATTCTGACTTTTTAACATGTAACAGTTGTATAATATATATATATATATATATATATATATATATATATATATATATATATATATATATATATATATATATATATATATATATATATATATATATATTTTAAGACATCTAAGGCCTCTTTCCAACATCTGTAAATCACTGAATCCCATACATGTTCTATCCATGTTTTTTATCAGTAGAACAGTGCACATATAGTCTGTGGCTGCTCACATATCCATTTTCTTTTGGCAGACCACTCGGAGACATGCCCATTTTTCATCTGAGTTATGGATCAAAATTAGCTATACAAGTCTATGGATCCATGAAAAATCACTGATTCCAATTGGTGTACCATCCCTGTGCTCTCTGTTTTTACCATTGTAGAGGAAAAGAGAAGCTTTGCAATTTATTTATTTTTTTCATACAAGAAAATCATTGATAAACCCTTTTAGGCCGGTTTCACACGTCAGTGGCTCCGGTACGTGAGGTGACAGTTTCCTCACGTACCGGAGACACTGACACACGTAGACCCATAAAAATCAATGCATCTGTGCAGATGTCATTGATTTTTTGCGGACCGTGTCTCCGTGTGCCAAACACGGAGACATGTCAGTGTTCGTGGGAGCGCACGTATTACACGGACCCATTAAAGTCAATGGGTCCGTGTAAAACACGGACCACACACGGACCTTCTCCGTTTGCAGTCTGTGTGGTGTGCAGGAGACAGCGCTACAGTAAGCGCTGTCCCCCCCACTGGTGCTGAATCCGCGATTCATATGTTCCCTGCAGCAGCGTTTGCTGCATAGAAGATATGAATAATAGTGTTTAAAATAAAGATCTATGTGTCCGCCGCCCTCCCACCCCCTGTGCGCCCCCCCGCTGTTCTGAAAATACTCACCCGCCTCCCTCGCAGTGTTCTGTGCTGGCCGCCCCTTCTACTGTATGCGGTCACGTGGGGCCGACGATTAGAGTCATGAATATGTGGCTCCACCTCCCATAGGGGTGGAGCCGCCTATTCATGACTGTAAATGAGCGGCCCCACGTGACCGCATACAGGAGAAGATGGGGCCAGACCAGGAAGCAGCGACAGCCAACGAGGGAGCGGGTGAGTATTTTCAGAACAGCGGGGGGCGCACAGGGGGTGGGGGGGCGGCGGACACATAGATCTTTCATTTAAACACTATTATTCATATTTTCTCTGCAGCAAACGCTGCTGCAGCGAACATATGAATTGCGGATTCAGCACCAGATGCTGGTAGTACGTGTGGTACCCAGCACGGTGCGTGTGGTACCCAGTGGGCACACGGGCGGCACACGTGTGCCACACTGATGTTCACCAGAAACGCAGGGGCACACGGACACGGATAATTCCGGTACCGATTGTTTCCGGTACCGGAATTATCTGGACGTGTGGGACAGCCCTAATGGTATGTGCACACGTTGCGGATTTGCTGCGGATCCGCAGCATCTTTTGAGGTGCAGAAACGCTGCAGATCCGCAAATGATTTACAGTACAATGTAAATCAATGAAAATAAAATGCTGTGCACACTTTGCGGAAAATCCGCTGCGGAAACGCTGCGGTTTTAAAGAAATAGCATGTCAATTATTTTTTGTGAATCTGCAGCGTATTTGTACCCACTCCATTATAGAAAACCGCAGGGGTAAAAACCGCAGCAAATCCGCAAGACAACCGCAGCAAAAACGCACAAAAAAACGCTGCGGAACCGCACATAAAACCGCAGGTGCGTTTTCTGCCAGGAGAGACAGAATCCGCACCAGAAATTCCTAAGCCTAATCCGCAACATGTGCACATACCCTTATCCCCTCGGACAAATTTTGCAATTCTAACCAGTCATTCAATGTGGTCATAACTCTGGAATGCTTTATTCACTGATTCGGAGACTGTTTTTTTCATGACATATTGTGCTTCATGATAGTGGTAAAATTTGTTCTATATGACTTGCATTTATATGTGAAAATATAAAAAATTTGGCGAAAATGTTGCAATTTTCAAACTTTTAATATTTATGCCCTTAAACCAGAGAGTTAGGTCACACACAATAGTTAGTAAGATAACATTTCCTAAATGTCTACTTTACATCAGCACAATTTTTGAAATATATATTTTTTTTAGTTAGGAAGTTAGAAGGGTTAAAAGTTGATCAGAAATGTCTTATTTTTCCAACAAAATAAAAAAAAAAAAATTGGACAACATCACATTTGACTTCGAGGGCCTATACAACAGAAAATGTCCAAAAATGACTCCATGCTAAAAATAACTACACCCCTCAAGGTGCTCAAAACCACATTCAAGAAGTTTATGAACCCTTCAGGTGCTTCACAGGAACTGAAGCAATGTGGAAGGAAAAAAATGAACTTTTACTTTTTTTTTTTTTTTTTTGTAACTCAAAAGCTTAATTCAGACCCAATTTTTTTTATTTTCACAATGGTGAAAGGAGAATTTGCAGAACAAATTTTTGGGTCCCTTTTCTCCGGAGTATGTCGATAACCCATATGTGGTGGAAATCTACTGTTTGGGCGCATGGCAGAGTGGATGCCATGTCGCCTCTGAAGAGCACCTGATGTGCCTAAACAGTTCAAACCCCCCATAAGTGACCCCATTATTGCAGACTAGACTCCTCAGGGAATGTATCTAGGTGTGTTGAGCACTTGCAACCCCAGGTGCTTCACAGAAATTTATGACATTGAGCTGTGATAATAAAAAATAAAACCATATTCCACAAATTTGTTTTTAGCCCCCAATGTTTTATTTTCACAAAAAGTAACAAGAGAAAATGAATGCCAAAAATTGTTGTGCAATTTCTCTTGCATAGCCGATACATCATATGTGGGGGAAAACTACTGTTTGGGCGCACAACAGGACTCTGAAAGGAAGGAGTGACATTTTGGAATGCAGACTTTGATGTAATGGACTGTGGGTGTCATGTCAGGTTTTGAGAGCCCCTGATGTGCCTAAACAACAGAAACCCCCACAAGTGACCCTATATTGACGCTAATTACTGCGGTATATTTTTACTGTCCCTAATCTAGTCACAACAACTAATCTAAATTATATTTTCCTTATTTTTTCACTCTTTACTGTCTGACACTAATCCTGGCTTTATTCAGTAAAAAAATACTGTAGTGTAAGCTGAATACTACTATATATTTTTAATGGTCCCTAGTCTAGTCCCTTCAACTAATCTAAATGATTTCTTATTCAATTCTAACACAAAAGAAAAACAAAACACAACAGGATGCTGATCAGTGTTGTGCGTCACCGACCAGCACTCGTAGGTTGTAGGATGTATGCATGGATGTGGTGCAAGAAGAAAGGAATATAAAAAAATAGGAAAAAAAAAACTCCTGGCCAAAAGCAATCATGGGTGCAGATCAGGGATGCGACTAAGATGACGCAGTGATTCCCCTAAAGAGCCCTTGCATGATGTGGTATTAGTGAGGAAAGACCGCCATCCGCTGGCTGGGCAAAACCGGGTGGAACCAATTTGTGTCGAAAGAATTGCAGAGGGAGCAAGTTCTTGTGCTGGACCTGGTCAGTTGACTCGCATGAGTTCCTGGATATAAAAGGCCTGCGTGCCAAACAGACCCGGAGTCCATACTGTGCCAGTCAAGACCAGGACCTGTGCCGGTCAAGTTCCAGGGTCCAGTTGACACTCGTCAAGAGCTGAGACGGTCATTCCCACCCAAGGTTAGGCTGGTCTGGGCTAGGACATCAGGTGGGGAGGGGACTGGTTGTTGCTTGGGAGGCTCAACGCGCTTTAATAGACAAAATCAGAGAGACTTGCAGCCTAGCGTGAAAAGCCAGTGACCACTTCTAGGGCCAGAATTGCATATAGAACTTACATGGTAACTCCCGAGAATGGGCTTAACCTCCTTGTAAAGAGAACATTAGTGTTATATACACTGAAGAGCTTTCATTGTTGTTACAATTGCATCGCTATATGGTTCACTGTTGATTAGCATTGTTTAATAGCACCAATTGCCTATTAACTACTGTAAATTACACAGTTCACTGACTGTTCTTGCTTCCTCTGTGCGTTGCATTCGGTCACCTGAATAACATTTGGTGTAGCAGACAGAATGTAAAATTCAAATACAGAGATGGCAGACCAGTCCATGACCAAGTCAGTCAAGGGAAATATACCCTTGGGGGCTATGCTCAGCCATCCTCCCAAGTTGGGAAGCAGCACGTCACTGTGGAGTTGGGTAGAGAGACAGAGCATGCTGCCGTGTATCACCTGAAGCCAGCATCGGACTGGAGCACCTTGGGCCCACCAGAGAAAATCATTCTTGGGGCCCACTATGTAGCTACATAGAAATAAATACAAGACCACCAATTGTGTGGTAAAACACTCTAATATCAGGGTATAATATAGGGTAGTATGTATGTTAATTATGTAGCAGGGGTTGGGGTAGCCCCCTCATAGAATATAATGTAGTCCCCTCATAGAATATAATGTAGCCGCCTCATAGACTATAAAGTAGCCCCCCTCATAGAATATAATGCAGCCCCCATCATGGAATATAATGTAGCCCCCCTCATGGAATTTAATGCAACCCCCTCATAGAATATACAGTGGATACGGAGCGTATTCAGGCCCGTTTAAATTTTTCACTCTGTTTCATTGCAGCTATTTGGTAAATTCAAAAAACTTAATTTATTTTCTCATTAATGTACCCTCTGCACCCCATCTTGACTGAACAAAAAAGAGAAATGTAGAAATTATTGAAAATGTAATAAAAAAAGAAAAACTGAATTATCACATGGTCATAAGTATTCAGACCCTTTGCTCAGACACGTGTTATGATCCTGGTGGTAAGGAACACATGAACTGACCTGATGGGTAAACCAAAAATAAGGACAAGCTCTGGGAATGTGGGAACTTTACTGACCGCAATCCTGAACCTATCAAAACACACTATAGGCAGCCGTGGAGCGTTCCTAACTCGGCCTAGACGCCTCGTTCACAGCCTGAGAAACTAGCTACCCCTAGAGAGAAACAAAGCCTCACTTGCCTCAGAGAAATTTTCCCCAAAGTGTAAGCAGCCCCCCACAAATAATAACGGTGAGTTTAAGGGGAAAACACAAACATAGAAATGAAAATAGGTTTTAGCAAATGAGGCCCGTTAATAACTAAATAGTCAGAAGATAGCAAGGAATCTGTGCGGTCAGTATAAAATACTACAAAAGTATCCACGCAGAGAATACAAAAAGACCCCCACACCGACTCACGATGTGAGGGGCGCAACTCTGCACCCCAGAGCTTCCAGCTAGCAATCAAATAACATATAAGCAAGCTGGACTGAACTCATAACATACTGAGAAACATTTTCAAATAGCAATGAGCAAAAAATGGACTAGCATGAACTTAGCTTCTCCAATGGAGACAGGTCACAAGGGAAGTCCCAGAGAGATCTGAACCAGTACTGAATACAACGACAGCAGGCAACAAGTAAAGGTCCAGATGGAGTTAAATAGGCAGCAGGCCTAGCAGGAAACGAGGCAGCTGGAGTCCAGCTACAGACCAGCCGTAACACTAAAAGCCACCAGAGGGAGCCCATGAACAGAACTCACAAAGTACCACTCATGACCACAGGAGGGAGCCCGAGAACGGAATTCACAACAGACACTCATATTTAAGTCACATGCTGTCCATTTCCTTGTGATCCTGTGTTCAGATGGTTCTACTCCTTCATTGGAGTCCAGCTGTATTTAATTAAACTGATAGGACTTGATTTGGAAAGGCACATGTAAGGGGGTAACCTTCTCTGCTCCGTGCCTGCAACCACTTAGCTGTGCAGCAGGTTTCCCTGGGGGCAGACTTAGAGACCGGGACAGGAAGGAAGCCGGGCTGAGGGAGAGAAAGGGCGCACTTTCCAGGGCTAGAGGAGCGTGTACTGGACACAGAGCAGCGCGTGCAGCAGAGAGAGCAACGGGCGCAGCAGAGAGAACAGAGGATACAGTGGCCAGAACAGCACGCAGCTGCGCTCCCGGGAAGAGAGAGAGAGAGCTCCCGGTCGGAGGACTGATACAGGGAGATTGTCCAGAAAGACTGCATCTTGAGTGCATGAAAGCGGACTCTGCTGTGACTGGAGAGGTGCGCCCTGACGCCCGTGTAGAGACAGTGGCCCATGCAGAGACAGTGGCCCCTAGTACCCACGGTATAAGTGCAGAGCCTCTGATTCCTGTTGGGAGACCCAAAAATAGACTGAGCATCGTTCTCCCGGGATAGGCTGCACTGTTGAAGCAAAAGACTCAGAGCACAGGGGACCCCATTTGCCTAGCATCCCCTCTGCTTACCACAGTAACCCTTTATACCCCAGGTTGCGGGTTCCTAGAGACTACACAGCCCACGGATAACAGAGGGATGACAAGTGCAGCTGTTTCTCGGCGCCTACATTGGAGAAGACGACCCTACAAGCAAGTCCTCATCAGACTGATAAGTGTTTTCCTAAGAAATTCCGTTTATTACTGTTATACTGTTTGACTGTCTGGGACCTTATACTGCTTCCCATAGTTTTGCACAGTTATTTTAGCAGTTTATATTCTACTGTTTTCTCCCTGCGAGGAGAATATTGCTCCTGTTAATAAACCCCCCTCAACAGTTGGTCTGTCTGTTCCGTGGTGACATACTCTACCCTGCACTCTATTACACTTGGCGTAGTAGGCAGGGTGTCACACGGTAGCGCAGAAAGGGCAGACCAAGCAGTTGGGGAAGTTCCCAGGTCTAGCATTTCCCTGGGAGCCATGTTGAATAATTTGCCAAGGTTTACTTGGAGCAATGTGATGCTGTGGAGCTGGACAAAGCATATCCGGGGAATGATAACGGATGCACCCCACGACACCAGCCCTGGAGGAAGAGATTGCATTGATGGCCCTGGAGGGGGAGGTACGGGATTCTGTCATGCATAGGTCTCCCCGGGAGAGAGATACCCTAGACAAAGTGCTGCGCATACTGAAGGAGACACATGGGGACCCCTCTAACGTAGGGGAACTTCGCATGAGACTGTTTCACTGGATACAAAGAGAGGGGGAGACTATGATCCAATTCATGAATGCCCTACAAGAGCTTCACACTATTAGATGGAAAGATGGTGTAGGGCCAGTTGATGTGGTGCTCAGGGATCAGCTGGTGACGGGACTGCATGACGCAATGATGAAACAGGCACTGCGAGAGCGCATGCAGTTGAAGCCAGACATTACTTTCTCCGAAGTTGGCAGTGAGGCACGTGTGCGAGAGCAAGAACAGGGAGTGACAGGGCCAGTGGGGAGGGTACGGAGTGGTGAGGTAACCACCACCGCAGACAATATCCCTCAATGGGTGGAGGACCTGAAAATGGAGATTAAGCAGGTCCGTGAAGAAATGGCTGCCACAAGAAGAACTCTGGCAGTAGGGCCCGGCCCTTTGGTGCGAGGCGGAGAAGCTGCCCCCCGAAAGGAGGGTGAAGCTACCAGGAGGAGAAGCCCTCTTACATGCTACACCTGTGGAGAGCCCGGCCACATCACCCGATGGTGTCCCCGCTGGAGCCGACCATCCCCGCACCCTCCTTTAAACTAGGTAGCTCCGAGCTCGAGGGATGCCGCTCGGAGCATGGAGAGCAGAAGAGGAGTAGTAAAAGTCCCCCCAGCCTTCTTTCCACGTGCCCCCTGGTCTGGGCAGAAATCAATGGAAGAGCGGTGCGGTGCCTGGTGGACACAGGCTCACAAGTGACTACCGTGCCTGAGGGATATTTCCGCCGTCACTTAATGGAGGCGCTACGGCCTGAATGGGGCCCTGTGATCAAACTTATGGCGGCCAATCACTTGCCCATCCCGGTCGCAGGGGTGGTATGGATGAACATAAAGGTCTGCGGTAAAGATGTCGGGAGGAGAGGAGTAGTATTGGTGGATGGAGAAGTAGCTAAAGACCATACCGTGACCCTTGGCATGAATGTGTTAAAAGACCTCGGGAACCTTCTTTTCAATGAGTCCCTGGAACAATTCCTACAACAATGGAGCGACCAAACACCCCAGAAAAGGGTTTTTCAATAACTGATACGGACAGCCCAGGTCCGGAAAGCATACAGCGACGGAAAGGAACTTCACAAAGTCATCATCCCCGCCTCTGTCAATCCAGTGTTGCCCCGTGGACAGATGGTCCTTCCCCTGCCTATATGAACTCTATCCCGCTGGAAGGGGTGGAAGTCCAGATTGAGCCCAGCAGAGTCGACCAGCTGCCGTCAGGAGTATTGGTCGTGAGGTCCCTGGCTACCGTGCGGGACGGTACTGTCCTTGTGCGCTGCATGAATTTTGGGGAGACGCAACTTTACCCCCCAGGAGTGAAGTTGCCCAGTTCCTGGGCCTCCCAGACGAGCTGGTCCCATCGGAAACCATACAGCTGACCGCTAGGCCAGAAGATCCATGGCTGGGGACCGACAAAGTGGAGGCAGCTCCGGACCCCAGACTGCTGCAAGAAGGGCAACAGATATTGGAACGCATGAGGGCGGAGCTCTCAGAACTTACCCCATAGCAGGTACCTAAGGTGGAATCCTTATTGGGGAAATATAGGGAGGTGTTCGCCAGACACGAAGACGACTTTGGACGTACCACGGCCATCACCCATGAGATACCCACCGGGGATGCGGCCCCAATCCGGGAATGGTACCGCCAAATACCCCCACAGATGTACCAGGAGGTGAAGGGAATGCTGTCACATATGTTGAAGAAGGGAGTCATACGTGAGAGTCAGAGCACGTGGGCTGCCCCTATAGTCTTGGTGAGGAAGAAGGACGGGTCCTTGCAGTTCTGTATGGACTATCGCCGGCTCAATGCTTGCACTGTGTGGGACTCATACCCACTGCCCAGGATAGAGGAGTCCCTGTCGGCACTAAGGAATGCCAGGTATTTCTCCACATCAGACTTGGCCAGCAGCTACTGGCAGGTGCCCATGTCCGAGCAAGACCGAGCCAAGACGGCTTTCATCCTTCCAATGGGACTGTATGAGTTCGACCGGATGCCCTTTGGCCTAGCCAACGCCCCTGGAACGTTTCAGCGACTCATGGAGAGATGTCTGGCAGACTTGAACTTTGAAGCCACTTTGATTTACTTGGATGACATCATTGTCTTTGCCCCCACCTTTGAGAAACATCTGCAGAGACTGGGGCAAGTTCTGAGTCGGCTACAGAAGTATTGCTTGAAAGTGAAACCCCAGAAATGTCACCTCTTCCGGGCTGAGATTGAATACTTGGGGCACATTGTCTCCGCTGAGGGGGTGAGGCCTTCCCAGGAGAAGATCGCTGCTGTACAAGAGTGGCCAACTCCAAAAACTGTGAAGGATGTGCGTGCGTTCGTGGGACTCACAGGATACTTCAGACGCTTCGTAAAAGACTTTGCTCGCCTTGCTAATCCACTCCAGGAGTTGTTGAGGGGAGTGCCCTCTTGCATCAAAAACAGGAACATACAGTGGGGGAAGCATCAGGAAGAGGCATTCTTAGCTCTGAAGAAGGCTCTGACGGAGGCCCCTGTGCTGGCCTACGCTGACTTCACGCAGTCGTTCATCTTGCACACTGATGGGAGCCTGCAGGGCCTCGGGGCAGTACTATCGTAGATGCAGGATGGAAAAGAGTGCATCATTGCATACGCCAGTCGGTCTTTGCATGACTCGGAAAGGAATCCAGAAAACTACAGTTCATTTAAGCTGGAGTTGTTGGCACTGGTGTGGGCAATGACTGAGAAGTTCGCGGAATATCTGGCTAGCTCAGAAGTTCATGTACGCATCGATAACAATCCGCTGGCCCATCTCGAGACTGCCAAGTTAGGGGACTAGAACAACGTTGGGTAGCCCGATTAGCCAAGTTTCGATACAGAATTTCGTATAAAAGAGGAGCCGAGAATGTTTATACAGATTTTGGGGAGGCTGCCAGGACGGTGGCAGCGGCACGGGAAATTGAACAGGAAGAGGCCTGTGTGAATTTGTTGGAGCAGCCCCGTGACGAGTGGGTCCGAGTGCAGCAAGAAGATCAGGAACTAGCTCAGTTGAGGCGGTGGGTTGTGTCTGAACAAATACCAAATCGTCACGAGAGGAGGTCCATGTCACCTGTAGTGCTGAAGATGTTATGCCAGTGGGAGAGGCTCCAGTTGCAGGATGGTATCCTGTACCGGAAGGTATTCCTGCAAACAGAACTCGGTCCTGTATGGCAGATGGTTACTCCCTCATCCCTGATAGATCAGGTGGCTAAGGAAGCGCATGAGAAAGGAGCACACTTTGGGCCGGAAAATTCTTTCCACTGGTTGCAGCGCCTATTATATCATCCCCACCTGAGGAACATTGTGGAGAAAGTATGCCAGCAATGCAGGAGTTGTGAGCTGGTAAAACCACCAGAACAATGAGCTTCCACAGAGACGGTGAGGTCTTCTGTTCCCATGGACCTCCTGGCCATAGATTACTTTGACAATTGGACCAGCGCACCAAGGCTATGAGCATTGTTTAGTGATGATTGACCACTTTACTAAATTTGCCGTAGTGATGCCCACACGGGACCAAACTGCCGAGTCTGCTTCTCACGCAATCTGCAAGCACTTCATACAGGTGTATGGGTGTCCTAAGCGCATCCATTCTGATCAGGGGGCCTGCTTCCTCAGAGGAGTGATAGAGGAGTTGCACCAGCTGTACAAGATCGATAAGTCACGGACCACCCCTTACCATCCACAGGGGAACGGAGCTTGTGAAAGATTTAACCGCACTCTGATTCAAATGCTGAGGACACTGGAAGAGGACCAGAAGGCGAGGTGGACTGAGTCCATCCCTGAATTGGTGTGGGCGTATAACAATCGGAAACACAGCATCACTGGATTCACTCCATGCTCTTTGTTCTTCGGCCAACCCGGGAAGGGGCTGGCAGAGCTGGAGCCTGAGGAGGACTACCCACTGACGGAGGTTTACTCCTGGGTTCAAGAACACCGTCGTCGGCTGCGGACCATTCAACAGCTAGTGCAGAACCGTCTACAAGAATTGAAACACCCAAGTAGCTCCTCAAAGGGGGACAGCCCTGTGGCCTGGAGACCGAGTCTTAGTAAGGGAAAAGCGCCCACACAACAAATTGGGGTACCGGTGGGAGAAGAGGCCATACCGAGTGAAGCGGCGGCTTGGCAATGGGAGTCCCATTTATGAGGTTCAGCCCGAAATGGAAGAGGGGACCCCCACCCGCACACTGCAGAATATGTTGCATCCATGTTTGTCTCGAGATCCTGAATCGGTTCAATAGGCCACAGCGCCCTCACCGGCTGTGCCAGTGATCAATGTTGATGTGGAAGACGAGGAAGACTCCAAATTTCTCCCAGGGAACCTGGAAACAGAGCTGGTGCCTGGGATTACCAACGTATCAGAGGAGACCTCGACACCCACTCCTCCTACAGAAGTTGACATCACCGCCCCTGCTGATTTGAGATGCTCTGAACGTTCAACGACTGTTTGCTACAATCAGGACGAGTTCATCTGGCAGCAGATCGTGCAAGAACTGGAAGATTGCCAACAGGAACTTCGGGAACTCTCGCCCGTGGAATGGTGAGGAAAAAGAGGGGGGAATGTAAGGGAGTTACCTTCTCTGCTCCGTGCCTGGAACCAATTAGCTGTGCAGCAGGTTTCCCTGGGGGCAGACTTAGAGACCGGGACAGGAAGGAAGCCGGGCTGAGGGAAAAAAAAGGGCGCGCATTCCAGGGCTAGAGGAGTGTGTACTGAACACAGAGCAGCGCGTGCAGCAGAGAGAGCAGCGAATACAGCGGCCAGAGTAGCACGCAGCTGCGCTCCGGGGAAGAGAGAGAGAGCTCCCGGTCGGAGGACTGATACAGGGAGATTGTTCAGAAAGACTGCATCTTGTGAGAACGTGAAAGTGGACTCTGCTGTGACTGGAGAGGTGTGCCCTGATGCCCGTGCAAAGACAGTAACTCGTGCAGAAACAGTGACCGGTGCAGACACAGTCGCCCGTGCAGAGACAGTGCCCCTAGTACCCACGGTATTAGTGCAGAGCCCCTGATTCCTGTTGGGAGACCCAAAAATAGACTGAGCATCGTTCTCCCGGGATAGGCTGCACTGTTGAAGCAAAAGACTCAGATCACAGAGGACCCCGTTTGCCTAGCATCCCCTCTGCTTACCACAGTAACCCCTTAAACTCCAGGTTGCGGGTTCCTAGAGACTACACAGCTCACGGATAACAGAGGGACGACAAGTGCCGCTGTTTCTCGGCTCCTACGTTGGAGAAGACGACCCTACAAGCAAGTCCTCATCAGACTGATCCACTATATAATTGTCTAAGGGGTACTTCCATCTTTCTGTCTGTCCTTCTGTCTGTCCTTCTGTCTGTCGTTCTGTCTTTCTGTCACAGATATTCATTGGTCGCGGCCTCTGTCTGTCATGGAATTCAAGTCGCTGATTGGTTGTGGCAAAACAGCCACGACCAATCAGCGATGGGCACAGTCCGGCGGAAAAATGGCCGCTCCTTCCTCCCCGCAGTCAGTGCCCGCTCCGTACTCCCCTCCAGTCTGCCCTCACACAGGGTTAATCGCAGCGGTAACAGACCGCATTATGCCGCGGTGTAATGCACTCCGTTACCGCAGCTATTAACCCTGTGGGACCTACTTTTTACTATTCATGCTGCCTATGCAGCATGAATAGTAAAACGATCTAATGTTAAAAATAATAATAATAAAAAAAAATCATTATATACTCACCGTCCGTCGGCCCCCAGATCGACAACTGGCCTTTCCTGCTCACGACGCTCCGGTAACCAGTCCATGCTGCGATCTCGCGATATGATGACGTAGCGGTCTCGCGAGACCGCTACGTCATCATCTCGCGACACCGCAATGCACTCTTCAGACCGGAGTGCACGAGCAGCGTCGGTATCCGGAAGGTGAGTATATAACTAACTATTTTTTATTTTATTTCTTTTTTTTAACAGGGATATGATGCTCACATTGCTATATACTACGTGGGCTGGGCAATATACTACATGGGCTGGGCAATATACTACGTGGCTGGGCAATATACTACATGGGCTGTGCTATATACTACGTGGCTGGGCAATATACTACATGGGCTGTGCTATATACTACGTGGCTGGACAATATACTACATGGGCTGGGCAATATACTACATGGGCTGGGCAATATACTACATGGGCTGTGCTATATACTACGTGGCTGCGCAATATACTATGTGGGCTGCGCAATATACAACGTGGGCTGCACAATATACTACATGGGCTGCGCAATATACTACGTGGGCTGCGCAATATACTATGTGAGCTGCGCAATATACTACGTGGACTGCACAATATACTACGTGGGCTGCGCAATGTACAACGTGGGCTGCACAATGTACAACGTGGGCTGCGCAATGTACAACATGGGCTGCGCAATGTACTACGTGGGCTGCGCAATGTACTACGTGGGCTGCGCAATATACAACGTGGCCTGCGCAATATACTATGTGGGCTGCGCAATGTACTACGTGGGCTGCGCAATGTACCACGTGGGCTGCGCAATGTACCGCGTGGGCTGCGCAATGTACTGCGTTGGCTGCGCAATGTACTGCGTTGGCAGCGCAATGTACTGCGTGGGCTGCGCAATGTACTGCGTGGGCTGCGCAATTTACTGCGTGGGCTGCGCAATGTACTGCGTGGCTGTGCAATATACTACGTGGGCTGTGCTATACACTGCGCATACATATTCTAGAATACCCGATGCGTTAGAATCGGGCCACCATCTAGTAATAAATAATAATCTTTATTTTTATATAGCGCTAACATATTCCGCAGCTGTTTACGGTTTTCACACATCATCATCGCTGTCCCCAATGGGACAATCTAAATTCCCTATCAGTATGTCTTTGGAATGTGGGAGGAAACCGGAGTGCCCGGAGGAAACCCACGCAAACACGGAGAAAACATACAAACTCTTTGCAGATGTTGTCCTTGGTAGGGTTTGAACCCAGGACTACCGCGCCCTACTGATAAGTGTTTTCCCCAGAAATTCCGTTTATTACTGTTATACTGTATGACTGTCTGGGAACTTATACTGCTTCCCATATTTTTGCACAGTTATTTTATCAGTTTATTAATCGGAGCAATATTCTCCCTGCGAGGAGAATATTGCTCCGATTAATAAACCCCACTCAGCAGTCGGTCTATCTGTTCCATTGTGACATACTCTACCCTGCACTCTATTACACAAAGACAAATTCACAAGGGTTCCAGTACATTTCTCAGAAAGTCTCCAGCATTTCACCAGCAAAACTGAAGGAAGGGGTATTTGTTGGTCCTCAGATCAGAGAGCTTATGAGACATAAAGTGCTTGAAGAAACTCTAAATGATAAGGAATTGAGATATTGGAAAAGCTTCAAGTGGATCTGTGAAAACTAGAGTTGAGCGACTTTTACTTTTTTCGGATCGAGTCGGGTTTCGCGAAACCCGACTTTGTCAAAAGTCGGGTCGGGTGAAATCGGCCGATTATTGCGAAAAGTCGGGGGCCGACTGAAACACGAAACCCAATGCAAGTCAATGGGGAATCAAAGTCGGCAGTGAGTGGAGGACAGGAAAACACCTACAGTGCCCATTTTAATGCCAAAAACATCAATTCTTATTACTGAAGCTTGTCAATCTTAATTTACTTTATAATAATAGTTAGGCATTGAAAACTGGGGGTCATTTGGCTAAAGTTGTGGGGGGGTAGGGCTGGCTCAAGTTTTTCGTGGGCCCAGGAAACGCGGAATACGTCACGGCGGTGGAGCAGGGAGAGGTAAGTATTTCAACTTTGCAAGTGCTGTGATCCTGAGCAAGCAGTGGGTGCCCACTCATTGGCATTGGCACTGGCACAGGGCCCCTCATAGTACGGCGGTGTGTTTGATGGCGGGTGGCGCCTCCCACCGTCAGAGACACTTTTGGGTACTATGAGGGACCCTGTGCCAGTGATGTTGCCAACGAGTATGCCCGCCCACCTGATGAAGGAACCTGCACTTTCATCTGTACTTTCCTCTTTGTCCCCGTGTAAGGTGGTATAGTATGCGGGAAGGGGAACCTGACTTTCAGCAGGGTCAGATTCTGGCTGTGTAGAGTGCAAGGGGAATGTAGTGGTCTGGGTCAATGTACCAGCAGACTCATCTAGCAGTGGCTGGGCAATGGGCAGGATGAGGAGGAAACACAGATATAGGCCCAAATAATAAAGTGGGCTAAATGCAGTTCAAAATTGGTAACAGGACTAACCAGGCGGCATTGCTTTGTTCAGCGGAGGACAACTGTAAGGAGTGTCTGACACAGTGAGTAGGCCCAAATAAGTAAGTAGGCTAAATGCAGTTCAAAATTGGCAACAGGACTAAACAGGCGGCATTTCTTTGTTCAGTGGAGGACAACTGTAGTGAGAGGCTGACACAGTGAGTAGGCCCAAATAAGTAAGTAGGCTAAATGCAGTTCAAAATTGGTAATAGGACTAACCAGGCGGCATTGCTTTGTTCAGTGGAGGACAACTGTAATGAGAGGCTGACACAGTGAGTAGGCCCAAATAAGTAAGTAGGCTAAATGCAGTTCAAAATTGGTAACAGGACTAAACTGGCGGCATTGCTTTGTTCAGCGGAGGACAACTGTAACGAGAGGCTGACAAACTGAGTAGGCCCAAATAAGTATGTAGGCTAAATGCAGTTCAAAATTGGTAACAGGACTAAACAGGTGGCATTGCTTTGTTCAGCGGAGGACAACTGTAATGAGAGGCTGACACAGTGAGTAGGCCCAAATAAGTAAGTAGGCTAAATGCAGTTCAAAATTGGTAACAGGACTAACCAGGTGGCATTCCTTTGTTCAGCGGAGCACAACTGTAATGAGAAGCTGACACAGTGAGTAGGCCCAAATAAGAAAATAGTAGGCTAAATGCAGTTCAAAATTGGTAACAGGACTAACCAGGCGGCATTGCTTTGTTCAGCGGAGGATAACTGAAATGAGAAGCTGAAACAGTGAGTAGGCCCAAATAAGTAAGTAGGCTAAATGCAGTTCAAAATTGGTAGCAGGACTAACCAGGCGGCATTGCTTTGTTCAGTGGAGGATAACTGTAATGAGAAGCTGACACAGTGAGTAGGCCCAAATAAGTAAGTAGGCTAAATGCAGTTCAAAATTGTTAACAGGACTAAACTGGCGGCATTGCTTTGTTCAGCGGAGGACAACTGTAATGAGAGGCTGACACAGTGAGTAGGCCCAAATAAGTAAGTAGGCTAAATGCAGTTCAAAATTGGTAACAGGACTAAACTGGCGGCATTGCTTTGTTCTGCGGAGGGCAACTGTAATGAGAGACTGACCCAGTGAGTAGGCCCAAATAAGTAAGTAGGCCAAATGCAGTTCAAAATTGGTAACAGGACTAACCAGGCGGCATTGCTTTGTTCAGCGGAGGACAACTGTAATGAGAAGCTGACACAGTGAGTAGGCCCAAATAAGTAAGTAGGCTAAATGCAGTTCAAAATTGGTAACAGGACTTACCAGGCAGCATTGCTTTGTTCAGCGGAGGACAACTGTAATGAGAAGCTGACACAGTGAGTAGGCCCAAATAAGTAAGTAGGCTAAATGCAGTTCAAAATTGGTAACAGGACTAACCAGGTGTCAGGACTCTGAACATTTTTTATTACCTTTTGTGCATTATTGCCCTTTTCCAAGATGGCGTCTTTGGTCTCATGTGCACTGTGTCTTCCTGCTATAAAACTCCACCCCAGCCTTCAGTCTGTGCTAGAGTATTCTGCCTTGCATCCAGCTCCTAACCTCTGGTGACTCCCTGGCTATATACCTGCTCCTGTGAACCTGTGGGGTTATCCTGCTACTCTGCTCTGAGTTCCTGCTGCATACACCAGTTCCAGTAATCCTCCTCATCTGCTGCTCGTGTTTACTTCCATCTGCATTTGCTGGACATGTAAGCTGTTGCTGCTCTGCAAGAACCTGAGACTATTACCCAGGCCTCCCTGGTTGAGCTAAGATATTATTTGAACTGCCTTATAAGCATATCTATCTGTGTTTTGGACTAAGCAAGGACTTATTCATGTCAAGTATCATCAAGAATAATTGTGCTTCATAGACTTTCTGCTTGATTGCATTTTCCTCTGAAGTTTCCTATAGACTGCTAAGCTGCATTTAATATTTACACCAGGTTTTGTGGACTTGAGTTTCTCTCTGCACCTGTTTGAATCACCGTGTGATAATATAGACTTTACCACATATAAAACTGTGTCCTGTAGTTGTCTTGTTCCACGCAAAGAGTCTCCTGAGTTATCCCCTATAATTATTACAGGATACTCTAGCCTAAAAAATAAAAAGGAGACTGCTGGAACAATGACTGCAGAAAGCAGACTAGAGCAGGTGTTTTCCATATTTAGATCACTGCAGAAAGATGTGGAAGGTCTGAAAAAGAAGTTTGGAAGCTTTGAACACAATCAACAAGTGTTTGGACAGACTTTGCAGGACTTAAGCACCCACATGGCAGCCCAGGAAAACAAACTTGCTGGCATAGAGTCCCAATATGGACGGGCTTTTCAGGACATAAGAACGCAAATAGCTGCACAAGCGACTTTTCCCTCTGGGCAACCGCCACCAGCTAGCCCACCTAAGTTGCCCGCATTCAGATTTATTGGTGATCGCGACAAATTTCGAGGCTTTGTGAATCAATGTATGCTATATTTTGATGTGCATGCTGACTGTTTTCCTAATGATAGATCCAAAATATTGTGTGTAATAATGCTGCTGACCGCACGAGCGCTCGCCTGGGCGAATCCGATGATTGAGTCTCGTGACCCACGGTTAAATAACTTGGATGATTTCTTGGCCGCTACGGCATTAATGTTGAATGATCCTAATCGCCGTGCAACCGCTGAATCTGCTTTATTGTCTTTACGCCAGGCAAAACGTTCTGTTATTGAGTATGCTACTGAATTCAGGAGATTAGCTGTAGATACCAATTGGGACAGTTATGCACAATTGCCTACTTTTAAAAGGGGTCTGTCTAGTATTGTAAAAGATGAACTAGCTCCTCTGAGTCACCACAAGAGCTAGAGACATTTATACAGCATTGTGTGCGCATTGACATTCGCCTTACTGAGCGTAGGCAGGAGAAGTTTGCTGCATATAAACGTATTTCTAACTTTTCCCTTCCTTCCAAAGAGCCTGCAGGTAAAACATCTCGGGAGATGGAGGAGGTGCCCATGCAAATTAATTCCGTTCAGAGGCGTGAGATCAATGAGCGCCGGGAGCATCGCCTTCGTGAAGGTCTATGTTTCTACTGCGGCCAGTCTGACCACATCTTGATCAATTGTCCTAAGTGTCCTAGACGGCCTAACAAGGTGCTTGCAGCAGTAGGGGAGTATGACAACTGTGATGATGAATCTGACATCTCTGAATGTATCCTGCCTTTAAACGCTGTATTCCATTCACTTTCTATGACTTCACCCCCCAAGGAGCTAAAGGAAAAGAACTCTCACTGTTCTCTCCCTATTAAGATCCTGTGTTCAGGACAGTGGATTTCCAGTGCAGCTATGATTGACTCTGGTGCAGGTGGCAATTTCATGGATATCGCATTTGCCAAGGAACATGGTATTGAAATTTAGCAAAGAGCCTCTCCAATTACCATGGAAACAGTGGATGGGTCACCTTTAATCTCTGGGCCTGTGGATCAGGAGACCGTACCCCTTGAAATTTTGTTGGAGCCAAATTATCAGGAGCAACTTTCTTTCTTGCTAATTTCTTCTCCTCATTTTCCTGTGATTTTAGGCATTCCTTGGTTGCGTTCTCAGAACCCAATTATCAACTGGGAGACCAAGGAGATTATCTTTCCAACAAGGAGCAACTCAGCATTAACAGAAGCTGTTCCTGAGTCCACGGCTACGGAACCACATGTGTACAGGTATTTTCTTTACCTCCAGCATATAAAGAGTTCTCTGACATCTGTGACAAGAAGAATGCAGATCAGCTTCCTCCACACAGGCATTATGACTGTCCCATTGAGTTGCTTCCTGGGGCAGCTATTCCTTTTGGTAACGTATACCCTTTGGCGGTACCTGAGCTTCAAGCCTTAAAGGAGTATATTGATGAAAATCTGGCCAAAGGCTTCATACGTCCTTCTTCCTCACCAGCAGGGGCACCTATCTTTTTTGTAAAGAAGGATGGGACCCTGAGACCCTGTGTTGACTATCGGGAACTCAATAAGGTAACCGTACGAAACCGTTACCCTTTGCCTCTGATTCCCGAATTACTGGAAAGAGTCTGCCATGCTAAGGTGTTCTCTAAACTGGATCTTCGTGGGACTTATAATTTGGTGCTTATTCGTCCAGGGAATGAGTGGAAGACAGCATTCAGATGCCGGTATGGACACTTTGAATCTCTTGCGATGGCCTTCGGGCTTTGTAACACCCCTGCAACGTTTCAACACCTTGCAAATGACATTTTCAGAGATTTGTTGGACCAGTTCGTAGTGATCTATTTGGACAATATACTAATCTTTTCTGACTCTCTACAGGAACATGAAGAACATGTCAAAACTGTTTTAAGACGTCTGAAAGAGAACCATCTGTATATTAAGCCGGAGAAATGTGAGTTCCATCGTTCTGAGATACAGTTCTTAGGTTATATCATCTCTCCCCAGGGGCTGAACATGGAATCTGGTAAGATTCAGGCTATCCTTGACTGGCCGGTAACCAAGAACGTTAAGGAGGTCCAACATTTTATTGGTTTTGCAAATTTCTACAGATGCTTCATTCGAAATTTTTCTGATATTGTCCGTCCCATTACTTCCTTGACAAAGAAGGAAAAGCCCTTTAAGTGGTCATCACAGGCTCAAGAAGCTTTTGATCGTCTTAAGATCTGTTTCACATCAGCACCGCTGTTGATACACCCAGATCCAACACTTTCTTTCATTGTGGAGGTGGACGCTTCTGATAATGCTTTGGGGGCTATTCTCTCCCAAAGAACTGGAGAGAAGGGTCTGCTACATCCTTGTGCTTTCTTTTCCCATAGACTAACCTCAGCAGAGAAGAATTACAATGTGGGAGACAAGGAATTGCTGGCTATTATTGCGGCTTTCAAAGAATGGAGGCATCATCTGCAAGGAGCTACACAACAGATCATAATGCTACCTGACCATCGCAATTTAGAGTTCCTTAGATCCGCTAGATGTCTTTCTTCTCGTCAGGCTCGTTGGAACTTATTTTTAAATCAATTTAACTTTGTTGTCTCGTACCGTCCAGGTTCTCGTAATGGGAAGGCTGATGCTTTATCCCGAATCCATGCTGCGGATTCTGTACCTGGAGCCCCGTCCAAGACCATTCTATCTGATGCCAATTTCATTGGAGTTATCCACGATCAGGACTTGTGGAAGGAGTGCAGGGAGGCCTATGATGGTGATGTATTTCTGGCCAACCCACCTGTGGATATTAATCTTGTCTTTAAGGGTGGCATGTGGTTCAGAGATCGACGTATCTACGTCCCTGAGGTCGTCCGTCTGCACATCCTCAAGTTGGTACATGACTCCAAGTTGGCTGGTCACAGGGGGGTACAGAAGACACAAGAGTTCCTGAGCCGATTCTTCTGGTGGCCAAATTGCCTGAAGGATACCAAGGACTATGTTCTCTCTTGCGAGGTATGTGCTCGTTACTAGACTCCTCATGTGGCACCTACAGGTCTTCTACAACCATTACCTGTTCTGTCCCGCCCTTGGGGGTCTATATCAATGGACTTTTTTGTGGAGCTGCCTACATCGGGGGGCATGAATACAATCATGGTGGTAGTTGATCGCCTGACTAACGCTGCTCATTTTGTTCCGTGCACCGGCCTCCCCTCAGCTAAAGATACAGTGAACTTGGGCATACAGAATGTCTTTCGGTTACATGGGGTTCCGGATGAGATCATCTCTGACCGTGGAGTGCAGTTCACTTCAAGATTCTGGAAGGGGTTTTGCTCTGCACTCAATATTACTGTCTGTCTCTCTTCCGCTTACCATCCCCAGACAAATGGTCAGACTGAGTGTACCAACCAGACGCTGGAACAATATCTAAGATGCTATGTCAGCCATCTCCAGGATGATTGGTTGCAGTTGCTGCCGTTAGCCGAAATTTTCATATAACAATTCTCAGAGCGCCTCCACTAAGTTTACACCTTTCTTTGCCAATCTGGGTTATCATCCATGTATCTTACCTAGGTCTCCAATTAATTCTCCGGTTCCGGCAGTGGAGGAAAGGCTGACTGCGATGAGACAAAATCTGGAGGTTCTGAAGGAATACCTGACCACAGCTCAAGAACGTTATAAGAGATCGGCTGATAGATTCCGTAAACCTGCACCCATGTTCAAGGTAGGAGATTCCGTGTGGTTAGCAACTAAGAATCTGAAGTTAAACGTTCCTTCACAAAAACTTGGACAGAAATTCATTGGCCCTTTCAAGATGAACGGTATTGTGAGCTCTGTGGCCTGCCGGCTGAAGCTGCCTAGGACTGTGAAGGTACACCCAGTTTTTCATGTGTCTTTACTAAAGCCTGTTTCTCCTAATACCTTCCAGGGACGTGTTGTGCCACCTCCGCAGCCTGTGGTGATTGATGGGCAAGAACAATTTGTGGTGGAGGAAATTGTTGATTCCAGGATTCACAGGAATCGGCTCCAATATCTGATAAGATGGCAGGGATATCCCCCTGAGGAAGACTCTTGGGAACCTGTGGAAAACATCAATGCCCAACAGAAGATTTCTCGTTTTCATCAGAGATTCCCTGAGAAACCAGGTCCAGGATCGTCCTGAGGCTGCTTCTAAGGAGGGAGTAATGTCAGGACTCTGAACATTTTTTATTACCTTTTGTGCATTACTGCCCTTTTCCAAGATGGCGTCTTTGGTCTCATGTGCACTGTGTCTTCCTGCTGCATACACCAGTTCCAGTAATCCTCCTTCATCTGCTGCTCATGTTTTCTTCCATGTGCATTTGCTGGACATGTAAGCTGTTGCTGCTCTGCAAGAACCTAAGACTATTACCCAGGCCTCCCTGGTTGAGCTAAGATATTATTTGAACTGCCTTATAAGCATATCTATTAGTGTTGAGCGATACCGTCCGATACTTGAAAGTATCGGTATCGGAAAGTATCGGCCGATACCGGCAAAGTATCGGATCCAATCCGATACCGATACCCGATACCAATACAAGTCAATGGGACTCATGTATCGGACGGTATTCCTGATGGTTCCCAGGGTCTGAAGGAGAGGAAACTCTCCTTCAGGCCCTGGGATCCATATTAATGTGTAAAAGAAAGAATTAAAATAAAAAATATTGCTATACTCACCTCTCCGACGCAGCCTGGAGCTTACCGAGGGAACCGGCAGCGTTGTTTGCTTAAAATTCGCGCGTTTCCTTCCTTACGTGAAGTCCCGGCTTGTGATTGGTCGCGTGCCGCCCATGTGGCCGCGACGCGACCAATCACAGCAAGCCGTGACGTAATTTCAGGTCCTTCAGGATTTTAAAATTACGTTCCGGCTTTGTGATTGGTCGGGTCGCGGTCACATGGGCGACGCGACCAATCACAAGCCGTGACGTCACGGGAGGCTGGACACGCGCGCATTTTATAATGCGCGCTTGTCCTGCCTCCCGTGACGTCACGGCTTGTAAATGGTCGCGTCGCCCATGTGACCGCGACGCGACCAATCACAAAGCCGGAACGTAATTTTAAAATCCTGAAGGACCTGAAATTACGTCACGGCTTGCTGTGATTGGTCGCGTCGCGGCCACATGGGCGGCACGCGACCAATCACAAGCCGGGACTTCACATAAGGAAGGAAACGCGCAAATTTTAAGCAAACAACGCTGCCGGTTCCCTCGGTGAGGTCCAGGCTGCGTCGGAGAGGTGAGTATAGCAATATTTTTTATTTTAATTCTTTATTTTACACATTAATGTTGTTTCGATACCGATACCCGATACCACAAAAATATCGGATCTCGGTATCGGAATTCCGATACAGCAAATATCGGCCGATACCCGATACTTGCGGTATCGGAATGCTCAACACTAATATCTATCTGTGTTTTGGACTAAGCAAGGACTTATTCGTGTCAAGTATCCTCAAGAATAATTGTGCTTCATAGACTTTCTGCGTGATTGCATTTTCCTCTGAAGTTACCTATAGACTGCTAAGCTGCATTTGATATTTGCACCAAGTGTTGTGGACTTGAGTTTCTCTCTGCACCTGTTTGAATCACCGTGTGATAATATAGACTTTACCACTCATAAAACTGTGTCCTGTGGTTATCTTGTTCCATGCAAAGAGTCTCCTGAGTAATCCCCTATAATTATTACACCAGGCGGCATTGCTTTGTTCAGCGGAGGACAACTGTAAGGAGAGGCTGACACAGTGAGTAGGCCCAAATAAGTAAGTAGACTAAATGCAGTTTAAAAATGGTAACAGGACTAACCAGGCGGCATTGCTTTGTTCAGTGGAGGACAACTGTAATGAGAAGCTGACACAGTGATTAGGCCCAAATAAGTAAGTAGGCTAAATGCAGTTCAAAATTGGTAACAGGACTAAACTGGTGGCATTGCTTTGTTCAGCGGAGGACAACTGTAATGAGAGGCTGCCACAGTGAGTAGGCCCAAATAAGTAAGTAGGCTAAATGCAGTTCAAAATTGGTAACAGGACTAACCAGGCGGCATTGCTTTGTTCAGCGGAGGACAACTGTAAGGAGAGGCTGACACAGTGAGTAGGCCCAAATAAGTAAGTAGGCTAAATGCAGTTCAAAATTGGTAGCAGGACTAACCAGGCAGCATTGCTTTGTTCAGCGGAGGACAACTGTAAGTAGAGGCTGACACAGTGAGTAGGCCCAAATAAGTAAGTAGGCTAAATGCAGTTCAAATTTGGTAATAGGACTAATCAGGCGGCATTGCTTTGTTCAGCGGAGGACAACTGTAAGGAGAGGCTGACACAGTGAGTAGGCCCAAATAAGTAAGTAGGCTAAATGCAGTTCAAAAATGGTAACAGGACTAACCAGGCGGCATTGCTTTGTTCAGTGGAGGACAACTGTAATGAGAAGCTGACACAGTGAGTAGGCCCAATTAAGTAAATGTCTGCCAAATTTTTTTTCATAAATAGATGGCATAGCTAGGTACAGGGGTGGGCTCCTCTGCTGAGTAGCAGACAGTGGTAGTAGGCGCAAAGTATTAACTGGACTAAATGGGGGCCAGGGCCCCTGTATATTTTAACTATCATCTATCATTTCAACAAATTTGTATTGGCAGTGCCATTGAAGGATTTAACAGCACAGACTACACAGTGGTGGAGCAGGGAGAGGTAAGTATTGCAAGTGGTAGAGCACTGTTCGAGCTGGGGGGAACACTCTCTCGTTTGCGGCGGTACTGGCACAGGGCCCCTCATATTATGACAGTGTGTCTGACGTTGGTTGTGCACCACCACCGTCAGAGACACTTCATTGTACTATGAGGGACCCTGTGCCAGTGCTGTCACCCAAGAGTGGGCACACCCACCTCTCCAGGCAAACGGCACTCGCACAGGTGCTTGCGCCAGGTGGTGACCACGGCCCTGTGGGGGGAGTCAGCCTATTTAGGGAGGTATAAAAATGGCCTATGGTGGACTGTCACGATATTGTATGAAATATCATAAGTTTAGTTTCTCTTGTTAGCCCAGGCTGTGGGCTAAAAACCCCCCTTCCCTTTCACTGAGGCAAGAGCTTGCTTTGTCAATGTATGTGGGGGAGTTTTATTGAAGAAAGGTATTTACGACTGGCATAGCTGCAGTGGAAAGTTGTGCTAGCCAAAACCGGTCTGATTCCCTTCTGTAAATGCAAGAAGTCCTTTGTTCCATTATTGTAAGGTATTGGGCCAACGATGTAGGCTAGAAAAAGGAAAAGTACATATTGTTAACATTCATCGGCGGTTCTGTCAGGCACTCTAAACATGTGCTTCTAACTCCATCAGGTAAAAAGTAGGGATTTCTCTGTAATTATGCATTACAAATAGGACATATTTGATCTCATTAGAATGCCAAAGTTAATACGAGATGAATGCTGGGTTTGTTATGACTATGACATGTTCTGTAGCGGAGTTATAGGCATTAGACAAATTTAGGTTGAATTTAGTTAAACTGAAGAGATAGGAGGGTCTGGGAAAACCAACCCTTTTTGTGATGTCATCAGGCTGAGCTATAAGTCTGCCAGGCACCCCAGCCTGGTGTCTGTCTGCTGTAGCCTATGTGAGTCTGACTTGAAGAGCTGTTCCTAACCAGAGTCCTGATGCTTTGGGACATATGGGAACTCCACTAGCCTGGTTGCCTCAAATGATCTGAACACATGTAAGTGTTATTTCTCATTTAACCCCTGTTATTTTTATAATTACCTCTGTACATATTTGCAATTGTCTCTTTTGTAACATCCTTGTAATATTTTTATGTAAACACTGCCTTTTTTGGAGTAAAATATATAAATTACTAGTTTCCGTTCTCCTGTTCTAAAACGTACCCTAAGTCTTCTGAAGGGAATTACGCTACTGTTTTGGGTTAGCTTCGGACCCGTTTAATTGAAGCTGGTGGCAGCATCCCGTGTGAGGGCCTTTGGGTGTCGTTGTAGTGACTGCGGCGTTGATAATTATTGTTCCTGCCAGAGTGGGAGTATTTATATCGCCTCGCTGCAGCGTGCCCAATAGCCAGTACATAGCAGGCAGCCTTTCTGGCGACTAATTACCCTAGGTGCAGTACCTAGTCTGACCTGAGAGCAAGGGGGGCGCCAGAGGGCTGCAAGTTTCAAGTGGAACTGTACGCGGGATATACATAAATCCCTGCAGTTCGTGGTATATTGAAGAGCAGTGGGATACCTAAAATAAGTCCCTGCTGTAAACTAAGAGGTCAATAACCTTGTGTTTTTTCCATCACATTGTAGCAGTGGAGCGATAACTAAGATAAGCCCCCTGCACATGTGATAGCCGTCTGTTGGCCTAAAGTCACCCCGATCCATGATGTAGGGGTGACGGTCACGGTGTGAATCGTGACAAACTGGTGGCAGCGGTGTAGATTCGTGACAAATTGGTTGCAAGGCGGTGGGATATCTTAGAGCATTAGTGATTTGGTTTGAGCAATCATTCTTTTCACTAAAAACTTGCAAAGTTCTTGCGAGGACTCTGCGCAAATAAGTTTGGAGAACGAACTCAGTGTTTATTAGTCCTGAGACAATTGTGTGTACTGGTAATTATCCCTTCCCTTTCTCTTCATTTTCTGTCCTATCTTTTATTTGGCAACCATGGCTGCGAAAGGAGAAGCCTGGTACGTCCAGCAGAAGGACGCTGTTTTTGGGATATGCACGTACCATGGCCTGAACTCCCAGGGCAAGAAGGCTCAAATGGTCGCTGAACTGGTGCAATTTGAAGCAGACCAAGCCAGGCCACAGAGCCCAGAGGCCGCAGAAGCTAGCTCAAGCGAACATGGTGCTGCAGCAGAGGTCCAACCATTAAATGCTGGCCCTACTAGCATTCAGGGCGAATTGGACCCCCACCTGCTGGCGGTCTTGGAACTACTCCCCGCCGATGACAGTGTTGGACGTCTGCAGCTGATCCAGCAATACCATGAGAGAGCCGAGCGGGAGGCTGAGAGAGCAGAGCGCCAAGCCCAGCGAGTCCATGAACTGGAGATGGTTCGGCAGGGGGGGATATCCTCCACCGCCCAGAGTCGTGAGCCCAGCAGCACTCAGATACCGAAGCCCCAGCCTGAGCACTTTACTGTTATGGAAAAAGACGGGGACTTGGACACTTTTCTGCAGGCCTTTGAGAAAGCCTGCATGCAGTACCAGCTGCCTATACAAGAATGGGCATGATACCTGACACCAGGGCTGAGAGGCAAAGCTCTGGAGGCGTTTGCTGCCCTCCCTCAAAAACAAGATGGTGACTATGAGGCCATCAAGCAGGCTCTGATAGCCAAGTACCAGCTTACACCCGAGGTGTACCGTAGAAAGTTCCGGAACCTCCACCGTGTCCCACATGACAGCTACAGTGATGTGGCACATGGACTGGGAACCCACTTTGACCAGTGGACCCAAGGACTGTCAGTGACCACCTTTGCAGAGCTATAGAGACCTGATGATCAAAGACCAGTTCTTACATCTTTGCCCAGCTGAGGTGCGACAGTTCGTGATGGACAGAGAACCCAAAGACGTGACGAAAACAGCGCAGATTGACAATGCCTATGAGGCCAAGAGTAGATCGGAAGTGCGGAAGCCAGTCACTACCAGCTGGAGAGGGGGTAAGCCTGCAACCAACGCCAGTACCCCTGCCAGCCAACACGCCAGAAGTCCTGTCCCCGTAGCCAACAGCATCAGACCTACCACCGAACCTCGCCAGTGTTACGTCTGCAACCGGACTGGTCATATCAGTCCCTACTGTCCAGACAAGCTGAAGAAACCCCCATCCAAGGCCCCCGGGACTAATGCAGCAGTTCTTTTGGTGGGTGGTGTGGCTGGGAGGGGGTGTGTCAACGTACAGCACGTCACCGTGGGAGGCCATGTTGCTACAGGCCTCAAGGACACAGGGGCTGAACGAACCCTCATCCGACCCGAACTGGCGGCTCCTGAAGAAATCATTCCGGGGAAAACCCTAACTGTCACTGGGATTGGGGGCATCAGCTGTCCCTTGCCAATGGCCCGGGTTTATATTGATTGGGGTGCCGGGAGCGGGGTGAAGGAAGTGGGGCTGTCTGATAATTTGCCCACTGATGTTTTGTTGGGGAGTGATTTGGGGACGATGGTTGCATACTACGTCCCTGACACCCCTCCCCAATCTGCTAATAAGGGTAACGTTAATCCTGATGATGATGATGGGAAATCGCGTGTGTTACCTGACCATGCTTTATCTTATAGTGATGCATCTGATAACCATTTTTCCCTAGGATTGATGGTGAGAATGTTGTACCTGTGCCAACTGAACCTGATAATGATTTTTCTGTGAAAGTTGATGTGTCCATAGGTACAGGAGTGCTCAGCCACGTCGCTCTACCGGAGTGAGACGGCTGAGGAACCCCTAGCAGGGGCAAGTGTCGGTGCTACAGGAAATGGGGAGATACATGGGAACCGTGAGGAAGGTGATGCCATGCGATTGACCACTGCCACCGAGGAAGGTAACTGGCCCATAAGTAGCACTGCTCCTGAGGTAATGGGGGTGGATGGGGAGGTAGAGCCCATAGCAGCGTCGGCTGATGGGTCGGTAGAAATCCCCGGGGAGACAGCCTACGTAGCTGCTGTCACCCGCAGTCAGAGTGCCCGGAACGCAGATAACTTTTTGCCTTCCGGACCCTCTTCAGTCATCAGTGTGACTAAACCAGAGGTGGACCCGGAGCAGGTCCAAGAGGGTTCCCGTGGGGAAGGGACCCTGACATCGCTTCTGGCTTCCCCTAGTCAGGAGTTTCAGGCCGCTCTGCACACAGATGCAAGCCTAGAGAGTTTGAGACAACTCGCCGAGACGCCCACCTCCGTGACTGATAAGGAAAGGGTGTTCTGGGAACGAGGAAGGTTGTACCGGGAGACAGTACCCGGAAAATCGCAAAAGGAGTGGTTGAGGGAAAGACAGCTGGTCGTCCCGCAGCAATTCCGGGGTGAGTTGTTACGGATTGCCCATGAGATCCCGCTAGCTGGACACTTGGGGATCAGCAAAACAAAGGCCCGGCTGTCTCAACACTTCTATTGGCCTAAGATGGGGACAGATGTGTCAAACTACTGCCGCTCTTGTGTCACCTGTCAAAGAGTGGGGAAGGCAGGGCCTGCTCTTAAGGCTCCCCTGATCCCTTTGCCAGTGATAGAGGAGCCTTTCCAGAGGATTGCGGTGGACATTGTGGGCCCGCTGGCCGTCCCCAGCAGCTCTGGAAAGCAATACATCCTTACTGTGGTAGACTACGCTACCCGGTACCCAGAGGCAGTAGCTCTGTCGTCAACTAGGGCAGATAAGGTGGCGGATACCCTGTTGGCTATCTTTTCACGTGTAGGATTTCCCAAGGAGATGCTCACTGATCAAGGGACCCAATTCATGTCTCGCCTAATGGAGGCTCTCTGTAAGAGAATGCAGGTGAAGCACCTAGTATCGAGTGCGTATCACCCACAGACCAATGGCTTGTGTGAACGCTTCAATGGTACCCTCAAACAGATGCTACGCATGCTGGTTGAGACACAAGGGCGCGACTGGGAGCGGTACCTCCCACACCTGCTATTCGCTTACCGAGAGGTTCCGCAGGCCTCGACGGGGTTCTTCCCCTTCGAGCTCCTGTACGGCAGGCGAGTCCAGGTACCCCTTGGGTTGGTAAGAGAATCCTGGGAAGAGGAGCCAAACCCTTCTGAAGTGTCCATAGTGGAGTATGTCATGCGCTTCCGTGACAAGATGCAGACCTTGACGCAGTTGGTGCATGACAACATGACGCAGGCTCAGGCTGACCAGAAGCACTGATATGACCAGAACGCCCGGGAGCGGACCTACCACGTGGGTCAAAAGGTGTGGGTGCTGGTCCCCGTGCCAACGGATAACCTTCAGGCAGCCTGGGAGGGCCCGTACGTTGTCCACCAACAGCTCAACCCGGTCACCTACGTGGTCACGCTTGACCACGCTCAGGGTAGGCGAAAAGCCTTTCACGTCAACATGATGAAGGCTCATCACGAACGTGAACCTTTCGTCCTACCGGTCTGCAGCTTACCCGAAGACAGGGAGGAAGACACCCTCCTGGACATGCTGGCCCAAGCCAAGGCCGGTGGGTCCATTGAGGACGTGGAGGTAAGCGCCTCGCTAACTGAACCACAGCAGTTGCAAACCACACTGGAACCCTTCCGGGTCGCGTTTTCCAACCGACCTGGAAGGACTGAGTTAGCAGTCCACGAGGTGGACACCGGGAATCATGCCCCACTATGGCGAACACCCTATCGAATCTCCGACCAGGTGCAGCAGGTTATGCGCCAGGAGATCGATGAGATGTTACAGCTGGGGGTGATTCGATGGTCAAAGAGCGCGTGGGCCTCAGCCGTAGTTCTCGTGCCAAAGAAGGACCGGACCACCCGGTTCTGCGTGGACTACAGGGGACTCAACGCCATTACAGCCAATGCCACGCATCGAGGAGCTGCTTGAGAAGTTAGCTGGCGCAAAATACCTGACAATAATGGATCTGAGTCGAGGATACTGGCAGATTCCCTTGAGCCCCGAGGTGCAGGAGTAGTCCGCCTTTATCACACCCTTTGGGCTGTACGAGTCCACGGTCATGCCCTTCGGCATGAAGAATGCCCCTGCCACTTTCCAGCGGATGGTCAACCTCCTGCTTCAGGGACTGGAGAAGTACGCAGTGGCGTACTTGGATGACATTGCCATCTTCAGTCCCTCCTGGGAGGAACACCTGCAGCATCTCGAGGAGGTGATCAGGCAAATTCACCAAGCAGGACTGACTATCAAGCCCGGAAAGTGCCAGATGGGCATGAGGGAGGTCCACTACCTGGGGCACCGGGTAGGCGGAGGCACCCTAAAGCCAGAGCCTGAGAAAGTGGGCGCGATCGTGAACTGGCCCACTCCTGGGACCAAGAAACAGGTGATGTCCTTCCTGGGCACTGCAGGGTACTATAGGCGCTTCGTACAGCACTATAGCAGCCTGGCAAAACCTTTGACAGACTTCACCAGGAAGAAGCTACCCCACATCGTCAACTGGACAGATGGCTGTGAGGGGGCCTTCCAGGCGTTGAAAACCGCACTGTGCAACGCCCCTGTGTTGAAAGCAGTTGACAGCAGTCGACCGTTCTTGGTACAGACTGACGCCAGCGAGTTTGGCCTCGGTGCTGTGCTCAGCCAGGTTGACTCGGAGGACCAAGAGCACCCCGTGTTGTACCTGAGCCGGAAACTTTTGCCGAGGGAAGTGGCCTACTCCACCATTGAGAAGGAGTGCCTGGCCATAGTCTGGGCCCTGCAGCGCTTGCAGTCCTACTTGTATGGTCGCACCTTCACTGTGGTGACCGACCACAACCCTCTGTGCTGGGACATATGGGAACTCCACTAGCCTGGTTGCCTCAAATGATCTGAACACATGTATTTGTTATTTCTCATTTAACCCCTGTTATTTTTATAATTACTTCTGTATATATTTGCAATTGTCTCTTTTGTAACATCCTTGTAATATTTTTATGTAAACACTGCCTTTTTCGGAGTAAAATATATAAATTACTAGTTTCCATTCTAAAACGTACCCTAAGTCTTCTGAAGGGAATTACGCTACTGTTTTGGGTTAGCTTCAGACCCGTTTAATCGAAGCTGGTGGCAGAATCCCGTGTGCGGGCCTTTGGGTGTTGTTGTAGCGACTGCGGCGTTGATAATTATTGTTCCTGCCTGAGTGGGAGTATTTGTATTGCCTCGCTGCAGCATGCCCAATAGCCAGTACATAGCAGGCAGCCTTTCTGGCGACTAATTACCCTAGGTGCAGTACCTAGTCTGACCTGAGAGCAAGGGGGGCGCCAGAGGGCTGCAAGTTTCAAGTGGAACTGTAAGCGGGATATACATAAATCCCTGCAGTTCGTGGTATATTGAAGAGCAGTGGGATACCTAAAATAAGCCCCTGCTGTAAACTAAGAGGTCAATAACCTTGTGTGTGTTTTTTCCATCACATTGTAGCAGTGGAGGGATAACTAAGATAAGCCCCCTGCACATGTGATAGCCGTCTGTTGGCCTAAAGTCACCCCGATCCGTGACGTAGGGGTGACGGTCATCGTGTGAATCGTGACAAACTGGTGGCAGCGGTGTTGATTCGTGACATGGACATTGTGCAGCTGCAAATGGAAGAATTGGAGAAGTCAGTAAGAGGAGGCCAAAAGCAAGACATTTTTCAGGCAAGCTACGTGTCAGCAGGGGAAGGTGGGGCCAAATAATTTGAAATCCATGATTGGTTCATTTTAATGAAGGTTAGATCATCAACATTTCGGGTAGCCAGACGTGTCCTTTTTTCGGTCAGTATTGAACCAGCAGCACTGAATACTCTTTCTGATAGCACACTAGCAGCAGGGCATGCGAGCTCCTGTAATGCATATTCTGCCAATTCAGGCCAGGTGTCTATTTTAGATGCCCAGTAATCAAAGGGGAATGACCTGTGAGGGAGAACATCGATAATGGCGGAATAGTAGTTCGTAGCCATACTGGAAAAATGCTGTCTCCTGTCACTTTGAATCGATGCAGCAGTACCTGTCGTGTCAGCGGTCGTTGCGAAATCACTCCACAACCTGGTCATAAAACCCCTCTGTCCAACGCCACTTCGGATTTGTGCACCTCTAACACCTCTGCCATGTTGCCCACTACGGCTCGTGTGAGAACCATCACCGCCGCTGTGTGCTGGGAATGCCTGAACCAAACGGTCTACAAGAGTTGCTTGTTTGGTAGCCAATATTTGCTCAAGGTTCTCATGTGGTATGATACTTTGTAATTTTCCTTTATATTGTGGATCCAGGAGGCAGGCCAACCAGTAATCGCCATCCGTCATCATTTTGATAATGCGGGGGTCCCTTTTTAGGATACGCAAGGCATACTCAGCCATGTGGGCCAATGTTCCAGGTGTCAATTCACTGCTTGTGCTGGGTTGAGGAGCACTTTCTTGCAAATCAACATCACTTGTGTCCCGCAAAAACCCTGTACCTGACCTTGCAACGCCACCAGTTTCTATTGCCCCCTGAGAAGCATCCTACTCCCATAAATATTCATCCCCATCATCCTACTCCTCCTCCTCTTCGTCCGCCACCTCGTCCAGGAGAGTTCCCTGAGCTAACAATGGCTGACTGTCATCAAGGCTTCCCTGCTCTTCGGCTGCAGACGCCTGCTCCTTAATGTGCATCAAACTTTGCATCAGCAGACGCATTAGTCGGATGCTCATGCTTATGATGGCGTCGTCTGCACTTACCAGCCATGTGCATTCCTCAAAACACTGAAGGACTTGACAGAGCTCTTGTAGCTTCGACCACTGCACACCAGACAACTCCATGTCTGCCATCCAAGTGCCTGCCCGTGTATGTGTATCCTCCCACAAATAAATTACAGCACGCCTCTGTTCGCACAGCCTCTGCAGCATTTGCAGTGTGGAGTTCCACCTTGTTGCAACATTGATTATTAGGCGGTGCTGGGGAAGAATCAGCGATCGCTGATGGTTCAGCATACGGCTGGAGTGTACGGGTGACTGGCGGATGTGCGAGCAAAGTCTTCGCACCTTCAGGAGCAGGGCTGGTAACCCCGGATAATTTTTCAGGAAGCACTGCACCACCAGGTCCAAGGTGTGAGCCAGGCAAGGTATGTGTTTCAGTTCTGAAAGGGCTATGGCAGCCATAAAATTCCTTCCGTTATCACTGACTACCTTGCCTGCCTCAAGATGTACACTGCCCTGCCATTACTGAGTTTCTTGCTGCAAAGTACTCGGCCAGTACTTCCGCAGTGTGTTGTCGCCCAAACACTTCATTTGTAACACAGCCTGCTGACGCTTACCACTAGCTGTTCGATAATGGGACACCTCGTGTGCAACACTGGCAGCTGCGGATGGAGTGGTCGTGCGACTGCGCTCTGTGGACAAGCTTTCCCTTCTGGAGGAGGAGGAGGAGGGGTGGCAAATGCCTACAGCCAATTGTTTCCTAGACCGTGGGCTAGGCAGAACTGTCCCACTATGGCTGTCCCCAGTGGACCCTGCATCCACCACATTAACCCAGTGTGCCGTGATGGACACGTAACGTCCCTGGCCATGCCTACTGGTCCATGCATCTGTTGTGAGGTGCACCTTTCCACTGACTGATTGCCTCAGTGCATGGACAATGCGGTCTTTGACATGCTGGTGGAGGGCTGGGATGGCTTTTCTTGCAAAGAATTGATGACTGGGTAGGTCATAGCGTGGTACTGCATAAGCCATCAGGTCTTTGAAAGCTTCGCTTTCAACCAACCGGTAGGCCATCATCTCTAACGAGATTAGTATAGCAATGTGGGCGTTCAAACCCTCTGTACGCGGATGAGAGGATGAGTACTTTCTTTTCCTAATGAGAATCTCTTGTAGGGTGAGCTGGACTGGAGAGCTGCATATGGTGGAGCTGCATATGGTGGACCTAGCGGTGGTGGTGGTGGACATGGCGGATTGAGAGAGGGTTGGTGATAGTATTCTTGATGTTGGCCTACATACAGTGTTTCCTACCAATAACCTTGTGATTCCCTGACTGCTTTGGCCTTGCGACGATACCTCCACATTTGCTGCTGGTGGTGTCCTTACCGGTGGGCTTACAGTGAGGGAAGCAATGTAGCATTGCTGACTACCTTCATTATGAGCAGGTGCACCAACGGTACGTGACGTTTGGTAGTTAGTCCAGGCTTGCAAGTGCATGCTGGTTAAATGTCTACGCATGCACGTTGTATTTAAATTTTGAAGATTCTTCCCTCTGCTAAAGGTCTTTGAGCATTTCTTACAGATAACTTTTGACTGATCATTCGGATCTTGGTTAAAAAATTGCCACACTGCACTCTTCCTACTATCGAATACCTTTTCAGGCATTGCACGCTGTGCTACTTTCACCGGATGGCCATGCTGTCCTAAAACTGTTTTTGTTTTTGACACACGTTTTTGGCCTGATACGGGCCTGCCAGATGACAGCTGTTGTGATGTAGATGGCTGCTGTGGATCATCCTTCTCCGCTTCTGAGCTACTGGCAGCGGCACCCTCTTCCCCCAATGGCTGCCAATCTGGGTCAACAACTGGGTCATCTATCACCTCCTCTTCAATGTCATATGCACCTTCCTCTGTGTCACCGTGTAAGGTGCTACAGCATTTGGGATGGGGCACCGTAGTCTCATCAGGGTCAGATTCTGGCTCAGTACACTGCAAGGGCAATGTAGTGATCTGAGTCAATGGAACAGCATAATAATCTAGCTGTGGCTTTGCATCAGTGCACTCCATGTCCGATTCATCTTGTAATGGGCAGTTAACAATTTCCCTTTCTAACCCAGGCACGGTATGTGTAAAGAGCTCCATGGAGTAACCTGTGGTGTCGCCTGACGCATCCTTCACTTTTGGTTTGGGTGAAGGACACAAGGAAACGTCTTGTTCCTGACCGGGAGCATCCACTGACGACTCGCTGCTTTTAAATTTTGAACTTTCTGAAGAGGAGGCAAAAGAGCTAGAGGCTGAGTCAGCAAGGACAGCCAAAACTTTTTCCTGCTGCTCCGGCTTTAAAAGCGGTTTTCCTACTCCAAGATAAGGGAGCCTTCGAGGCCTTGTGTAGCCAGACGATGACGCTGGTTCAACACCTCCAGCCTTAGGTGCTATTTTGCTTTTCCCACTACCACCAGATGCTCCACCACCACCACCACCATCAGTACCAGCTGGCAACGACCGCCCATGGCCTCTTCCACCAGACTTCCTCATTTTTGGGAAAATGTTACCAAAATAACAACCGTTATAAATGGTACTGTAAAATCAGGTAGAAGGTGTATATAAACTTGTTGAGAATTTAAATCTCCTTTTTTATTTTGGGGAGACTGAACCAAAACTCGGGCCCAGTGTATAACACAACACAATGTAAGTGGCAGAACGTGGCTGGCTGATATACGACAAACTAACAGAACTGACGTATATCCACTTTGTGACAATTTGAAAGACCCCTTTTTTGGGGGGAGACTGCATCACAACTCAGGCCCAGTGTATAACACAACACAATGTAAGTGGCAGAACATGGCTGGCTGATATACGACAAACTAACAGATCTAACGTATATCCACTTTGTGACAATTTGAAACACCCTTTTTTGGGGGGGAGACTGCACCGCAACTCAGGCCCAGTGTATAACACAATACAATGTAAGTGGCAGAACGTGGCTGGCTGATATACGACAAACTAACTGAACTGACGTATATCCACTTTGTGACAATTTGAAACACCCTTTTTTGGGGGGGAGACTGCACCACTACTCAGGCCCAGTGTATAACACAACACAATGTAAGTGGCAGAACGTGGCTGGCTGATATACGACAAACTAACAGAACTGACGTATATCCACTTTGTGACAATTTGAATCTCCCTTTTTTGGGGGGAGAGACTGCACTACAACTCAGGCCCAGTGTACAATACAACACAATGTAAGTGGCAGAACGTGGCTGGCTGATATACGACAAACTAACAGAATTGACGTATATCCATTTTGTGACAATTTGAATCTCCCTTTTTTGGCGGGGAGACTGCACCACAACTCAGGCCCAGTGTATAACTCAACACAATCTAAGTGGCAGAATGTGGCTGGCTGATATACGACAAACTAACAGAACTGACGTATATCCACTTTGTGACAATTTGAAACACTCTTTTTTGGAGGGGGGGGTGCACCGCAACTCAGGCCCAGTGTATAACACAACACAATGTAAGTGGCAGAACGTGGCTGGCTGATAAACAACAAACTAACAGAACTGACGTATATCCACTTTGTGACAATTTGAAACACCCTTTTTTAGGGGGGGAGACTGCACCACAACTCAGGCCCAGTGTATAACACAACACAATGTAAGTGGCAGAACGTGGCTGGCTGATATACGACAAACTAACAGAACTGACGTATATCCACTTTGTGACAATTTGAATCTCCCTTTTTTTGGGGGGGAGACTGCACTACAACTCAGGTCCAGTGTATAACACAACACAATGTAAGTGGCAGAATGTGGCTGGCTGATATACAACAAACTAACAGAACTGATGTATATCCACTTTGTGACAATTTGAATCTCCCTTTTTTGGGGGGGAGACTGCACCACAACTCAGGCCCAGTGTATAACTCAACACAATGTAAGTGGCAGAACGTGGCTGGCTGATATACGACAAACTAACAGAATTGACGTATATCCACTTTGTAACAATTTGAATCTCCCTTTTTTTGGGGGGAGACTGCACCACAACTCAGGTCCAGTGTATAACTCAACACAATGTAAGTGGCAGAATGTGGCTGGCTGATATACGACAAACTAACAGAACTGACGTATATTCACTTTGTGACAATTTGAAACACCCTTTTTTGGGGGGGGAGACTGCACCGCAACTCAGGCCCAGTGTACAACACAACACAATGTAAGTGGCAGAACGTGGCTGGCTGATATACGACAAACTAACAGAACTGACTTATATCCACTTTGTGACAATTTGAATTTCCCTTTTATTGGGGGGAGACTGCACCGCAACTCAGGCCCAGTGTATAACACAACACAATGTACGTGGCAGAATGTGGCTGGCTGATATACGACAATCTAACAGAACTGACTTATATCCACTTTGTGACAATTTGAAACACCCTTTTTTTGGGGGGGAGACTGCACCGCAACTCAAGCCCAGTGTATAACACAACACAATGTAAGTGGCAGAACGTGGCTGGCTGATATACGACAAACTAACAGAACTGACATATATCCACTTTGTGACAATTTGAATCTCCCTTTTTTGGGGGGAAGACTGCACCGCAACTCAGGCCCAGTGTATAACACAACACAATGTAAGTGGCAGAACGTGGCTGGCTGATATAAGACAAACTAACAGAACTGACGTATATCCACTTTGTGACAATTTGAATCTCCCTTTTTTTGGGGAAAGACTGCACCGCAACTCAGGCCCAGTGTATAACACAACACAATGTAAGTGGCAGAACGTGGCTGGCTGATACACGACAAACTAACAGAACTGACGTATATCCACTTTGTGACAATTTGAATCTCCCTTTTTTGGGGGGGAGACTGCACCGCAACTCAGGCCCAGTGTATAACACAACACAATGTAAGTGGCAGAACGTGGCTGGCTGATATACGACAAACTAACAGAACTGACTTATATCCACTTTGTGACAATTTGAAACACCCTTTTTTTGGGGGAGAGACTGCACCGCAACTCAAGCCCAGTGTATAACACAACACAATGTAAGTGGCAGAACGTGGCTGGCTGATATACGACAAACTAACAGAACTGACGTATATCCACTTTGTGACAATTTGAAACACACTTTTTTGGAGGGGGGGGTGCACCGCAACTCAGGCCCAGTGTATAACACAACACAATGTAAGTGGCAGAACGTGGCTGGCTGATATACGACAAACTAACAGAACTGACGTATATCCACTTTGTGACAATTTGAAACACCCTTTTTTGGGGGGGAGACTGCACCACAACTCAGGCCCAGTGTATAACACAACACAATGTAAGTGGCAGAACGTGGCTGGCTGATATACGACAAACCAACAGAATTGACGTATATCCACTTTGTGACAATTTGAATCTCCCTTTTTTGGCGGGGAGACTGCACCACAACTCAGGCCCAGTGTATAACTCAACACAATCTAAGTGGCAGAATGTGGCTGGCTGATATACGACAAACTAACAGAACTGACGTATATCCACTTTGTGACAATTTGAAACACCCTTTTTTGGAGGGGGGGTGCACCGCAACTCAGGCCCAGTGTATAACACAACACAATGTAAGTGGCAGAACGTGGCTGGCTGATATACGACAAACTAACAGAACTGACGTATATCCACTTTGTGACAATTTGAAACACCCTTTTTTAGGGGGGGAGACTGCACCACAACTCAGGCCCAGTGTGTAACACAACACAATGTAAGTGGCAGAACGTGGCTGGCTGATATACGACAAACTAACAGAACTGACGTATATCCACTTTGTGACAATTTGAATCTCCCTTTTTTGGGGGGGAGACTGAACCGCAACTCAGGCCTAGTGTATAACACTACACAATGTACACTGTGTTCCAAATTATTATGCAAATTGGATTTAAGTGTCATAAAGATTTAATTGTTTTGTTTTTCAAATAAAGTCGTGGATGGTATTGTGTCTCAGGGCTCAATGGATCACTGAAATCAATCTTAAACATATGTGATAATTGGTTTTCCAGGTGATTCTATTTAAAGAAAAACTACTTAAAAATGATGTTCCACATTATTAAGCAGGTCACAGTTTTCAAGTAACATGGGAAAGAAAAAGGATCTCTCTGCTGCTGAAAAGCATCAAATAGTGCAATGCCTTGGTGAAGGGATGAAAACATTAGAAATTTTCCAAAAACCTAAGCGTGATCATCGTACTGTTAAGAGATTTGTGGCTGTATCTGAGCACAAATGTGTTTGTGCTGGTAAAGGCATAATGAGGAAGATTTCTGCCAGGCAAGTTCATCGGATTAAGAGAGCAGCTGCTAAAAAGCCATTACAAAGCAGCAAACAGATATTTGAAGCTGCTGGTGCCTCTGGTGTCCCTCGAACCTCAAGGTGTAGGCTCCTTCAAAGCTTGCTGTGGTGCATAAACCTGCTATTCGGCCACCCTTAAACAGTGTTCACAAGCAGAAATGGTTGTATTGGGCCCACACATACATGAAGACTAATTTCCAAACAGTCTTGTTTACTGATAAGTGTTGAGCAACCCTGGATGGTCCAGATGGATGGAGTAGTGGATGGTTGGTGGATGGCCACCATGTCCTAACAAGGCTGCAACATCAGCGAGGAGGTGGAGGAGTCATGTTTTGGGCCAGAATCATGGGAAACAGCTGGTAAGACCCTTTAAGGTTCCTGAAGGTGTGAAAATGACCTCTGCAAAGTATATAGAGTTTCTGACTGACAACTTTCTTCTATGGTCTAAAAAGCAGAAACGTGCCTTCAGGAGCAAAATCATCTTCATGCTGACAATGCCCCATCTCATGCTGCAAAGAATACCTCTGAGTCATTGGCTGCTATGGGCATAAAAGGAGATAAACTCATGGTGTGGCCACCATCTTCCCCTGACCTCAACCCTATAGAGAACCTTTAGAGGATCATCAAGCAAAAGATCTATGAGGGTGGGAGGCAGTTCACATCCAAACAGCAGCTCTGGGAGGCTATTCCAACTTCATGCAAAGAAATACAAGCAGAAACTCTCCAAAAACTCACAAGTTCAATGGATGCAAGAATTGTGAAGGTGACATCAAAGAAGGGTCCTATGTTAAAGGGAACCTGACACCCCATTTTTTGAAGATGAGCTAAAAATACCGTTAAATAGGGGCAGAGCTGGGCGTTACATTAGTGTCTTTGTGTGCCTTTATAACCTACCTAATCTGCCGAAATACCTTTGTAAAGTCTCCGTTTTCTGCTGTCACTCACGCTGGTCTGGTCATATGGGCGTGGTGACAGAGCTGTTTCTCCCCCAGAAACCTGCTCATCATTACGTTGGTGGCGTAGTGGTGTGCGCATGTCCAAAGCGAAGATCCACTGCCCAGGACATTCAAAACAGCGCGGTCTTCGCTATTCGCCGTTTACCGGTGGGCGCGGCCATCTTTCCTGTGGCCGCGCGTGCGCAGATGGAGCGCTCTGCTGCCCGGGGCTTCAGGAAAATGGCCGCGGGATTCCGCGCGTGCGCAGATGGAGATCGCGGCGGCCATTTTCCTGAAGCCCCGGGCAGCAGAGCACTCCATCTGCGCACGCGCGGCCACAGGAAAGATGGCCGCGCCCACCGGTAAACGGCGAATAGCGAAGACCGCGCTGTTTTGAATGTCCTGGGCAGTGGATCTTCGCTTTGGACATGCGCACACCACTACGCCACCAACGTAATGATGAGCAGGTTTCTGGGGGAGAAACAGCTCTGTCACCACGCCCATATGACCAGACCAGTGTGAGTGACAGCAGAAAACGGCGACTTTACAAAGGTATTTCGGCAGCTTAGGTAGGTTATAAAGGCACACAAAGACACTAATGTAACGCCCAGCTCTGCCCCTATTTAACGGTATTTTTAGCTCATCTTCAAAAAACGGGGTGACAGGTTCCCTTTAACATGTAACTTGGCCTGTTGGGATGTTTTGGCATTAAATAGCTTTTTTGTTCAGTGAATGTGACCTAATGCTGCAAATTCCACAAATGAGCATTTTCAGTTCTTTAAAACATATCAAATGTTTAGAAATTCTACTGTGCATAATAATTTGGAACAGTGCATTTTGAGTTTTTATTCATTTTGGAGATTATACTGTTATCATTGGGAGGTTTCTTCAATAAAATTCGATGTATAATCTAACAGGTGATGACTTTTATTAGACTGACTGTCATTTGCACCGACCATTTAGGAAAATCTGATAAAAATGTAATTTGCATAATAATTTGGAACATAGTGTAAGTGGCAGAACGTGGCTGGCTGATATATGACAAACTAACAGAACTGACGTATATCCACCTTGTGACAATTTGAAACACCCTTTTTTGGGGGGGAGACTGCACCACAACTCAGGCCCAGTGTATAACACAACACAATGTAAGTGGCAGAACGTGGCTGGCTGATATACGACAAACTAACAGAACTGATGTATATCCACTTTGTGACAATTTGAATCTCCCTTTTTTTGAGGGGAGACTGCACCACAACTCAGGCCCAGTGTATAACTCAACACAATGTAAGTGGCAGAACGTGGCTGGCTGATATACGACAAACTAACAGAATTGACGTATATCCACTTTGTAACAATTTGAATCTCCCTTTTTTGGGGGGGAGACTGCACCACAACTCAGGTCCAGTGTATAACTCAACACAATGTAAATGGCAGAATGTGGCTGGCTGATATACGACAAACTAACAGAACTGACGTATATTCACTTTGTGAAAATTTGAAACACCCTTTTTTGGGGGGGAGACTGCACCGCAACTCAGGCCCAGTGTACAACACAACACAATGTAAGTGGCAGAACGTGGCTGGCTGATAATACGACAAACTAACAGAACTGACGTATATCCACTTTGTGACAATTTGAATCTCCCTTTTTTGGGGGGGAGACTGCACCACAACTCAGGCCCAGTGTATAACTCAACACAATGTAAGTGGCAGAACGTGGCTGGCTGATATACGACAAACTAACAGAACTGACTTATATCCACTTTGTGACAATTTGAATTTCCCTTTTTTTGGGGGGAGACTGCACCGCAACTCAGGCCCAGTGTATAACACAACACAATGTAAGTGGCAGAACGTGGCTGGCTGATATACGACAAACTAACAGAACTGACTTATATCCACTTTGTGACAATTTGAAACACCCTTTTTTTGGGGGGGAGACTGCACCGCAACTCAAGCCCAGTGTATAACACAACACAATGTAAGTGGCAGAACGTGGCTGGCTGATATACGACAAACTAACAGAACTGACATATATCCACTTTGTGACAATTTGAATCTCCCTTTTTTGGGGGGAAGACTGCACCGCAACTCAGGCCCAGTGTATAACACAACACAATGTAAGTGGCAGAACGTGGCTGGCTGATATAAGACAAACTAACAGAACTGACGTATATCCACTTTGTGACAATTTGAATCTCCCTTTTTTGGGGGAAAGACTGCACCGCAACTCAGGCCCAGTGTATAACACAACACAATGTAAGTGGCAGAACGTGGCTGGCTGATACACGACAAACTAACAGAACTGACGTATATCCACTTTGTGACAATTTGAATCTCCCTTTTTTGGGGGGGAGACTGCACCGCAACTCAGGCCCAGTGTATAACACAACACAATGTAAGTGGCAGAACGTGGCTGGCTGATATACGACAAACTAACAGAACTGACTTATATCCACTTTGTGACAATTTGAAACACCCTTTTTTTGGGGGAGAGACTGCACCGCAACTCAAGCCCAGTGTATAACACAACACAATGTAAGTGGCAGAACGTGGCTGGCTGATATACGACAAACTAACAGAACTGACGTATATCCACTTTGTGACAATTTGAAACACACTTTTTTGGAGGGGGGGGTGCACCGCAACTCAGGCCCAGTGTATAACACAACACAATGTAAGTGGCAGAACGTGGCTGGCTGATATACGACAAACTAACAGAACTGACGTATATCCACTTTGTGACAATTTGAAACACCCTTTTTTGGGGGGGAGACTGCACCACAACTCAGGCCCAGTGTATAACACAACACAATGTAAGTGGCAGAACGTGGCTGGCTGATATACGACAAACCAACAGAATTGACGTATATCCACTTTGTGACAATTTGAATCTCCCTTTTTGGCGGGGAGACTGCACCACAACTCAGGCCCAGTGTATAACTCAACACAATCTAAGTGGCAGAATGTGGCTGGCTGATATACGACAAACTAACAGAACTGACGTATATCCACTTTGTGACAATTTGAAACACCCTTTTTTGGAGGGGGGGGGGTGCACCGCAACTCAGGCCCAGTGTATAACACAACACAATGTAAGTGGCAGAACGTGGCTGGCTGATATACGACAAACTAACAGAACTGACGTATATCCACTTTGTGACAATTTGAAACACCCTTTTTTAGGGGGGGAGACTGCACCACAACTCAGGCCCAGTGTGTAACACAACACAATGTAAGTGGCAGAACGTGGCTGGCTGATATACGACAAACTAACAGAACTGACGTATATCCACTTTGTGACAATTTGAATCTCCCTTTTTTGGGGGGGAGACTGAACCGCAACTCAGGCCTAGTGTATAACACTACACAATGTACACTGTGTTCCAAATTATTATGCAAATTGGATTTAAGTGTCATAAAGATTTAATTGTTTTGTTTTTCAAATAAAGTCGTGGATGGTATTGTGTCTCAGGGCTCAATGGATCACTGAAATCAATCTTAAACATATGTGATAATTGGTTTTCCAGGTGATTCTATTTAAAGAAAAACTACTTAAAAATGATGTTCCACATTATTAAGCAGGTCACAGTTTTCAAGTAACATGGGAAAGAAAAAGGATCTCTCTGCTGCTGAAAAGCATCAAATAGTGCAATGCCTTGGTGAAGGGATGAAAACATTAGAAATTTTCCAAAAACCTAAGCGTGATCATCGTACTGTTAAGAGATTTGTGGCTGTATCTGAGCACAAATGTGTTTGTGCTGGTAAAGGCATAATGAGGAAGATTTCTGCCAGGCAAGTTCATCGGATTAAGAGAGCAGCTGCTAAAAAGCCATTACAAAGCAGCAAACAGATATTTGAAGCTGCTGGTGCCTCTGGTGTCCCTCGAACCTCAAGGTGTAGGCTCCTTCAAAGCTTGCTGTGGTGCATAAACCTACTATTCGGCCACCCTTAAACAGTGTTCACAAGCAGAAATGGTTGTATTGGGCCCACACATACATGAAGACTAATTTCCAAACAGTCTTGTTTACTGATAAGTGTTGAGCAACCCTGGATGGTCCAGATGGATGGAGTAGTGGATGGTTGGTGGATGGCCACCATGTCCTAACAAGGCTGCAACATCAGCGAGGAGGTGGAGGAGTCATGTTTTGGGCCAGAATCATGGGAAACAGCTGGTAAGACCCTTTAAGGTTCCTGAAGGTGTGAAAATGACCTCTGCAAAGTATATAGAGTTTCTGACTGACAACTTTCTTCTATGGTCTAAAAAGCAGAAACGTGCCTTCAGGAGCAAAATCATCTTCATGCTGACAATGCCCCATCTCATGCTGCAAAGAATACCTCTGAGTCATTGGCTGCTATGGGCATAAAAGGAGATAAACTCATGGTGTGGCCACCATCTTCCCCTGACCTCAACCCTATAGAGAACCTTTAGAGGATCATCAAGCAAAAGATCTATGAGGGTGGGAGGCAGTTCACATCCAAACAGCAGCTCTGGGAGGCTATTCCAACTTCATGCAAAGAAATACAAGCAGAAACTCTCCAAAAACTCACAAGTTCAATGGATGCAAGAATTGTGAAGGTGACATCAAAGAAGGGTCCTATGTTAAAGGGAACCTGACACCCCATTTTTTGAAGATGAGCTAAAAATACCGTTAAATAGGGGCAGAGCTGGGCGTTACATTAGTGTCTTTGTGTGCCTTTATAACCTACCTAATCTGCCGAAATACCTTTGTAAAGTCTCCGTTTTCTGCTGTCACTCACGCTGGTCTGGTCATATGGGCGTGGTGACAGCGCTGTTTCTCCCCCAGAAACCTGCTCATCATTACGTTGGTGGCGTAGTGGTGTGCGCATGTCCAAAGCGAAGATCCACTGCCCAGGAGATTCAAAACAGCGCGGTCTTCACTATTCGCCATTTACCGGTGGGCGCGGCCATCTTTCCTGTGGCCGCGCGTGCGCAGATGGAGCGCTCTGCTGCCCGGGGCTTCAGGAAAATGGCCGCGGGATTCCGCGCGTGCGCAGATGGAGATCGCGGCGGCCATTTTCCTGAAGCCCCGGGCAGCAGAGCGCTCCATCTGCGCACGCGCGGCCACAGGAAAGATGGCCGCGCCCACCGGTAAACGGCGAATAGCGAAGACCGCGCTGTTTTGAATGTCCTGGGCAGTGGATCTTCGCTTTGGACATGCGCACACCACTACGCCACCAACGTAATGATGAGCAGGTTTCTGGGGGAGAAACAGCTCTGTCACCACGCCCATATGACCAGACCAGTGTGAGTGACAGCAGAAAACGGCGACTTTACAAAGGTATTTCGGCAGCTTAGGTAGGTTATAAAGGCACACAAAGACACTAATGTAACGCCCAGCTCTGCCCCTATTTAACGGTATTTTTAGCTCATCTTCAAAAAACGGGGTGACAGGTTCCCTTTAACATGTAACTTGGCCTGTTGGGATGTTTTGGCATTAAATAGCTTTTTTGTTCAGTGAATGTGACCTAATGCTGCAAATTCCACAAATGAGTATTTTCAGTTCTTTAAAACATATCAAATGTTTAGAAATTCTACTGTGCATAATAATTTGGAACAGTGCATTTTGAGTTTTTATTCATTTTGGAGATTATACTGTTATCATTGGGAGGTTTCTTCAATAAAATTCGATGTATAATCTAACAGGTGATGACTTTTATTAGACTGACTGTCATTTGCACCGACCATTTAGGAAAATCTGATAAAAATGTAATTTGCATAATAATTTGGAACATAGTGTAAGTGGCAGAACGTGGCTGGCTGATATATGACAAACTAACAGAACTGACGTATATCCACTTTGTGACAATTTGAAACACCCTTTTTTTGGGGGGAGACTGCACCACAACTCAGGCCCAGTGTATAACACAACACAATGTAAGTGGCAGAACGTGGCTGGCTGATATACGACAAACTAACAGAACTGATGTATATCCACTTTGTGACAATTTGAATCTCCCTTTTTTTGAGGGGAGACTGCACCACAACTCAGGCCCAGTGTATAACTCAACACAATGTAAGTGGCAGAACGTGGCTGGCTGATATACGACAAACTAACAGAATTGACGTATATCCACTTTGTAACAATTTGAATCTCCCTTTTTTGGGGGGGAGACTGCACCACAACTCAGGTCCAGTGTATAACTCAACACAATGTAAATGGCAGAATGTGGCTGGCTGATATACGACAAACTAACAGAACTGACGTATATTCACTTTGTGAAAATTTGAAACACCCTTTTTTGGGGGGGAGACTGCACCGCAACTCAGGCCCAGTGTACAACACAACACAATGTAAGTGGCAGAACGTGGCTGGCTGATATACGACAAACTAACAGAACTGACTTATATCCACTTTGTGACAATTTGAATTTCCCTTTTTTTGGGGGGAGACTGCACCGCAACTCAGGCCCAGTGTATAACACAACACAATGTAAGTGGCAGAACGTGGCTGGCTGATATACGACAAACTAACAGAACTGACTTATATCCACTTTGTGACAATTTGAAACACCCTTTTTTTTGGGGGGAGACTGCACCGCAACTCAAGCCCAGTGTATAACACAACACAATGTAAGTGGCAGAACGTGGCTGGCTGATATACGACAAACTAACAGAACTGACAAATATCCACTTTGTGACAATTTGAATCTCCCTTTTTTGGGGGGAGACTGCACCGCAACTCAAGCCCAGTGTATAACACAACACAATGTAAGTGGCAGAACGTGGCTGGCTGATATACGACAAACTAACAGAACTGACAAATATCCACTTTGTGACAATTTGAATCTCCCTTTTTTGGGGGGAGACTGCACCGCAACTCAGGCCCAGTGTATAACACAACACAATGTAAGTGGCAGAACGTGGCTGGCTGATATACGACAAACTAACAGAACTGACGTATATCCACTTTGTGACAATTTGAATCTCCCTTTTTTGGGGGGAGACAGCACCACAACTCAGGCCCAGTGTGTAACACAACACAATGTAAGTGGCAGAAAGTGGCTAGAAGATATCTGAAAAAATCCAAGGACTGTAGTACAATTTCAATCTCCCTACAATGATCTCAGGACAAGTATGGCAGCAATACAAAGGACTGCTGCACACAAAAGTGTGGCCAAATAAACAAGATAACTGCAGAAAGGATCAACAGGATTTTTGCTTTTAAAAAAGCAGTTGGTTTGCACAGCAGCGTGCAAACAGCAATGCTGCTATCAGGGAGCCTTATAAAGCAGCCTAATAAGCTACAGAGCTGATGCACAAAAAAATAGCCTCCACTGTCCCTGCTAAAAAAGGTGGTGTTGGACAGTGGAAATTGCTACAGCACTAGTGGTTTGGGGGTTAATCTTCCCTCCCTAACTATATCCCTTCTTCTGACAAAGCTGCAGCAACCTCTCCCTATGCTGAGATCGGCAGAAGTATGATGGCGGTCGGCGTGCACGCCCCTTTATAGCCCCTGTGATGCCGCAGAAAGCAAGCCAATCACTGTCATGCCCTTCTCTAAGATGGTGGGGACCGAGACCTATGTCATCACGCTGCCCACACTCTGTGTCCTTCTTCATTGGCTGAGAAATGGCGCTGAATGCGTCATACGAAATGCGACTTTGGCGTGAAGATCGCCGACCTCATGGCTGATCCCACACTAGGAACGGATCGGGTTTCATGAAACCCGACTTTGCCGAAAATTGGTGATTTTTGAATTTGTCCGATCCGTTTCGCTCAACCCTAGTGAAAACTTCTTAGGGAAAAAAAAATCTCCAGAATCTGTTGAAGGTGTTGAGGAACTGCTAAATGCACACCAGCGTCATAGATGTCGCATGTCTCTGAAAATGCACTTTTTGCATTCACATTTAGATTTCTCCCCTCAAAATCTTGGGGATGTAAGTGATGAACAAGGTGAGTGGTTTCACCAGGACATTAAAGTAATGGAACACCGCTACCAGGGTTTTTGGAATGACTCAATGATGGCAGATTACTGTTGGATGTTATATAGGGACAACCCTGAAAAATCATATCAACAGTCTAATGTCAAGAACTTTTAATTTCTGCTCATATTTTGGTTTCTATTTTGCATGTGAAATTATTTTGGTTCAATATAAACTGTTTTGTAAGGTGAAGCAATTTTTCTCATATGTAGATTACTTTTTCTTAAAGGGAACCTATCACCTGAATTTGGCGGGACCAGTTTTGGGTCATATGGGCGGGGTTTTCGGGTGTTTGATTCACCCTTTCCTTACCCGCTGGCTGCATGCTGGCCGCAATATTGGATTGAAGTTCATTCTCTGTCCTCCCAGCTTTGACTACAGCTGTTGTCAGTGATCAGTTCAGCTGCCTGGCTTGGAGTGTGAAGGAGCGTGGTGTTAGGAGCTTGGAGGTTTATCTACTGTGATTGTTGTCTGCTTATTTGGTTGCATGTTAAACTTGTTTTCTCCCCTTTGTTGTTGCTCTCCTTTTTTCCTACTCAGTGTTTCTTCTTTGGTTGTGTGCGCTTTCGGGGTGTTTGCTAATTAAGTTACCTTGTCTGTATTCCCTGTCTATTTGTTGTTTTGCTATTTTTGTGCAGTCCTCCTTTCTGGGGGAGAGGGGGCCACTGACAGGGTCTACACAGGAGACAGCCATACGCTGGCGGCTCAGGTCTCCTAACCATTATAGGTACCCCTGAGATAAGGGCAAGTCATGGCCCCTTTATAGTATCAGGGACAGGTGCGGGTCCCAGTACGGCGTCCTGCCTCTTATCGCCGCTTACGGCGTGACAGTATCACTGACCTAAAGATTTTTCTCGGTCCAATATGGATCCCATTGCTGCTTTGGCTGGACAATTGCAGCAACTCAGTCTAGAGGTGGCTGACTGTTATGATCCTTAGTGGTTGAGGATCACAAATTACTCCAGCTAAGTAACAAACATAGGACAAGCTCTAGGGAGGTGGCAAACTGGACTGACCGCAAATCTGAACCTATCCAAACACACTAGAAGTAGCCGGTGAACGTGCCTAAAAATCCTAGATGTCTCGAGCCAGCCTGAGGAACTAACTACCCCTAGAGAGAAAGAAAGACCTCTCTTGCCTCCAGAGAAATAATCCCCAAAGATATAGAAGCCCCCAACAGATAATAACAGTGAGGTAAGAGGAAGGCACATACACAGGGGTGAAAGCAGATTCAGCAAATGAGGCCCACTAATACTAGATAGCAGAAAATAGAAAAGGGAATCTATGCGGTCAGTAAAAAACCCTTACAAAATATCCACTCTGAGATTTCAAGAACCCCCACACCAACTAACGGTGTGGGGGGAGAAACTCAGTCCCCTAGAGCAACCAGCAAGCGAGGAAATCACATTTTAGCGAACTGGACTAAAAACATAATGAACACTGATAATCAAAAAATGAACAAACAAAAACTTAGCTTGTCTTGGAGAGACTGGGAGCAAGGTAGCCACAAGGAAACTGAAGAGCACTGAATACATTGATAGCAGGCAAGGAACTGAGTCTCCAGGTGAGCTAAATAGGAAACCAACCAAGGATAACGAACCAGCTGATGCAGCCAACCTGCAGAAAGACAACACTACACAGTACCGCTTGTGACCACTAGAGGGAGCCCAAAAATAGAATTCACAACAGTACCCCCCCCTTGAGGAGGGGTCACCGAACCCTCATCAAGACCCCCAGGGCGATCAGGATGAGCCGCGTGGAAGGCACGAACCAAATCGGCCGCATGAACATCACAGGTGACAACCCAGGAATTATCCTCCTGACCATAGCCCTTCCACTTAACCAAATACTGAAGCCTCCGTCTAGAGATACGAGAATCCAAAATCTTCTCCACCACGTACTCCAATTCGCCCTCGACCAGCACCGGAGCAGGAGGCTCAACAGAAGGAACCACAGGTACCACATACCTCCGCAACAAAGACCTATGGAACACTGTTGTGAAATTGGATTTTGGGCTCCCCCGGTGGCCACTGGTGGAATTGAACTGGTGTGCATCATCCCCTCTGTTCACCTGTTTCCATCAGGATGTGGGAGTCGCTATTTAACCTTGCTCCTCTGTCACTTCCATGCCGGTCAACATTGTAATCAGAAGCCTTTCTGTGCATGTTCCTGCTGCTAGACAACTCCCAGCTAAGTTGGACTTTAGTCCTCGTTTGTTTTTGCATTTTGTTCCAGTTCACAGCTGTAGTTTCGTTTCTGTGTCTGGAAAGCTCTTGTGATCTGAAATTGCCACTCTGATGTTATGAGTTAATACTAGAGTCTTAAAGTAATTTCAGGATGGTATTTTGATAGGGTTTTCAGCTGACCATGAAAGTGCCCTTTCTGTCTTCCTGCTATCTAGTAAGCGGACCTCAATTTTGCTAAACCTATTTTCATACTACGTTTGTCATTTCATCTAAAATCACCGCCAATATATGTGGGGGCCTCTGTCTGCCTATCGGGGAAATTTCTCTAGAGGTGAGCCAGGACTATATTTTCCTCTGCCAGGATTAGTTAGTCCTCCGGCCGGCGCTGGGCGTCTAGGGATAAAAACGTAGGCAACGCTACCCGGCTACTGTTAGTTGTGCGGCAGGTTTAGTTCATGGTCAGTTTAGTTTCCATCTTTCCAAGAGCTAGTACTTATGTTTGCTGGGCTATGTTCTCTTGCCATTGAGAACCATAACAGTTTGACCGGCCAAAAAGGGTTAAACTAATTGACAGAGAAAGGAGAGAATAGAGAAGTCTGCTGAAGATTTTTTTTTTTTTTTCCCTTCCCTTCAGTTCTGAGTGTGCTTGTAATTGAATCTCTTGCAAGTCTGCCTATATTGCAGCCTTTCTCTCTCTCTCTCTCTCTCCTTCTAATCCTGGAATGGCTCTGTGTTCACCTGTTTAAAATGGATATTCAGAGTTTAGCTGCAGGTTTGAATAATCTCACCACGAAAGTTCAAAATTTACAAGATTTTGTTGTTCATGTTCCTATATCTGAACCTAGAATTCCTTTGCCTGAATTTTTCTCGGGGAATAGATCTTGCTTTCAAAATTTCAAAAATAATTGCAAGTTGTTTTTGTCCCTGAAATCTCGCTCTGCTGGAGATCCTGCTCAGCAGGTCAGGATTGTGATTTCCTTGCTCCGGGGCGACCCTCAGGATTGGGCTTTTGCATTGGCTCCAGGGGATCCTGCGTTGCTCAATGTGGATGCGTTTTTTCTGGCCTTGGGGTTGCTTTATGAGGAACCTCAGTTAGAGCTTCAGGCGGAAAAGGCCTTGATGTCCCTATCTCAGGGGCAAGACGAAGCTGAAATATACTGCCAGAAATTCCGTAAATGGGCTGTGCTTACTCAGTGGAATGAGTGCGCCCTGGCGGCGAATTTCAGAGAGGGTCTCTCTGATGCCATTAAGGATGTTATGGTGGGGTTCCCTGTGCCTGCGGGTCTGAATGAGTCCATGACAATGGCTATCCAGATCGATAGGCGTCTGCGGGAGCGCAAACCTGTGCACCATTTGGCGGTGTCTACTGAGAAGACGCCAGAGAATATGCAATGTGATAGAATTCTGTCCAGAAGTGAACGGCAGAATTTAAGACGAAAAAATGGGTTGTGCTTCTATTGCGGTGATTCAACTCATGTTATATCAGCATGCTCTAAGCGTACTAAGAAGCTTGATAAGTCTGTTTCAATTGGCACTTTACAGTCTAAGTTTATTCTATCTGTGACCCTGATTTGTTCTTTATCATCTATTACCGCGGATGCCTATGTCGACTCTGGCGCCGCTTTGAGTCTTATGGATTGGTCCTTTGCCAAACGCTGTGGGTATGATTTGGAGCCTCTTGAAACTCCTATACCCCTGAAGGGGATTGACTCCACCCCATTGGCTAGTAATAAACCACAATACTGGACACAAGTAACTATGCGGATTAATCCGGATCATCAGGAGATTATTCGCTTTCTTGTGCTGTATAACCTACATGATGTGTTGGTGCTTGGATTGCCATGGCTGCAATCTCATAACCCAGTCCTTGACTGGAAAGCTATGTCTGTGTTAAGCTGGGGATGTAAGGGGACGCATGGGGACGTACCTGTGGTTTCCATTTCATCATCTATTCCCTCTGAGATTCCTGAATTCTTGACTGAATATCGTGACGTTTTTGAAGAACCTAAGCTTGGTTCATTACCTCTGCACCGGGAGTGCGATTGTGCCATAGATTTGATTCCGGGTAGTAAATACCCTAAGGGTCGTTTATTTAATCTGTCTGTGCCTGAACATGCTGCTATGCGAGAATATATAAAGGAGTCCTTGGAAAAGGGACATATTCGTCCTTCGTCATCTCCCTTAGGAGCCGGTTTTTTCTTTGTGGCTAAGAAAGATGGCTCTTTGAGACCGTGTATTGATTATCGGCTTTTGAATAAAATCACGGTTAAATATCAATATCCGTTGCCACTGCTGACTGATTTGTTTGCTCGCATAAAGGGGGCCAAGTGGTTCTCTAAGATAGATCTCCGTGGGGCGTATAATTTGGTGCGAATTAAGCAGGGGGATGAGTGGAAGACCGCATTTAATACGCCCGAGGGCCACTTTGAGTATTTGGTGATGCCTTTTGGTCTTTCAAATGCCCCTTCAGTCTTTCAGTCCTTTATGCATGACATTTTCCGTGATTATTTGGATAAATTTATGATTGTGTATCTGGATGATATTTTGATTTTTTCGGATGACTGGGACTCTCATGTCCAGCAGGTCAGGAGGGTTTTTCAGGTTTTGCGGTCTAATTCCTTGTGTGTGAAGGGTTCTAAGTGCGTTTTTGGGGTTCAAAAGATTTCCTTTTTGGGATATATTTTTTCCCCCTCTTCCATCGAGATGGATCCTGTCAAGGTTCAGGCTATTTGTGATTGGACGCAACCCTCTTCTCTTAAGAGTCTTCAGAAATTTTTGGGCTTTGCTAACTTTTATCGTCGATTTATTGCTGGTTTTTCTGATGTTGTTAGACCATTGACTGATTTGACTAAGAAGGGTGCTGATGTTGCTGATTGGTCCCCTGCTGCTGTGGAGGCCTTTCGGGAGCTTAAGCGCCGCTTTTCTTCCGCCCCTGTGTTGCGTCAGCCTGATGTTGCTCTTCCTTTTCAGGTTGAGGTCGACGCTTCTGAAATCGGAGCTGGGGCAGTTTTGTCGCAGAGAAGTTCCGATTGTTCCGTGATGAGACCTTGTGCCTTTTTCTCGCGTAAATTTTCGCCCGCCGAGCGGAATTATGATGTTGGGAATCGGGAGCTTTTGGCCATGAAGTGGGCTTTTGAGGAGTGGCGTCATTGGCTTGAGGGGGCTAGACATCAGGTGGTGGTATTGACTGACCACAAAAATCTAATTTATCTTGAGTCCGCCAGACGCCTGAATCCTAGACAGGCGCGCTGGTCGTTGTTTTTCTCTCGGTTTAATTTTGTGGTGTCCTACCTGCCGGGTTCTAAGAATGTTAAGGCGGATGCCCTTTCTAGGAGTTTTGAGCCTGACTCCCCTGGTAACTCTGAACCTACAGGTATCCTTAAGGATGGAGTGATATTTTCTGCCGTTTCTCCAGACCTGCGGCGGGCCTTGCAGGAGTTTTAGGCGGATAGACCTGATCGTTGCCCACCTGGTAGACTGTTTGTTCCTGATGATTGGACCAGTAAAGTCATTTCTGAGGTTCATTCTTCTGCGTTGACAGGTCATCCTGGAATCTTTGGTACCAGGGATTTGGTGGCAAGGTCCTTCTGGTGGCCTTCCCTGTCTCGAGATGTGCGAGGCTTTGTGCAGTCTTGTGACGTTTGTGCTCGGGCCAAGCCTTGTTGTTCTCGGGCTAGTGGATTGTTGTTGCCCTTGCCTATCCCGAAGAGGCCCTGGACGCACATCTCGATGGATTTTATTTCGGATCTTCCTGTTTCTCAGAAGATGTCTGTCATCTGGGTGGTGTGTGACCGTTTCTCTAAGATGGTCCATTTGGTTCCCCTGCCTAAGTTGCCTTCTTCTTCCGAGTTGGTTCCTCTGTTTTTTCAAAATGTGGTCCGTTTGCATGGTATTCCGGAGAATATCGTTTCTGACAGAGGAACCCAATTCGTGTCTAGATTTTGGCGAGCATTCTGTGCTAGGATGGGCATAGATTTGTCTTTCTCGTCTGCTTTCCATCCTCAGACAAATGGCCAGACCGAGCGGACGAATCAGACCTTGGAGACATATTTGAGGTGTTTTGTGTCTGCAGATCAGGATGATTGGGTTGCTTTTTTGCCTTTAGCGGAGTTTGCCCTCAATAATCGGGCCAGCTCTGCCACCTTGGTGTCTCCTTTTTTCTGTAATTCGGGGTTTCATCCTCGATTTTCTTCTGGTCAGGTGGAATCTTCGGATTGTCCTGGAGTGGATGCGGTGGTGGAGAGGTTGCATCAGATTTGGGGGCAGGTAGTGGACAATTTGAAGTTGTCCCAGGAGAAGACTCAGCTTTTTGCCAACCGCCGGCGTCGGGTTGGTCCTCGGCTTTGTGTTGGGGACTTGGTGTGGTTGTCTTCTCGTTTTGTCCCTATGAGGGTTTCTTCTCCTAAGTTTAAGCCTCGGTTCATCGGCCCGTACAAGATATTGGAGATTCTTAACCCTGTGTCCTTCCGTTTGGACCTCCCTGCATCTTTTTCTATTCATAATGTTTTTCATCGGTCGTTGTTGCGCAGGTATGAGGTACCGGTTGTGCCTTCCGTTGAGCCTCCTGCTCCGGTGTTGGTTGAGGGCGAGTTGGAGTACGTTGTGGAAAAAATCTTGGACTCCCGTGTTTCCAGACGGAAACTCCAGTATCTGGTCAAATGGAAGGGATACGGTCAGGAGGATAATTCTTGGGTGACTGCCTCTGATGTTCATGCCTCCGATCTGGTCCGTGCCTTTCATAGGGCTCATCCTGATCGCCCTGGTGGTTCTGGTGAGGGTTCGGTGCCCCCTCCTTGAGGGGGGGGGTACTGTTGTGAAATTGGATTTTGGGCTCCCCCGGTGGCCACTGGTGGAATTGAACTGGTGTGCATCATCCCCTCTGTTCACCTGTTTCCATCAGGATGTGGGAGTCGCTATTTAACCTTGCTCCTCTGTCACTTCCATGCCGGTCAACATTGTAATCAGAAGCCTTTCTGTGCATGTTCCTGCTGCTAGACAACTCCCAGCTAAGTTGGACTTTAGTCCTCGTTTGTTTTTGCATTTTGTTCCAGTTCACAGCTGTAGTTTCGTTTCTGTGTCTGGAAAGCTCTTGTGATCTGAAATTGCCACTCTGATGTTATGAGTTAATACTAGAGTCTTAAAGTAATTTCAGGATGGTATTTTGATAGGGTTTTCAGCTGACCATGAAAGTGCCCTTTCTGTCTTCCTGCTATCTAGTAAGCGGACCTCAATTTTGCTAAACCTATTTTCATACTACGTTTGTCATTTCATCTAAAATCACCGCCAATATATGTGGGGGCCTCTGTCTGCCTATCGGGGAAATTTCTCTAGAGGTGAGCCAGGACTATATTTTCCTCTGCCAGGATTAGTTAGTCCTCCGGCCGGCGCTGGGCGTCTAGGGATAAAAACGTAGGCAACGCTACCCGGCTACTGTTAGTTGTGCGGCAGGTTTAGTTCATGGTCAGTTTAGTTTCCATCTTTCCAAGAGCTAGTACTTATGTTTGCTGGGCTATGTTCTCTTGCCATTGAGAACCATAACAGAACACATTATGAATGGCAAACGATGCTGGGAGATCCAAACAAAAAGACGCCGGGTTAAGGATTTCCAAGATCTTATAAGGACCGATGAAGCGAGGCTTGAATTTAGGAGAGGAGACCTTCATATGAACATACCGAGAAGACAGCCACACCAAATCCCCAACACGAAGTCGGGGACCCACACCGCGGCGGCGGTTGGCAAAGCGCTGAGCCTTCTCCTGTGACAACCTCAAATTGTCCACTACATGGTTCCAAATCTGCTGCAACCTATCCACCACAGAATCCACCCCAGGACAGTCAGAAGACTCAACCTGACCCGAGGAAAAACGAGGATGGAAACCAGAATTGCAGAAAAAAGGTGAAACCAAAGTAGCAGAACTAGCCCGATTATTAAGGGCAAACTCGGCCAAAGGCAAAAAAGTCACCCAATCATCCTGATCAGCAGAAACAAAACATCTCAAATAAGTTTCCAACGTCTGATTAGTTCGTTCGGTTTGGCCATTAGTCTGAGGATGGAAGGCCGACGAAAAAGACAAATCAATGCCCATCTTAGCACAAAAAGTCCGCCAAAACCTGGACACAAACTGGGATCCTCTATCAGACACAATATTTTCAGGAATGCCGTGCAAGCGAACCACATTCTGAAAAAATAGAGGAACCAAATCGGAGGAAGAAGGCAATTTAGGCAAGGGCACCAAATGGACCATCTTGGAAAAACGATCACACACCACCCAGATGACAGACATTTTCTGAGATACTGGAAGATCCGAAATAAAATCCATGGAAATGTGTGTCCAAGGCCTTTTCGGAACAGGCAAAGGCAAAAGCAAACCGCTGGCACGAGAATAGCAAGGCTTAGCCCGAGCACAAATCCCACAAGACTGCACAAAGGAACGCACATCCCGCGACAAGGAAGGCCACCAGAAGGACCTAGCCACCAAATCTATGGTACCAAAAATCCCAGGATGACCTGCCAACACAGAAGAATGAACCTCGGAAATAACTCTGCTGGTCCATCTATCCGGGACAAACAGTCTCTCTGGTGGACAACGGTCAGGTCTATCCGCCTGAAATTTCTGCAGCACTCGTCGCAAATCTGGGGAAATGGCAGACAAAATCACTCCCTCTCTGAGAATACCAGCTGGCTCAGAAACTCCCGGAGAGTCAGGCACAAAACTCCTAGAAAGTGCATCAGCTTTCACGTTCTTCGGACCAGGCAGGTATGAGACCACGAAGTTGAAACGGGAGAAAAACAACGACCAACGAGCCTGTCTAGGATTCAGGCGCTTGGCAGATTCAAGGTAAATCAGATTTTTGTGATCAGTCAAGACCACCACACGATGTTTAGCTCCTTCGAGCCAATGTCGCCACTCCTCAAATGCCCACTTCATAGCCAACAACTCCCGATTACCAACATCATAATTCCGCTCGGCAGGCGAAAACTTTCTTGAAAAGAAAGCACATGGCTTCATCACAGAGCCATCAGAGCTTCTCTGCGACAAAACAGCCCCTGCTCCAATCTCAGAAGCATCAACCTCGACCTGGAAGGGGAGAGAGACATCTGGCTGACATAAGACTGGAGCTGAAGAAAACCGGTGCTTCAGCTCCCGAAAGGCCTCCACGGCCGCAGGAGACCAATTAGTCACATCAGAACCCTTCTTGGTCAAATCCGTCAAAGGTTTAACCACGCTAGAAAAATTAGCGATGAAACGACGGTAAAAATTAGCAAACCCCAAGAACTTCTGAAGACTCTTAACAGACGTGGGCTGAGTCCAGTCATGAATAGCCTGCACCTTGACTGGGTCCATCTCCACAGTAGAAGGAGAAAAAATAAAACCCAAAAAGGAGACCTTCTGTACTCCGAAGAGGCATTTTGAGCCCTTCACAAATAAAGCATTAGCACGCAGGACCTGAAACACCATCCTGACCTGCTTCACATGGGACTCCCAATCATCAGAAAAGACCAAAATGTCATCCAAATAAACAATCATAAATTTATCCAGATATTCTCGGAAGATGTCATGCATGAAGGACTGAAACACAGAAGGAGCATTAGAAAGTCCAAAAGGCATCACTAAGTACTCAAAATGGCCTTCGGGCGTATTAAATGCTGTTTTCCATTCATCTCCCTGCTTAATGCGCACAAGGTTATACGCACCACGGAGATCTATCTTGGTGAACCAACTGGCACCCTTAATCCGAGCAAACAAATCAGACAATAGTGGCAAAGGATACTGAAATTTGACTGTAATTTTATTCAGAAGACGATAATCTATACAAGGTCTCAAAGAACCGTCCTTCTTGGCCACAAAAAAAAATCCTGCACCAAGAGGGGAAGAGGATGGGCGAATATGTCCCTTCTCCAAAGACTCCTTTATATAACTCCGCATCGCGGCATGCTCTGGTATAGACAAATTAAAAAGTCGTCCCTTAGGGAATTTACTACCAGGAATTAAATGTATAGCACAGTCACAATCCCTATGAGGGGGCAGGGCACTGGACCTGGGCTGATCAAATACATCCTGGTAGTCAGACAAAAACTCAGGGACCTCAGAAGGAGTGGAAGAAGCAATAGACACCAACGGAGGATCGCCATGAATTCCCTGACAACCCCAACTTGACACAGACATAGCTTTCCAATCTAAAACTGGATTATGAGCTTGCAGCCATGGCAGACCCAAAACGACAACATCATGCAAATTATGCAGAACGAGAAAGCGAATCACCTCCTGATGTACGGGAGTCATGCACATTGTCATTTGCGTCCAATACTGAGGCTTATTCTCAGCCAATGGCGTAGCATCAATTCCCCTCAGAGGAATAGGAAATTCCAAAGGCTCCAGGACAAAACCACAGCGCCTGGCAAACGACAAATCCATCAGATTCAGGGCAGCATCCGAATCCACAAAAGCCATAACCGGGTAGGACGACAAAGAACAAATCAAAGTAACAGACAAAATAAATTTAGGCTGTATAGTACCAATGGTGACAGGTTTAGCGATTTTTTTTAAGCGTTTAGAGCATGCTGAGATAACATGAGTAGAAACACCACAGTAGAAGCACAACCCATTTTGACGTCTATGACTTTGTCGCTCAATTCTGGTCAGAGTTCGGTCACATTGCATAGACTCAGGTCTCTGTCCAGAAAACACCGCCAAAGGATGAGCAGATTTGCGCTCCCGCAAACGCCGATCAACCTGAATGGCTAAAGCCATAGAATCACTCAGACTTGTAGGGGTGGGAAACCCCACCATAACATTCTTAATGGCCTCAGAAAGACCTTCTCTGAAATTTGCTGCCAGGGCACACTCATTCCACTGAGTAAGCACCGACCATTTCCGAAATTTTTGACAATACACCTCTGCTTCATCCTGACCTTGAGAGATAGCCAGCAATGCTTTTTCTGCCTGACTCTCAAGATTAGGCTCCTCATAAAGCAGTCCAAGAGCCAGAAAAAATGCATCTACATTAAGCAAAGCAGGATCTCCTGGAGCCAGAGAGAAAGCCCAATCTTGAGAGTCGCCACGCAACAAGGAGATAACAATTTTAACTTGCTGAGCGGAATCACCAGAGGAATGAGGTCTCAGAGATAGAAATAACTTACAATTATTCTTAAAATTTTGAAACCTAGATCTATCTCCAGAAAACAACTCAGGAATGGGTATCTTTGGTTCTGACATAGGGCTACGAATAACAAAATCCTGAATACTTTGCACCCGTGCAGTAAGATGATCCACACTAGAAGTCAGAGTCTGAACATTCATGTCTGCAGCTGAGCTCAAAACCACCCAGAGTTCAAGGGGATGAAAGAAGCTAAACAGACTGCAGCAAAGGAAAAGCGGGAGGAAAAAAAAAAATGTACTCAGGTCTTCTTTTTATCCCACTTCTGCGATGCATTAAACACTTTTTGGCCTGCTATACTGTTATGATCCTTAGTGGTTGAGGATCACAAATTACTCCAGCTAAGTAACAAACATAGGACAAGCTCTAGGGAGGTGGCAAACTGGACTGACCGCAAATCTGAACCTATCCAAACACACTAGAAGTAGCCGGTGAACGTGCCTAAAAATCCTAGACGTCTCGAGCCAGCCTGAGGAACTAACTACCCCTAGAGAGAAAAAAAGACCTCTCTTGCCTCCAGAGAAATAATCCCCAAAGATATAGAAGCCCCCAACAGATAATAACGGTGAGGTAAGAGGAAGGCACATACATAGGGGTGAAAGCAGATTCAGCAAATGAGGCCCACTAATACTAGATAGCAGAAAATAGAAAAGGGAATCTATGCGGTCAGTAAAAAACCCTTACAAAATATCCACTCTGAGATTTCAAGAACCCCCACACCAACTAACGGTGTGGGGGGAGAAACTCAGTCCCCTAGAGCAACCAGCAAGCAAGGAAATCACATTTTAGCGAGCTGGACTAAAAACATAATGAACACTGATAATCAAAAAATGAACAAACAAAAACTTAGCTTGTCTTGGGGAGACTGGGAGCAAGGTAGCCACAAGGAAACTGAAGAGCACTGAATACATTGATAGCAGGCAAGGAACTGAGTCTCCAGGTGAGCTAAATAGGAAACCAACCAAGGATAACGAACCAGCTGATGCAGCCAACCTGCAGAAAGACAACACTACACAGTACCGCTTGTGACCACTAGAGGGAGCCCAAAAATAGAATTCACAACAGCTGACCTCCGCTCGGCAGTTGTACAGCGCACTCCAGTGGCCACTGCAGGGGTTGCTTCACCTTTACAAGCTTCACTAGAGCCTAAGATTGCATTACCTGACAGGTTTTCTGGGGGGTGTGACAAGTTTGTTACATTCAGGGAGGCCTGTAAATTATACTTTAGGTTGCGTCCCCACACTTCAGTTTCTGAGGAGCAGAGGGTCGGGATTGTAATCTCGCTCTTGCCTGGGCTTTTTCACTTCTCGCTGACACTTTGCCGTTACGGACTGTGGAGGAGTTTTTTCGAGCCTTGGGTCACGTGTATGATGATCCTGACCGCATCTCCCTCGCTGAGTCCACAATAAGTCACCTCCGGCAGGGAGACCGGCCAGTGGAGGATTACTGCTCTGAGTTTTGGAGATGGGCTATGGATACAATGTGGAATGATCCCGCACTTCACAGTCAATTTTATCAGGGACTATCTGATAAGATAAAAGATGCCTTCGCCCTACAGGAGAGACCAGACACTCTGGAGGCTGCTATGTCTCTAGCGATTCGTGTAGACCGCCGCCTGCGCCAGAGACTTAAGGAGATGCCGCTTTTTATGGGCGACTCGAATTTGGAGTTACCAGAACCTGAGTCTCTAGGGGAACCTATGCAGTTAGGTGGTGCAACTCGTTCTAAGGGGACAGCAGTAGTACGGCGCAAGGGGAGATGTATGTTTTTCTGTGACAGAAAGGGTCATTATGCGTATGTGTGTCCTTCTAGAAGACAACCGCCGGAAAACTAGTGAGCCCGGGTTGTGGGGAAGTTGGCAACTCGGGTGTACTTGTTTCCTCCATAGGTAAGTCACAATTTTTCTTACCAGCCGAGATTCGTCTTGGTGAAAATAAGCTCATAGTTTCTGCCTTCTTAGACTCTGGGGCGGGGTTTAATTTAATCGATGCTGGGTTCGTTCAGGCCCAGGGGCTTAAAACTCAGGAGTTGCCTAGACCCATACCCATAATTGAGATTGACTCTGCACCTTTGAGCCAAGGAACTTTCACCCAGATTGTCTGAGGGGTGAGTCTGCAAATAGGTGCATTGCACTCCGAGTCAATAGATTGTTATGTGTTGGGGGGATTACCATCGCCTATAGTTCTCGGTTTACCCTGGCTCACATTACACAATCCGCTGCTAGACTGGCAGACTCGAGAGGTTACTAGATGGAGTGAGTTTTGCCAGGAACATTGCCTGGGTACCCGGCTGGCCGGGGTGGCTTCTCAGGTTCTGCCAGAGTTCATCTCAGATTTTGAGGATGTATTCTCTGAGGAGGGAAGTCAGGAGCTACCTCCACACCGCCCTTATGATTGTGCCATAAGTCCCGTTCCTGGAGCTAAGCTACCTAAGAGTAGGCTATGCAATATCTCTGCTCCTGAGAGACAAGCCATGAAGGATTATATCACGGAGAGTCTGGCCAAAGGTCATATCAGACCCTCGTCATCTCCCATTTCAACTGGGTTCTTCTTTGTAAAGAAGAAAGACGGGGGTTTACGCCCATGCCTAGATTTTCCTGAATTAAATCAAATTACGGTCCGGGATTCTTTTCCGCTCCCTCTTATTCCGGATCTCTTTAATCAAATTGTGGGGGCTAAGTGGTTCTCCAAATTGGATCTCAGGGGGCATACAGTTATATGAAAAAGTTTGGGCACCCCTATTAGTCTTAAGCTTAATGTTTTATAAAAATTGTTTTTTTTGCAACAGCTATTTCAGTTTCATATATCTAATAACTGTTGGACACAGTAATGTTTCTGCCTTGAAATGAGGTTTATTGTACTAACAGAAAATGTGCAATCTGCATTCAAACAAAATTTGACAGGTGCATAAGTATGGGCACCCTTATCATTTTCTTGTTTTAAATACTCTTACCTACGTTTTACTGACTTACTAAAGCACTTTTTTTGGTTTTGTAACCTCATTGAGCTTTGAACTTCATATCTCGATGACATCTTAATTTATTCTCCTGACCTCGAGAGTCATCAGGTTCATGTTAGGCAGGTCCTCCAGGTACTCAGAGACAATAAATTATTTGCCAAACTTGAGAAATGCATGTTCGCAGTCAACGAGTTTCCATTCTTGGGTTATTTCTTGTCCTCCACAGGATTTCGTATGGATCCGGCTAAGGTCAGGGCGGTCTTGGAGTGGGATCGTCCTGAGGACCTTAAGGCCTTACAGAGGTTTTTAGGTTTTGCAAACGTCTATCGCAAATTTATTAAAGACTTTTCAGTGGTAGCCAAACCATTAACAGACATGACTGTTATGATCCGGTGACCCTGGAGCCGCATGTGACTATCTCTGGAGTAGGTGGTACCTGTACTGACCGCAATCCTAATACTGACACCGCAACTAGAAGTAGCCGTGGGATGTACCTAACATGGCCTAGACACCTCGACACAGCCGGAGGACTAAATACCCCTAAAGATGGAAATGGGAAATCCTATCTTGCCTCAGAGCAGAGCCCCAAAGGATAGGCAGCCCCCCACAAATATTGACTGTGAGTTTAAGAGGAAATACGTACACAGGCAGAAAAAACAGAGTTAAGCAAAAGAGGCACTTCTAGCTAAAATAGAAAAGGATAGGACAGAGTACTAAGCGGTCAGTATTAAAACTCTAGAAAAATCCACAGCAGAATATACTATCTACTACATCTAACTAAAGACGCAACACCGGGGCAGAAGTAAATCGGCGTTTAAGCTCCTGAAAGGCAGAGACAGCCGCAGAGGACCAATTCGTCACATCAGCGCCCTTTTTCATCAAATCGGTCAGGGGTTTAACCACACTGGAGAAGTTAGCAATGAAACGGCGATAAAAATTAGCAAAAGGCACGTGATGGAGTGTTGAAGACTATATCTTTGATCGCTCATGCCAGGACCTACCGGAAGCACCTGGGACTGATATCGGTGGATGCCGAAAAGGCGTTTGACCGAGTGAGGTGGAGCTTCCTTCAATCAGCTCTCCGACAGATAGGGCTGGGGGATAGATTCTTATACAAAATTGCGGCCCTATACACGAACCCGTCAGCTACAATTAAAATTAATGGATGGCTCTCGGACCCCTTTAGGATTCATAATGGAACAAGACAGGGGTGTCCTCTTTCGCCCTTGTTGTACACGGTGGCAATGGAACATTTAGCGGTAGCAGTAAGAAATAACCCTAGTGTATGGGGTATCAAGATAGGCCAGAAGCATCATAAAACTTCATTGTATGCAGATGACCTTCTTCTATACATCTCCCAACCTCATATCACTATACCTGCATTAATGTCTGAATTCAAAAAGTACGGAGAGGTCAGTAATTTTAAGATAAACTACACCAAAACTGAGGCACTTAATATTACTTTGCCATCGGGAGATGTGGATAGGGCAAAGGAGAATTTCCCATTCAAATGGCAGGCTGGCACCATTAAATACTTGGGCATACAGGTCCCCTCAGATCTAAATAAACTATACACACTAAACTACGAAACCCTACTGAATAAAACTATAAGGGATCTAAAAAAGTATGATCAAAAAATGATTTCCTGGTTTGGCTGCATAAACACATTCAAGATGGATGTGCTTCCCCGGTTCCTTTATGTGTTCCAGACGGTACCGATCACACCACCTCGAAGTTTTTTTAAGACTATTAAATCAGCTCTAATACATTTTATATGGCGTCAGAACAGATCTAGGCTGAGTTACAGAACATTGACGAGACCTAAATCACAAGGGGGCGGGACTTCCAGACTTAAAGACATACCATCAGGCCTCACAATTGATCCATCTTTTTGATTGGCATTATAGACGGGAGACCAAACAATGGGTTGGACTGGAACAGGAGGGGTACCTAGTTCCATTGCGGAATTTACCGTGGATAGTGACCAGAAATAAAGAGAAAATAGGGGAGGGTTGTCGGGATATGATGGCTGGCGAGATCCTTAAGAGTTGGGACATGCTAAAATATAAGAAAAAATGAATGAGCACAACTGTCCCATTGTCTCCTATATTTGCTAATCCTGATTTTCCACCAGGCCTTCACTGCGAGAGGTTTTTGGGATGGAGGGTGGAATCCAATCAAAGAATATATCAAATAATATCGCAGAAGGGTCTTTCCTCTCTCAACGAGCTACAAGACGAATGTCCTACTCGTACACTATCTTGGTTAGAGTATGAACAATTAAAATCATTTGTCAGACGAATTTCTGGTGGAGAAGTACCACCACCTTCTCTGACACAGTTTGAGAGGATATTCGCCCAGCAGACACCCCCATCGCATCAGATTTCTCTTGTGTACAAATTACTAAACGAGGAGACTTCAACAGTTATCCCGGGATATATTAGAGCGTGGGAGGCGGAAATGGGATGCACATTTACTGAGAGGGAAATCACATCGGCATACCGCTGCGCTCATGGGATGTCTTCGGCCAGCCATGCCCAAGAGAAGAATTTCAAAATTCTTACTAGATGGTACCAATATCCTGTGAGGTTGCATGCCATATTCCCCTCGGTGGCGGATGGGTGCTGGCGCTGTGGGAACGCAAGGGGAACTTTGTTCCATATTTGGTGGCAGTGTCCAGGGATAAAGAGTTTCTGGGGAGAAGTATTCTCGACTTACAATAAAATATCAGGAGAGGATATAAATCTTACTCCGCACATGGCCATCTTGTCCATGCTAACGGGACCAATAGCCAAACAAAAAAGTAGTCTCCTGAGGTTTTGCTTGATGGCAGCCCGCATGGTTATACCTAGTCAACCTATAGAGAGGGCGCTCTAAATATGCGCTCCGCCATCAAAATATATAATACACCGAAAAAAGAATGGACACTTAAGCTAAAATTTATAATTTATTAATGAACCATTAAAACAGTTAGAAACTGCACAAATGAAACAAGTAACAGAAATAAATGTACAAAAAATATAGAAGAAAGGCAACACTAGTGCCGCATACAAAATAACACCTGCTGGGTAACAAATTAATATGGATAGAGAGGAAGTGTGCCACGAAGTAACCAATAAATACATATAAATATTAAAGAATATACGTAGCGGCACACATATAATAAAATGTCCAACAGGATATAACCTCCTAAGTAGAGAGCAGGTACAGGGGGACAAAGAGTGTGCATATAAATAATAAAGAGATAAGGTATCTCATATGAAGTACAATGTTGCAAGTGAGCCCTATATATCTATAGCACATGTGTGCAGGTATACCGGGAAAAGTCCCATGAAACCACATAAGAAGAGCCGTATTATACTTACAAACAATGTAAGGATGTGAGCACACACAGAGTCCTCCCAGTCACGGTATGCGGAAAGGGGAGCCCCGACGCGCGTTTCGCACTTATTGCTTCCTCGGGGGGCGCTAGCTCCTTACAGTAGTCCCATTCTCACTCGAACCACTAGGTGTTGCCTCACTTTTAAAAATTGCATCAATGTGTGCTAGCCAGGATAACTCCCGTGCTCTGAGATCCATGGCCCTACAAAAAAGGTGCTGAAACACACGCAAATAGATTAGTCAACCTATAGAGAGGGCGCTCTAAATATGCACTCTGCCATCAAAATATATAATACACCGAAAAAAGAATGGACACTTAAGCTAAAATTTATAATTTATTAATGAACCATTAAAACAGTTAGAAACTGCACAAATGAAACAAGTAACAGAAATAAATGTACAAAAAATATAGAAGAAAGGCAACACTAGTGCCGCATACAAAATAACACCTGCTGGGTAACAAATTAATATGGATAGAGAGGAAGTGTGCCACGAAGTAACCAATAAATACATATAAATATTAAAGAATATACGTAGCGGCACACATATAATAAAATGTCCAACAGGATATAACCTCCTAAGTAGAGAGCAGGTACAGGGGGACAAAGAGTGTGCATATAAATAATAAAGAGATAAGGTATCTCATATGAAGTACAATGTTGCAAGTGAGCCCTATATATCTATAGCACATGTGTGCAGGTATACCGGGAAAAGTCCCATGAAACCACATAAGAAGAGCCGTATTATACTTACAAACAATGTAAGGATGTGAGCACACACAGAGTCCTCCCAGTCACGGTATGCGGAAAGGGGAGCCCCGACGCGCGTTTCGCACTTATTGCTTCCTCGAGGAAGCAATAAGTGCGAAACGCGCGTCGGGGCTCCCCTTTCCGCATACCGTGACTGGGAGGACTCTGTGTGTGCTCACATCCTTACATTGTTTGTAAGTATAATACGGCTCTTCTTATGTGGTTTCATGGGACTTTTCCCGGTATACCTGCACACATGTGCTATAGATATATAGGGCTCACTTGCAACATTGTACTTCATATGAGATACCTTATCTCTTTATTATTTATATGCACACTCTTTGTCCCCCTGTACCTGCTCTCTACTTAGGAGGTTATATCCTGTTGGACATTTTATTATATGTGTGCCGCTACGTATATTCTTTAATATTTATATGTATTTATTGGTTACTTCGTGGCACACTTCCTCTCTATCCATATTAATTTGTTACCCAGCAGGTGTTATTTTGTATGCGGCACTAGTGTTGCCTTTCTTCTATATTTTTTGTACATTTATTTCTGTTACTTGTTTCATTTGTGCAGTTTCTAACTGTTTTAATGGTTCATTAATAAATTATAAATTTTAGCTTAAGTGTCCATTCTTTTTTCGGTGTATTATGGTTATACCTAGACATTGGCGTACAACGAAAATTCCGTCCATGATTGAATGGTTAACAGAATTCTCACATATCCACCATATGGAGGAATTGTTTGCACAGGCTTTGGGTGATAACTCTAGGTACTTGCGGACATGGCAACCCTGGATTTTATTTAGGGACTCTGGGAGTTTCGGGGCTCTCATGGAGAAATGGGAGGTACTTTCCCGGCAGTGAGGTTTCTCCTCGGCTTTCCTGGGCTGGTTTCAGAGGGCTGCGGAGGCATGATCCTTCCTTTCCCCTTCTCATGTTTCCTTTCTTTTTCCTCTTTTCTTCTTATCTTTCCTTTAAGTCTGACGTTATACCATAAGCAAGCTGCAGTCAGGGATAAATGATATATTGGGCGGATTCTATGGATAAATATAGCAATTGGAAATAGACTTCCGCTTAGCAAAATAATTATCGAAATGGGGCAACAGGTGGTGGACAATACGAGATGCTAAGAAAGAATAGAAGAGTTGAGCAAGGAACATATACAGCAATAACTAATAAATATGATTCTGTGATGATACCATATTTGCGTGAAGTAAAAAACACGTACTATTTTGAGAAGTTTTGTAACTACTTTAGTCTATATGTATGTTTGTATTTGTGATATGTTGTACTATTTTAATACTTTAATAAAAGAGATTAAACATAAAAATTAGCAAAGCCCAAAAATTTCTGAAGACTCTTCACGGACGTGGGCTGAATCCAATCATGAATGGCCTGAACCTTAACCGGATCCATCTCTATAGATGAGGGAGAAAAAATGACGCCCAAAAAAGAAACCTTCTGCACTCCAAAGAGACACTTAGACCCCTTCACAAATAAAGCATTATCACGAAGGATCTGAAATACCATCCTGACCTGTTTCACATGAGACTCCCAATCATCGGAAAAAATCAAAATGTCATCCAAATATACAATCATGAATTTATCAAGATAATTCCGGAAGATATCATGCATGAAGGACTGAAAAACAGATGGAGCATTAGAGAGCCCGAAAGGCATCACAAGGTATTCAAAATGGCCCTCGGGCGTATTAAACGCAGTTTTCTATTCGTCACCCTGTTTAATACGAACAAGATTATATGCCCCTCGAAGGTCAATCTTAGTAAACCAACTAGCCCCCTTAATCCTAGCAAACAAATCGGAAAGCAAAGGCAAAGGATATTGAAATTTGACCGTAATCTTATTCAAGAGGCGATAATCAATACAGGGTCTCAAGGAGCCATCCTTCTTGGCAACAAAAAAAAATCCAGCTCCCAATGGTGAAGAAGATGGCCGAATATGCCCTTTCTCCAAAGACTCCTTAATATAACTCCGCATGGCGGTATGTTCAGGCACAGACAGGTTGAAAAGTCGTCCCTTAGGAAACTTACAACCTGGAATCGAGTCAATAGCACAATCACAGTCCCTATGCGGTGGAAGGGAACTGGACTTGGGCTCATTGAACACATCCTGAAAATCAGACAAGAACTCTAGAATTTCAGAAGAGGGGGAAGAGGAGATTGACATCAAAGGAACGTCACCATGAACTCCCTGACAACCCCAACTAGTCACAGACATAGATTTCCAATCCAACACCGGATTATGTACCTGCAACCATGGAAAATCCAGCACAATAGCATCATGCAAATTATGCAACACCAGAAAGCAACAATCCTTTCGATGGGCTGGCACCATGCACATGGTCACCTGTGTCCAAAACTGGGGTTTATTTTTAGCCAAAGGTGTAGCATCAATGCCCTTTAAAGGAATAGGGTTCTCCAAAGAGTGCAAGGGGAAACCACAACTTCTAGCAAATTCAAAGTCCATTAAGTTCAAAGCGGCGCCAGAATCTACAAACGCCATGACAGAAAATGACGACAATGAGCAGATCAATGTCACAGATAACAGAAATTTAGGTTGTACGGTACCAATGGTAACTGAACTAGCGATCCTCTTAGTACGCTTAGGGCAGACCGAAATGACATGAGAAGCATCACCACAGTAAAAACACAACCCATTCTGACGTCTGAATCCCCGTTGTTCCGCTCCAGACAGAATCCTATCACACTGCATAGGCTCAGGTGTCCGCTCTGAGGACAACGCCACAGCGCGCACAGCTCTGCGCTCACGCAGGCGCCGATCAATCTGAATGGCCAGAAACATAGAATCGCTCAGACCAATAGGCGTGGGAAACCCCACCATAACATCTTTAACAGATTCAGAAAGACCCTTTCTGAAAATTGCCGCCAAAGCATCCTCATTCCACTTAGTCAGCACAGACCATTTTCTAAATTTCTGACAATACAATTCTGCCGCTTCTTGACCCTGAAACAGGGTCAACAAGGTCTTCTCAGCATGATCCACAGAATTTGGTTCATCATACAATAACCCTAGAGCCTGAAAAAAGGCTTCTACATTAAGCAAGGCAGGATTCCCAGATTCCAGGGAAAATGCCCAATCCTGAGGATCGCCACACAGCAGGGAGATGACAATTTTAACCTGCTGAATGGGGTCACCAGAAGAACGAGGTTTCAGAGCAAAAAACATTTACAGTTATTTTTAAAACTCAAAAATTTAGACCTGTCCCCAAAAAATAAATCAGGAGTAGGAATCCTAGGCTCTAAAACTGGAGTCTGAACAATATAATCGGAAATACCCTGTACCCTAGCAGCCAGTTGGTCTACACGAGAAGCTAATCCCTGAACATCCATGCTAGCACACAGCTCTTCAGTCACCCAGAGGAAAAGAGGGAAGGAAAGACAAAACAGACTACAGAAAAAAAAATGGCTCAGCACTTTTCTTCCCTTCCTCTGAGATGCATTTAACTCATTGTTGGCCAGTTGTACTGTTATGATCCGGTGACCCTGGAGCCGCATGTGACTATCTCTGGAGTAGGTGGTACCTGTACTGACCGCAATCCTAATACTGACACCGCAACTAGAAGTAGCCGTGGGATGTACCTAACATGGCCTAGACACCTCGACACAGCCGGAGGACTAAATACCCCTAAAGATGGAAATGGGAAATCCTATCTTGCCTCAGAGCAGAGCCCCAAAGGATAGGCAGCCCCCCACAAATATTGACTGTGAGTTTAAGAGGAAATACGTACACAGGCAGAAAAGACAGAGTTTAGCAAAAGAGGCACTTCTAGCTAAAATAGAAAAGGATAGGAAAGAGTACTGTTGTGAATTCAGTTGTGGGTTCTGCTCTTGGGCTCCCTCCGGTGGTTATAAGTGGTAGTGCTGCTGTTTGTCCTTCACAGCAGTCATCAGGTGCGTCCACTTCGGACGGGGCTATTTAGTCTGGCTTCACCCTTTAGGGAGGGCCAGTTGCTCATTGTTTCTGGAGGATTCACATCCCTTCCTGGTCGCTCCTGCTTGCAGTTCATTTCTACAAGATAAGTTCTGCTTGTTTTTCTGCCCACATGTTGTGGGCCTCATTGTTCAGTGCATTGCATGTTTTTTCTTGTCCAGCTTTATCTGTGTAAGGATTTATGCAGCCAAGCTGGAATCTCTGGAGAGGCAGATTTACCCTCCATGTCTTTAGTTAGATGTGGAGTTTTTTGTATTATCTGTGGTGGACATTTCATAGTATTTTAATACTGACCGCATAGTTCTCTGTCCTATCTTTTCTATCTAGCTAGATTGGCCTCCTTTGCTAAATTCTCTTTTCAGCCTGTGTATGTTTTTTCCTCTCCTCTCACAGTCAATATTTGTGGGGGGCTGCCTATCCTTTGGGAATTTTCTCTGAGGCAAGATAGTTTTCCCTTTCCTATCTATAGGGTTAATTAGTCCTCCGGCTGTGTTGAGGTGTCTAGGATTGGTAGGTACATCCCACGGCTACTTCTAGTTGCGGTGTTAAGTCCAGGGTCTGCGGTCAGTACAGTTACCACATTCTCCAGAGTACGTCTCATGCCGCTCCTAGGCCACCAGTTCATAACAGAGTACTAAGCGGTCAGTATTAAAACTCTAGAAAAATCCACAGCAGAATATACTATCTACTACATCTAACTAAAGACATAGGATGTATATCTGCATCTCCAAAGAATCCAGCATGACAGAAAAATCCAAACAAAGTCTAAGCTGGACAAAACCACAATAGATTGCACTGCACATAAAAGCACACTGCATGCGTGCTACAGAGAACAAAAAACAGACACTTATCTTAGCTGAAATGACAGCAGGGCAAGTGGAGCCAGACAGAGATGCAATCCCTCCAAGATACAATGGACAACTGGCAGGGATTGATGGATCCTACAAACCTAAATATCTAATAGAGCTGCAATAAGCAGAAACACCTGCCCTAGCTTACAATCCAGAGACCACTGCACTACCACTAACAACCACCGGAGGGATCCCAAGAGCAGAATTCACAACACATGACCAAAAGAGGCATGGAGTTCTCTGTATGGTCCAGTGCGGCCTGCAAGGCTTTTGAAACTTTGAAAGTGTTTTTCCACTGCACCCATATTAATACAGCCTGACATCACTCAGCCATTTGTGGTAGAGGTGGATGCCTCTGAGATAGGGTGGGAGCTGTATTATCACAGAGGATTTCTCCAAGTAAGTGGCATCCGTGTGCATTTTTTTCAAAAAAATTATCTCCTACCTAGAAGAATTATGATATTGGTAACAGGGAGCTGTTAGCAATTAAATGGGCATTTGAAGAATGGCGCCATTTTTTGGAGGGAGCACTTCACCCTGTCATGGTGATCACAGATCACAAAAATCTGTTGTATTTAGAATCTGCGAAGCGTCTTACACCTAGGCAAGCAAGGTGGTCTCTGTTCTTCGCCAGGTTCAATTTCTACATTACGTACAGGCCAGGAAGCAAGAATGTCAAGGCTGACACGTTATCACGTTGTTTCCCGGGGGGTGGGGATAATTGTGAGCCAGGTTTTATACTGCAGAAGGGTGTAGTAGTCGCCGCAATAAATTCTGATCTTGAGAGAGAGGTGATAGAGGCACAGGGGGACGCCCCAGCAGCCTGTCCTTTAGGTAAACTTTTTGTTCCTGCTAATCTCCGTCTCAGGGTCATAAATGAGCATCATGACTGTGTTTTGGCCGGACACCCTGGAAGTAAGGTTACCATGGACCTTCTTTCTCTGCGTTTTTGGTGGTCTGGGGTAAAACATGATGTACAGGAATATGTCGCTGCCTGCAGTGTGTGTGCGTGTTCCAAGACCTCTCGTTCTCGCCCGTCTGGGTCTCTCCAACCTTTAGAGATTCCCAATAGACCTTGGACTCATTTGTCAATAGATTTCATCACTGACTTACCGGTTTCGGAGGGTAATACAGTTATTTTAGTCGTAGTGGACAGATTTAGCAAGATGTCTCATTTCATTGCGCTTCCGCGTTACCAAATGCTAAGTGTCACGGGAAGCCTAGGTAGGCAAGAGCAAATAACCCAGGCCCCTGCGATTTCCCTCAACTCTGGGAAACCCTGACTGACCCTTCTCCCAGAGTTTACACTGATGGTGGGCATGTCTGGGCCTCCATCCTCACCCTGTCCCCTGTTTCAACCCTAGGCTGAAACCACCACCCACCACCCAGTGAAGAGACCACACACCAATACCCACAGTTAGCACAGACAAGGATAACAGAAAATATGCACCACGCCGCAGTCACACAGGAATACACTATAAGTGCACAGGGCAAAACAAGTACAAATAAAGGAAGGAGAAAATATGACGAAGGGAAATACAACACCAGATACGAGACTCCTTCTCCTAGACCACCACTCCAGACCGAGATAACCAAGCACAAGACAGAAGCTATAATGGGCGACGCCCAATGTTCAGGAGAACTATTTAAAGGCCGTGGGCGTGACCCAGCTTCCAATCCGAGCACCAGCTAAATTAACCCCGGACCAGCTAGATAAAATCTAGCCGACGCCACTGAGCGCATAGAGGACAAAAGCGGAATTACCGCTGTCTGTCGAACGCTAGTATGAACAGCGTCCGACATGACACTAAGACTCTGGCACAGGTCTTTGTCAAGGAGGTTGTGAGACTGCATGGTATTCCTTCAGATATTGTCTCAGACCGGGGGGTGCAGTTTATTTCCAAGTTTTGGAGGGCTTTCTTCAGTTGGCTGGGGACTCATTTGTCATTTTCTTCAGCTTTTCATCCTCAATCCAATGGTCAGACAGAACGCGTAAATCAAAATCTTGAAACTTATCTCAGGTGTTTAATTTCAGAGAATCAGGAGGACTGGGTTAAGTACTTACCTGTTGTGAACTATACTTCTTGGCTCCCTCTTGTGGTCACTAGTGGTTTGGCACTTGGATTGTCTTTTCCCAGGTTGGTACTCACCTGGTTCGTTAGGCCTGGGGTGTTGCTATTTAAACTTCCTGGATTCTCAGTCCAGTGCCTGGCATCATTGTATTCAGTTCATTTCTGTTTGCTCCTGTCTTCAGGTCCTGGTTCTTTGCAAGATAAGCTAAGTCCTGCTTTCTTATTTTTGTTTATTTGCATTGTTCATATTTTTGTCCAGCTTGTACAAAATGTGATTCCTGATATCGCTGGAAGCTCTAGGGGGCTGATATTCTCCCCCCTCACCGTTAGTCGGTTCGGGGGTTCATGGATATTCAGCGTGGATATTTTGCAGGGTTTTTTGCTGACCATATAAGTCATCTTACTATCTTCTGCTATTAGTCAGTGGGCCTCTCTTTGCTAAAATCTAGTTCATTCTTACGTTTGTCTTTTCTTCTTACCTCACCGTTATTATTTGTTGGGGGCTTGTATTATAACTTTGGGGTCTTTTCTCTGGAGGCAAGAGAGGTCTTATTTTCCCTGATAGGGTTAGTTAGTTCTCCGGCTGGCGCGAGACATCTAGAATCAACGTAGGCACGTTCCCCGGCTACTGTTAGTTGTTTGTGCTAGGATCAGGTATATGGTCAGCCTAGTTACCACTTCCCTATGAGCTGGTATTTATGTTTGCAGACTTTGCTGTAATCTCTGAGATCCTCTGCCATTGGGATCATATCAGTATGCCAGGCCAGGTGAATAGTTAATGCATTGCAGAAGCGGGATTAAAAGAAAAGAAGTTCTGAGTTTTTTGGTTTTTTTTCTCTTTCTTCCTTCCCCTTTTTCTCTGAGTGGCTTGAAGCTTTGCTGCAGACATGAATGTTCAGACCTTGATTACTAGTGTGGATCAGCTTGCTGCACGAGTGCAGGGCATTCAGGATTTTGTTGTTAGCAGTCCTATGTCAAAGCCTAAGATACCTATTCCTGAGCTGTTCTCTGGAGATCGATTTAAATTCAGGAATTTTAGGAATAATTGTAAATTGTTTCTATCTTTGAAACCTCGTTCATCTGGAGATTCAGCTCAGCAAGTTAAAATTGTTATCTCCTTCTTGCGTGGCGACCCTCAGGATTGGGCTTTCTCGTTGGCGCCAGGAGATCCGGCATTGGCGGATGTTGATGCGTTTTTTCTGGCGCTCGGATTGCTTTATGAGGAGCCTAATCTTGAAATTCAGGCAGAAAAAGCCCTACTGGCTATCTCTCAGGGCCAGGATGAAGCTGAAGTGTATTGCCAAAAATTTCGGAAATGGTCCATGCTTACTCAATGGAATGAATGTGCTCTGGCCGCAAATTTCAGAAATGGCCTTTCTGAAGCCATTAAGAATGTGATGGTGGGTTTCACAATTCCTACAAGTCTGAATGATTCTATGGCGCTGGCTATTCAGATTGATCGGTGGTTGTGGGAGCGCAAATCCGCTAATCCTCTGGCGGTGTTGTCTGAACGGACACCTGTCTCAATGCAATGTGATAGAATCCTGACTAGAACCGAACGACAAAATCATAGACGTCAGAATGGGCTGTGTTTTTACTGTGGTGATTCTACACATGTTATATCAGCATGCTCTAAACGCCTAACCAAGGTTGTCAGTCCTGTCACCATTGGTAATTTGCAGCCTAAATTTATTTTGTCTGTGACTTTAATTTGCTCATTGTCTTCCTACCCTGTTATGGCGTTTGTGGATTCAGGTGCTGCCCTGAGTCTTATGGACTTGTCGTTTGCCAAGCGCTGTGGTTTTGTCCTGGAGCCTTTAAAAGTTCCTATTCCTCTCAGAGGAATTGATGCTACGCCACTGGCGGAAAATAAACCGCAGTATTGGACACAAGTGACCATGTGCATGACTCCTGAACATCGGGAGGTGATTCGTTTTCTTGTTCTGCATAAAATGAATGATTTGGTCGTTTTGGGTCTGCCATGGTTACAGACCCATAATCCAGTTTTGGATTGGAAGGCTATGTCTGTGTCGAGTTGGGGTTGTCAGGGAATTCATTGCGATTCTCCGCCGGTGTCTATTGCTTCTTCTACTCCTTCAGAAGTTCCTGAGTATTTGTGTGACTATCAGGATGTATTCAGTGAGTCCAGGTCCAGTGCTCTTCCTCCTCATAGGGACTGTGACTGCGCTATAGATTTGATTCCTGGCAGTAAATTTCCTAAGGGACGATTATTTAATTTGTCTGTACCCGAGCATGCCGCGATGCGTTCTTATGTCAAGGAGTCTTTGGAGAAGGGGCATATTCGTCCATCCTCTTCCCCTCTTGGTGCGGGATTCTTTTTTGTGGCCAAGAAAGACGGGTCTTTGAGACCTTGTATAGACTATCGGCTTCTGAATAAAATCACTGTTAAGTTTCAGTATCCTTTGCCACTATTGTCAGACTTGTTTGCTCGGATTAAGGGTGCCAAGTGGTTCACCAAGATAGATCTTCGTGGTGCGTACAACCTTGTGCGCATTAGGCAGGGAGATGAATGGAAAACTGCATTTAATACGCCCGAAGGTCATTTTGAGTACTTGGTGATGCCCTTTGGGCTCTCTAATGCTCCTTCAGTGTTTCAGTCCTTTATGCATGATATCTTCCGGAAGTATCTAGATAAATTTATGATTGTTTATCAGGATGATATTCTGGTTTTTTCTGATGATTGGGATTCTCATGTAAAGCAGGTCAGGATGGTGTTTCAGGTTTTGCGTGATAATGCTTTGTTTGTGAAGGGCTCAAAGTGTCTCTTTGGAGTGCAGAAGGTTTCCTTTTTGGGGTTTATTTTTTCCCCTTCTGCTGTGGAGATGGACCCAGTCAAGGTCCGAGCTATTCATGATTGGACTCAACCTACGTCTGTTAAGAGTCTTCAGAAGTTCTTGGGGTTTGCTAATTTCTACCGTCGTTTTATCGCTAACTTTTCTAGCGTTGTTAAACCTTTGACGGATATGACCAAGAAAGGTTCTGATGTGGCTAATTGGGCTCCTGCAGCCGTGGAGGCCTTCCAGGAGCTGAAGCGCCGGTTTACTTCGGCGCCTGTTTTGTGCCAGCCTGATGTCGCACTTCCCTTTCAGGTTGAAGTGGATGCTTCTGAGATCGGTGCTGGGGCTGTTTTGTCGCAGAGAGGCTCTGGTTGCTCTGTGATGAGACCATGTGCTTTTTTCTCTAGGAAGTTTTCGCCTGCTGAGCGGAACTATGATGTTGGTAATCGGGAGTTGTTGGCCATGAAGTGGGCATTTGAGGAGTGGCGTCATTGGCTCGAGGGTGCTAAGCATCGTGTGGTGGTCTTGACTGATCACAAAAATCTGATGTATGTCGAGTCTGCTAAACGCCTGAATCCTAGACAGGCTCGTTGGTCATTGTTTTTCTCTCGTTTTGACTTTGTGGTCTCGTACCTGCCTGGTTCGAAGACTGTTAAGGCTGATGCTCTTTCTAGGAGCTTTGTGCCTGACTCTCCTGGAGTCTCGGAGCCAGCTGGTATTCTTAAAGAGGGAGTAATCGTGTCGGCCATATCTCCTGATTTGCGACGTGTGTTGCAGAGATTTCAGGCTGGTAGACCTGACTCTTGTCCACCCGACAGACTGTTTGTTCCTGATAAGTGGACCAGCAGAGTTATTTCCGAGGTTCATTCCTCGGTGTTGGCAGGGCATCTGGGAATTTTTGGTACCCGAGATTTGGTGGCTAGGTCCTTTTGGTGGCCTTCCTTGTCACGGGATGTGCGGTCATTTGTGCAGTCCTGTGGGACTTGTGCTCGGGCTAAGCCTTGTTGTTCTTGTGCTAGCGGGTTGCTTTTGCCCTTGCCCGTCCCGAAGAGGCCTTAGACACACATTTCCATGGATTTCATTTCTGATCTTCCGGTGTCTCAAGGAATGTCTGTCATCTGGGTGGTGTGTGATCGTTTTTCCAAGATGGTCCATTTGGTGCCCTTGCCTAAGTTGCCTTCCTCTTCCGATCTGGTTCCTTTGTTTTTTCAGAATGTGGTTCGTTTACACGGCATTCCTGAGAATATCGTGTCCGACAGAGGATCCCAGTTTGTGTCCAGATTCTGGCGATCTTTTTGTGCTAAAATGGGCATTGATTTGTCGTTTTCATCTGCCTTTCATCCTCAGACTAATGGCCAAACGGAGCGAACTAATCAGACACTGGAGGCTTATTTGAGATGTTTTGTTTCTGCGGACCAGGATGATTGGGTGACCTTCTTGCCATTGGCTGAGTTTGCCCTTAATAATCGGGCTAGTTCCGCTACTTTGGTTTTGCCATTCTTCTGCAACTCTGGTTTTCATCCTCGTTTCTCCTCGGGTCATGTTGAGTCTTCTGACTGTCCTGGGGTGGATTCCGTGGTGGATAGGTTGCAGCGGATTTGGAATCATGTGGTGGACAACTTGAAGTTGTCACAGGAGAAGGCTCAGCGTTTTGCCAAGCGGCGCCGCAGTGTGGGTCCCCGACTTCGTGTTGGGGAATTGGTTTGGTTGTCTTCTCGGTATGTCCCTCTGAAGGTTTCCTCTCCTAAGTTTAAGCCTCGCTTTATTGGTCCTTATAAAATTTTGGAAGTTCTTAACCCGGTTTCTTTTCGTTTGGATCTTCCGGTGTCGTTTGCCATTCACAACGTGTTCCATAGGTCTTTGTTGCGGCGGTACGTTGTGCCTGTGGTTCCTGCTGTTGAGCCTCCTGCTCCGGTGTTGGTTGAGGGCGAGTTGGAGTATGTGGTGGAGAAGATCTTGGATTCTCGTCTCTCTAGACGGAGACTTCAGTATTTGGTCAAATGGAAGGGCTATGGTCAGGAGGATAAATCCTGGGTGGTCGCCTCTGATGTTCATGCGGCCGATTTGGTTCGTGCCTTCCACGCTGCTCATCCTGATCGCCCTGGTGGTCTTGGTGAGGGTTCGGTGACCCCTCCTTAAAGGGGGGGTACTGTTGTGAACTATACTTCTTGGCTCCCTCTTGTGGTCACTAGTGGTTTGGCACTTGGATTGTCTTTTCCCAGGTTGGTACTCACCTGGTTCGTTAGGCGTGGGGTGTTGCTATTTAAACTTCCTGGATTCTCAGTCCAGTGCCTGGCATCGTTGTATTCAGTTCATTTCTGTTTGCTCCTGTCCTCAGGTCCTTGTTCTTTGCAAGATAAGCTAAGTCCTGCTTTCTTATTTTTGTTTATTTGCATTGTTCATATTTTTGTCCAGCTTGTACAAAATGTGATTCCTGATATCGCTGGAAGCTCTAGGGGGCTGATATTTTCCCCCCTCACCGTTAGTCGGTTCGGGGGTTCTTGGATATTCAGCGTGGATATTTTGCAGGGTTTTTTGCTGACCATATAAGTCATCTTACTATCTTCTGCTATTAGTCAGTGGGCCTCTCTTTGCTAAAATCTAGTTCATTCTTACGTTTGTCTTTTCTTCTTACCTCACCGTTATTATTTGTTGGGGGCTTGTATTATAACTTTGGGGTCTTTTCTCTGGAGGCAAGAGAGGTCTTATTTTCCCTGATAGGGTTAGTTAGTTCTCCGGCTGGCGCGAGACGTCTAGAATCAACGTAGGCACGTTCCCCGGCTACTGTTAGTTGTTTGTGCTAGGATCAGGTATATGGTCAGCCTAGTTACCACTTCCCTATGAGCTGGTATTTATGTTTGCAGACTTTGCTGTAATCTCTGAGATCCTCTGCCATTGGGATCATAACACTTACCGTTAGCAGAAATTGCAGTGAACACCGTACTCTTGAATCTACTGGTAAGTCCCCGTTTTTCGGGGCATATGGTTTTCATCCTCAATTTAGTTCATTTAATAGGAGGGATTCCTCAGGTGTTCCTGAAGAGGAGAGGTTTTCTTCATCCATCACGTCCGTATGGCAAGGGGTTCTTGATAACTTAAAGTGGATGGGTTTCAGATATAAGAATGCGACTGATCGGAGATGTGTGGAAGGTCCGGACCTGTGTGTGGGTGATTGGGTTTGGTTGTCCTCGAAAAATATTAAGCTGAGAGTTCCCGTGTGGAAATTTGGCCCTAGGTTTATTGTCCTTTATAGGATTGTGGCCGTCGTGAATTCTGTTGCTTTACGGCTGGCTTTGCCTCAGTCATTTAAGATCCATAATGTTTTTCATCGCTCCTTACTCAAGAAGTTTGTGGCGTCATCCAATCTGTCACCTTCACCTCCCTCTCCGGTCCTTGTTGATGGAATTCTCGAGTTCCAGATTGCCAGGGTCATGGATTCTCGTTTAGTTCGTCGGTCTCTACAGTATCTGGTGCACTGGAGAGGGTACGGTCCTGAGGAGAGGAAGTGGGTACCTGCTGCCGATGTCCATGAGGTTAGGTTGGTTCGGGCATTTCATACAGCCCATCCTGAGAAACCTGGCCCTGAGGTTCCGGAGTTCCCTCGTAGAAGGGGGTACTGTCACGGGGCTACCGTGACTGAGAGGTTTCAGAGAACTGCAGCGCTCTGGGCCTCGTTCACACACAGTGAACAGAAGCTCTTCTCCTGAATTCTGACTGGCTGCCTTGTGCCAGCAGTGCAGGAGTTAACCTTGTTGCTGAAGTTGCTGAGAGCTTGGTCTCTCAGGTGAATTGGATTTTGTAATCTCATCCTCTATATAGACCCAGCTTTGACTACAACTGTTGTCAGTGATCAGTTCAGTTGCCTGGCTTGGAGTATGAAGGAGCGTGGTGTTAGGAGCTTGGAGGTTTATCTACTGTGATTGTTGTCTGCTTATTTGGTTGCATGTTAAACCTGTTTTCTCTCCTTTGTTGTTGCTCTCCTTTTTCCTACTCAGTGTTTCCTCTGTGGTTGTGTGAGCTTTACGCTTTAACTTTGCTATTTAAGTTACCTTGTCTGTATTCCCTGTCTATTTGTCATTTTGCTATTTTTGTGCAGTCCTCCTTCCTGGGGGAGAGGGGGCCACTGATAGGGTCTACACAGAAGACACGGATACGCTGGCGGCTCAGGTCTCCTAACCATTATAGGTACCCCTGAGATAAGGGAAAGTCAGGGCCCCTTTATAGTGTCAGGGACAGGTGAGGGTCCCAGTACGCTGTCCTGCCTCTTATCGCCGCTTACAGCGTGACACGTCCGCTCTTCACCAGTCGTTGCACTGGCTGCCCATTTATTGCAGGATACAATTCAAAGTACTTGTTCTCACCCACAAAGCTCTCCACAGTGCAGCACCCCCATACATATCCTCCCTCATTTCGGTCTATCGACCTATCCGGCCTGTTATGGTTCTCAATGGCAAGAGAACATAGCCCAGCAAACATAAGTACTAGCTCTTGGAAGGATGGAAACTAAACTGACCATGAACTAAACCTGCCGCACAACTAACAGTAGCCGGGTAGCGTAGCCTGCGTTTTATCCCTAGACGCCCAGCGCCGGCCGGAGGACTAACTAATCCTGGCAGAGGAAAATATAGTCCTGGCTCACCTCTAGAGAAGTTTCCCCGATAGGCAGACAGAGGCCCCCACATATATTGGCGGTGATTTTAGATGAAATGACAAACGTAGTATGAAAATAGGTTTAGCAAAATTGAGGTCCGCTTACTAGATAGCAGGAAGACAGAAAGGGCACTTTCATGGTCAGCTGAAAACCCTATCAAAATACCATCCTGAAATTACTTTAAGACTCTAGTATTAACTCATAACATCAGAGTGGCAATTTTCAGATCACAAGAGCTTTCCAGACACAGAAACGAAACTACAGCAGTGAACTGGAACAAAATGCAAAAACAAACGAGGACTAAAGTCCAACTTAGCTGGGAGTTGTCTAGCAGCAGGAACATGCACAGAAAGGCTTCTGATTACAATGTTGACCGGCATGGAAGTGACAGAGGAGCAAGGTTAAATAGCGACTCCCACATCCTGATGGAAACAGGTGAACAGAGGGGATGATGCACACCAGTTCAATTCCACCAGTGGCCACCGGGGGAGCCCAAAATCCAATTTCACAACAGTACCCCCCCCTCAAGGAGGGGGCACCGAACCCTCACCAGAACCACCAGGGCGATCAGGATGAGCCCTATGAAAGGCACGGACCAGATCGGAGGCATGAACATCAGAGGCAGTCACCCAAGAATTATCCTCCTGACCGTATCCCTTCCATTTGACCAGATACTGGAGTTTCCGTCTGGAAACACGGGAGTCCAAGATTTTTTCCACAACGTACTCCAACTCGCCCTCAACCAACACCGGAGCAGGAGGCTCAACGGAAGGCACAACCGGTACCTCATACCTGCGCAACAATGACCGATGAAAAACATTATGAATAGAAAAAGATGCAGGGAGGTCCAAACGGAAGGACACAGGGTTAAGAATCTCCAATATCTTGTACGGGCCGATGAACCGAGGCTTAAACTTAGGAGAAGAAACCCTCATAGGGACAAAACGAGAAGACAACCACACCAAGTCCCCAACACAAAGCCGAGGACCAACCCGACGCCGGCGGTTGGCAAAAAGCTGAGTCTTCTCCTGGGACAACTTCAAATTGTCCACTACCTGCCCCCAAATCTGATGCAACCTCTCCACCACAGCATCCACTCCAGGACAATCCGAAGATTCCACCTGACCAGAAGAAAATCGAGGATGAAACCCCGAATTACAGAAAAAAGGAGACACCAAGGTGGCAGAGCTGGCCCGATTATTGAGGGCAAACTCCGCTAAAGGCAAAAAAGCAACCCAATCATCCTGATCTGCAGACACAAAACACCTCAAATATGTCTCCAAGGTCTGATTCGTCCGCTCGGTCTGGCCATTAGTCTGAGGATGGAAAGCAGACGAGAAAGACAAATCTATGCCCATCCTAGCACAGAATGCTCGCCAAAATCTAGACACGAATTGGGTTCCTCTGTCAGAAACGATATTCTCCGGAATACCATGCAAACGGACCACATTTTGAAAAAACAGAGGAACCAACTCGGAAGAAGAAGGCAACTTAGGCAGGGGAACCAAATGGACCATCTTAGAGAAACGGTCACACACCACCCAGATGACAGACATCTTCTGAGAAACAGGAAGATCCGAAATAAAATCCATCGAGATGTGCGTCCAGGGCCTCTTCGGGATAGGCAAGGGCAACAACAATCCACTAGCCCGAGAACAACAAGGCTTGGCCCGAGCACAAACGTCACAAGACTGCACAAAGCCTCGCACATCTCGAGACAGGGAAGGCCACCAGAAGGACCTTGCCACCAAATCCCTGGTACCAAAGATTCCAGGATGACCTGTCAACGCAGAAGAATGAACCTCAGAAATGACTTTACTGGTCCAATCATCAGGAACAAACAGTCTACCAGGTGGGCAACGATCAGGTCTATCCGCCTGAAACTCCTGCAAGGCCCGCCGCAGGTCTGGAGAAACGGCAGACAATATCACTCCATCCTTAAGGATACCTGTAGGTTCAGAGTTACCAGGGGAGTCAGGCTCAAAACTCCTAGAAAGGGCATCCGCCTTAACATTCTTAGAACCCGGCAGGTAGGACACCACAAAATTAAACCGAGAGAAAAACAACGACCAGCACGCCTGTCTAGGATTCAGGCGTCTGGCGGACTCAAGATAAATTAGATTTTTGTGGTCAGTCAATACCACCACCTGATGTCTAGCCCCCTCAAGCCAATGACGCCACTCCTCAAAAGCCCACTTCATGGCCAAAAGCTCCCGATTCCCAACATCATAATTCCGCTCGGCGGGCGAAAATTTACGCGAAAAAAAGGCACAAGGTCTCATCACGGAACAATCGGAACTTCTCTGCGACAAAACTGCCCCAGCTCCGATTTCAGAAGCGTCGACCTCAACCTGAAAAGGAAGAGCAACATCAGGCTGACGCAACACAGGGGCGGAAGAAAAGCGGCGCTTAAGCTCCCGAAAGGCCTCCACAGCAGCAGGGGACCAATCAGCAACATCAGCACCCTTCTTAGTCAAATCAGTCAATGGTTTAACAACATCAGAAAAACCAGCAATAAATCGACGATAAAAGTTAGCAAAGCCCAAAAATTTCTGAAGACTCTTAAGAGAAGAGGGTTGCGTCCAATCACAAATAGCCTGAACCTTGACAGGATCCATCTCGATGGAAGAGGGGGAAAAAATATATCCCAAAAAGGAAATCTTTTGAACCCCAAAAACGCACTTAGAACCCTTCACACACAAGGAATTAGACCGCAAAACCTGAAAAACCCTCCTGACCTGCTGGACATGAGAGTCCCAGTCATCTGAAAAAATCAAAATATCATCCAGATACACAATCATAAATTTATCCAAATAATCACGGAAAATGTCATGCATAAAGGACTGAAAGACTGAAGGGGCATTTGAAAGACCAAAAGGCATCACCAAATACTCAAAGTGGCCCTCGGGCGTATTAAATGCGGTCTTCCACTCATCCCCCTGCTTAATTCGCACCAAATTATACGCCCCACGGAGATCTATCTTAGAGAACCACTTGGCCCCCTTTATGCGAGCAAACAAATCAGTCAGCAGTGGCAACGGATATTGATATTTAACCGTGATTTTATTCAAAAGCCGATAATCAATACACGGTCTCAAAGAGCCATCTTTCTTAGCCACAAAGAAAAAACCGGCTCCTAAGGGAGATGACGAAGGACGAATATGTCCCTTTTCCAAGGACTCCTTTATATATTCTCGCATAGCAGCATGTTCAGGCACAGACAGATTAAATAAACGACCCTTAGGGTATTTACTACCGGGAATCAAATCTATGGCACAATCGCACTCCCGGTGCGGAGGTAATGAACCAAGCTTAGGTTCTTCAAAAACGTCACGATATTCAGTCAAGAATTCAGGAATCTCAGAGGGAATAGATGATGAAATGGAAACCACAGGTACGTCCCCATGCTTCCCCTTACATCCCCAGCTTAACACAGACATAGCTTTCCAGTCAAGGACTGGGTTATGAGATTGCAGCCATGGCAATCCAAGCACCAACACATCATGTAGGTTATACAGCACAAGAAAGCGAATAATCTCCTGATGATCCGGATTAATCCGCATAGTTACTTGTGTCCAGTATTGTGGTTTATTACTAGCCAATGGGGTGGAGTCAATCCCCTTCAGGGGTATAGGAGTTTCAAGAGGCTCCAAATCATACCCACAGCGTTTGGCAAAGGACCAATCCATAAGACTCAAAGCGGCGCCAGAGTCGACATAGGCATCCGCGGTAATAGATGATAAAGAACAAATCAGGGTCACAGATAGAATAAACTTAGACTGTAAAGTGCCAATTGAAACAGACTTATCAAGCTTCTTAGTACGCTTAGAGCATGCTGATATAACATGAGTTGAATCACCGCAATAGAAGCACAACCCATTTTTTCGTCTTAAATTCTGCCGTTCACTTCTGGACAGAATTCTATCACATTGCATATTCTCTGGCGTCTTCTCAGTAGACACCGCCAAATGGTGCACAGGTTTGCGCTCCCGCAGACGCCTATCGATCTGGATAGCCATTGTCATGGACTCATTCAGACCCGCAGGCACAGGGAACCCCACCATAACATCCTTAATGGCATCAGAGAGACCCTCTCTGAAATTCGCCGCCAGGGCGCACTCATTCCACTGAGTAAGCACAGCCCATTTACGGAATTTCTGGCAGTATATTTCAGCTTCGTTTTGCCCCTGAGATAGGGACATCAAGGCCTTTTCCGCCTGAAGCTCTAACTGAGGTTCCTCATAAAGCAACCCCAAGGCCAGAAAAAACGCATCCACATTGAGCAACGCAGGATCCCCTGGAGCCAATGCAAAAGCCCAATCCTGAGGGTCGCCCCGGAGCAAGGAAATCACAATCCTGACCTGCTGAGCAGGATCTCCAGCAGAGCGAGATTTCAGGGACAAAAACAACTTGCAATTATTTTTGAAATTTTGAAAGCAAGATCTATTCCCCGAGAAAAATTCAGGCAAAGGAATTCTAGGTTCAGATATAGGAACATGAACAACAAAATCTTGTAAATTTTGAACTTTCGTGGTGAGATTATTCAAACCTGCAGCTAAACTCTGAATATCCATTTTAAACAGGTGAACACAGAGCCATTCCAGGATTAGAAGGAGAGAGAGAGAGAGAAAGGCTGCAATATAGGCAGACTTGCAAGAGATTCAATTACAAGCACACTCAGAACTGAAGGGAAGGGGGAAAAAAAAAAAAAAATCTTCAGCAGACTTCTCTTTTCTCTCCTTTCTCTGTCAATTAATTTAACCCTTTTTTGGCCGGTCAAACTGTTATGGTTCTCAATGGCAAGAGAACATAGCCCAGCAAACATAAGTACTAGCTCTTGGAAGGATGGAAACTAAACTGACCATGAACTAAACCTGCCGCACAACTAACAGTAGCCGGGTAGCGTAGCCTGCGTTTTATCCCTAGACGCCCAGCGCCGGCCGGAGGACTAACTAATCCTGGCAGAGGAAAATATAGTCCTGGCTCACCTCTAGAGAAGTTTCCCCGATAGGCAGACAGAGGCCCCCACATATATTGGCGGTGAATTTAGATGAAATGACAAACGTAGTATGAAAATAGGTTTAGCAAAATTGAGGTCCGCTTACTAGATAGCAGGAAGACAGAAAGGGCACTTTCATGGTCAGCTGAAAACCCTATCAAAATACCATCCTGAAATTACTTTAAGACTCTAGTATTAACTCATAACATCAGAGTGGCAATTTTCAGATCACAAGAGCTTTCCAGACACAGAAACGAAACTACAGCAGTGAACTGGAACAAAATGCAAAAACAAACGAGGACTAAAGTCCAACTTAGCTGGGAGTTGTCTAGCAGCAGGAACATGCACAGAAAGGCTTCTGATTACAATGTTGACCGGCATGGAAGTGACAGAGGAGCAAGGTTAAATAGCGACTCCCACATCCTGATGGAAACAGGTGAACAGAGGGGATGATGCACACCAGTTCAATTCCACCAGTGGCCACCGGGGGAGCCCAAAATCCAATTTCACAACACCGGCCGTTGCGCTCTGCAAATGACTTTCGACTAACCTCTGCACTTCTCTGTACCTCCCACTCCCGACTCCAAGACTTCTCCCGTGCTGCGTCAATCTGGAATGCTCTACCCCAAGATATTAGGACCATCCACAATTTGCATAGTTTTAGGCACTCGCTCAAAACACATTTGTTCAGAGCGGCCTACCACATCCACTAATCAAAGTCATTTTATGTTTGTGTGTGTGTAGCCCATTCACTATCTCCATCTATCCCCCACCCCCTGAAGATGGCTGGACCATCATTATAAATACATCATTGTAAATACACACCTGTACATTGTATCTCCCCCGCCTTATTGTAGATTGTAAGCTCTCATGAGCAGGGTCGTCTTATTTTGCTTTAATTATTGTATTGTTAACGTTGTTACTTATGACTGTTGTGTTTGAAACTGTTAAACTGTAAAGCGCTGCGGAATATGTTAGCGCTATATATAGATTATTATTATTATCCGCGCCCTGACCTCTCGCAGCATGAAAACAGTGTCCCCCTTTTAGCGTACCTTCAGCTACATCATCAGTACAGTCAGGGTCCCATCTGAGTAGTCGAAGTTCTGCTGCTGGGGTTGTTGCACAAATAGAGACAGTCCACGTTCAACTTAAATCAAATAACTTTACTGATTTTTTCGCTCAGCACATCCATGTCTTTTGCAGCATCAACATTCGGTTGCACACAGCATATTTCCTTTGCCTTTTCAGTTGCAGCATCAACATTAGGTTCCACACAGCACATGTCCTTCACTTTCCCTGTGCTTTTCAATGTGTTCCCAGGACTTATCTTCCCACTCGATATCGCTGCGTCTCCCTGTCCAGTCTGACTACCTTTAGGGGTTCCCCTGTCCATTTCACCCCAGACATAAGGGCATCAGCCCAAGTAGCAAGCTCCCACATTTTCGGAGCGACTTGCAGTACTGTCCTGCTGCGGTACTCTTGCGGTAGCTCCTGCTCTCACTACTACTGTCACTGCTTCTTATACTGCTGCTGTCACTGCTTCTTGCACTGCTGTTGTCACTGCTTCTTGCACTGCTGCTGTCACTGCTGCCCTTCTGGCTCGCTGACCCTGGATGACTGGGCTTCCTTTTTGGAATGCTGTGAGGCCCACTATGTTGCCCCAGGCTCTAAGGCCCTACGGGACTGCCAGGACACTCTGGCCCTCCTGGGCTGTCTCAGCTCCCAGGCTACACTGACTAGAAAACAGGAAATTCCCTTTCTTGCCCACAGCAGGCCCCTCCTAATTTAACTAGTTCCCAACTCTATGTACCTTTCTCTATAGTATTCTAAAATGCCCCCTTCTAGTGGCTAAACTGCATACTACGACAAGTGTGCTAATTATAGTACTGCACTTTCCCTGTTGTGAATTCCGTTCTCGGACTCCCTCCTGTGGTCATGAATGGTACTTTGGTTAGTTCTGCTCTTGGACTCCCTCTGGTGGCTTTGAGTGGAACTGCTGGTCACTGAGGTTGGCTTTGTCAGCTGCTCTCGTTATTGCTATGCTGGCTTCCCTATTTAACTCCACTCAGATCGTTACTTCATGCCAGCTGTCGGTGTTTCAGTATTGGTTCAGATCTCTCTTGGACTTCTCTGAGGACCTGTCTACTCCAGCAGAAGCTAAGTCTTTGCTAGTTCATTTTTTGTTACTGCTTCCTGAATATATTTCTTAGTACTGCTATTTCTAGTCCAGCTTGCTATCATGATATTCCCTTGCTAGCTGGAAGCTCTGGGGTGCAGAGTGGCACCTCCACACCGTGAGTCGGTGTGGGGAGTCTTTTGCTTACTCTGCGTGGTTTTTTGTAGTCTTTTTGTGCTGACCGCATAGTTCCCTTTTCTATCCTCTGACTAAATTAGTGAAGTCTGGCCTCCTTTGCTAAAACCTGTTTCATTCCTGTGTTTGTGACTTTCCTCTTAACTCACAGTCAATATATGTGGGGGGCTGCCTTTACATTTGGGGAATTTCTCTGAGGCAAGGTTAGGCTTCTATTTCTATCTTTAGGGGTAGTTAGCTCTTAGGCTGTGAAGAGGCGCCTAGGGAGTTAGGTACGCTCCACGGCTATTTCTAGTGTGTCTGATAGGAGTAGTGTTTGCGGTCAGCAGAGATCCCACTTTCCCAGAGCTTGTTCCGATTTCTAGTTTACTCCTCAGGTCATTCCGGGTGCTCCTAACCACCAGGTCCATAACAGTACAGCTGGCCTACAAAGTGTTAATGCATCTCAAAAGAGGGATAAGAGAAGTTCTGAACCCATTTTTTTTTCTTTGCAGTGTGTTTTGTCTCTTTTCCCCTTGATCTCTGGGTGGTTCAGGACTCAGGTGTAGATATGGATATTCAAGGTCTGTCCTCTTGTGTGGATCATCTCACTGCAAGAGTACAAAGCATTCAAGATTATGTAGTTCAGAATCCGATGTTAGAGCCTAGAATTCCAATTCCTGATTTGTTTTCTGGGGATAGATCTAAGTTTCTGAATTTCAAAAATAATTGTAAACTGTTTCTTGCTTTGAAGCCCCGCTCCTCTCGTGACCCCATTCAGCAAGTAAAAATTATTATTTCTTTGTTGCGTTGCGACCCTCAAGACTGGGCATTCTCCCTTGCGCCAGGAGATCCTGCATTGCTTAATGTAGATGCGTTTTTTCTGGCGCATGGATTGCTTTATGACGAACCGAATTCAGTGGATCAGGCAGAGAAAATCTTGCTAGCTTTGTGTCAGGGTCAGGATGAAGCGGAGATATATTGTCAGAAGTTTAGAAAATGGTCTGTGCTTACTCAATGGAATGAGTGTGCCCTGGCAGCAATTTTTAGAAAGGGTCTTTCTGAAGCCCTTAAGGATGTTATGGTGGGATTCCCCACGCCTGCTGGTCTGAATGAATCAATGTCCTTGGCCATCCAAATTGATCGGTGTTTGCGTGAGCGCAAAATTGTGCACCATTTGGCGGTGTCCTCTGAGCAGAGGCCTGAGCTTATGCAATGTGATAGAACTTTGACCAGAACTGAACGGCAAGAACACAGACGTCAGAATAGGCTGTGTTTTTACTGTGGTGAACCCACTCATGCTATCTCTGATTGTACTAAGCGCACTAAGCGGTTCGCTAGGTCTGTCACCATTGGTACTGTACAGCCTAAATTTCTTTTGTCTGTTACTTTGATTTGCTCTTTGTCATCCTATTCGGTTATGGCATTTGTGGATTCAGGCGCTGCCCTGAATTTGATGGACTTGGAGTTTGCCAGGCGCTGTGGTTTTTTCTTGGAGCCTTTGCAGTATCCTATTCCATTAAGGGGAATTGATGCCACGCCGTTGGCCAAGAATAAACCTCAGTACTGGACTCAGTTGACCATGTGCATGGCTCCTGCAGATCAGGAAGATATTCGCTTTTTGGTGTTGCATAATTTGCATGATGTGGTCGTGTTGGGTTTGCCTTGGCTACAGGTTCATAATCCAGTATTGGATTGGAAATCAATGTCTGTGTCTAGTTGGGGTTGTCAAGGGGTACATGGCGATGTTCCGTTGGTGTCAATTTCTGCTTCCACTCCTTCTGAAGTCCCTGAGTTTCTGTCGGATTACCAGGATGTATTTGATGAGCCCAAATCCAGTGTTCTACCCCCTCATAGGGATTGTGATTGTGCTATAAATTTGATTCCTGGTAGTAAGTTTCCTAAGGGCCGACTTTTCAATTTATCTGTGCCAGAGTACGCCGCTATGCGGAGTTATATAAAGGAGTCCTTGGAGAAAGGGCATATTCGCCCGTCTTCATCACCGTTGGGAGCAGGGTTCTCCAAGAAGGATGGTTCTCTGAGACCCTGTATAGATTACCACCTTCTCAATAAGATCACGGTCAAATTTCAGTACCCTTTGCCTCTGCTGTCTGATTTGTTTGCTCAGATTAAGGGGGCTAGTTGGTTCACCAAGATAGATCTTCGAGGGGCGTATAACCTTGTGCGTATTAAACAGGGCGATGAATGGAAAACAGCATTTAATATGCCCGAGGGCCATTTTGAGTACCTGGTAATGCCATTCGGGCTTTCAAATGCTCCATCTGTGTTTCAGTCCTTTATGCATGACATCTTCCGAAAGTATCTGGATAGATTCATGATTGTATATTTGGATGATATTTTGGTCTTTTCGGATGATTGGGAGTCTCATGTGAAACAGGTCAGAATGGTGTTCCAGGTCCTTCGTGCTAATTCCTTGTTTGTGAAGGGGTCTAAATGTCTCTTTGGAGTTCAGAAGGTTTCCTTTTTGGGCTTCATTTTTTCCCCTTCTACTATCGAGATGGACCCTGTTAAATTCCAGGCCATTTATGATTGGACTCAACCTACATCTGTAAAGAGCCTCCAGAAATTCCTGGGCTTTGCTAATTTTTACCGTCGCTTCATCGCTAATTTTTCTAGTGTGGTTAAACCTTTGACTGATTTGACAAAGAAAGGTGCTGATGTGGTGAATTGGTCCTCTGCGGCCGTTGAGGCTTTTCAGGAGCTGAAACGTCGTTTTTCTTCGGCCCCTGTGTTGCGTCAGCCAGATGTTTCGCTCCCTTTTCAGGTCAAGGTTGATGCTTCTGAGATTGGAGCAGGGGCTGTTTTGTCTCAAAGAAGTTCTGATGGCTCTGTGATGAAGCCATGTGCCTTCTTTTCTAGAAAGTTTTTGCCTGCTGAGCGTAATTATGATGTTGGCAATCGGGAGCTGCTGGCTATGAAGTGGGCATTCGAGGAGTGGCAACATTGGCTTGAGGGAGCCAAGCACCGCGTGGTGGTCTTGACGGATCACAAAAATCTGACTTATCTCGAGTCTGCCAAGCGGTTGAATCCTAGACAGGCTCGATGGTCGCTGTTTTTCTCCCATTTCGATTTTGTGGTCTCATACCTGCCAGGTTCTAAGAATGTGAAGGCGCATGCCCTTTCTAGGAGTTTTGTGCCTGATTCTCCGGGAGTCCCTGAGCCGGCTGGTATTCTCAAAGAGGGGGTAATTCTGTCTGCCATCTCCCCTGATTTGCGGCGGGTGCTGCAGGAGTTTCAGGCTGATAGACCTGACCGTTGTCCAGCGGAGAAACTATTTGTCCCTGATAGATGGACTAGCAGAGTTATTTCTGAGGTTCATTGCTCAGTGTTGGCTGGTCATCCTGGGATTTTTGGGACCAGAGATTTGGTGGCTAGGTCCTTTTGGTGGCCTTCCTTGTCTCGGGATGTGCGTTCTTTTGTGCAGTCCTGTGGGACTTGTGCTCGGGCTAAGCCCTGCTGTTCTCGTGCCAGTGGGTTTCTTTTGCCCTTGCCAGTCCCGAAAAGGCCTTGGACGCATGTTTCCATGGATTTTATTTCAGATCTTCCTGTCTCTCAAAGGATGTCTGTCATCTGGGTGGTTTGTGATCGCTTTTCTAAGATGGTCCATTTGGTACCCTTGCCTAAATTACCTTCCTCCTCTGATTTGGTGCCATTATTTTTTTCAACATGTGGTTCGTTTGCATGGCATTCCGGAGAACATTGTGTCGGACAGAGGTTTCCAGTTTCTCTAGGTTTTGGCGGTCCTTTTGTGCTAAGATGGGCATTGATTTGTCTTTTTCTTCGGCTTTCCATCCTCAAACAAATGGCCAAACCGAACGAACCAACCAGACTTTGGAAACCTATCTGAGATGCTTTGTTTCTGCTGATCAGGATGATTGGGTGACCTTCTTGCCATTGGCTGAGTTCGCCCTTAATAATCGGGCTAGTTCGGCTACTTTGGTTTCGCCTTTTTTTTGCAATTCTGGTTTTCATCCTCGTTTTTCTTCAGGGCAGGTTGAGCCTTCTGACTGTCCTGGTGTGGATTCTGTGGTGGACAGGTTGCAGCAGATTTGGACTCACGTAGTGGACAATCTGACGTTGTCCCAGGAGAAGGCTCAACGTTTCGCTAACCGCCGTCGTTGTGTTGGTCCCCGACTTCGTGTTGGGGATTTGGTTTGGTTGTCTTCTCGTTATGTTCCTATGAAGGTTTCTTCTCCTAAGCTTAAGCCTCGTTTCATTGGTCCTTATAAGATTTCTGAAATTCTCAACCCTGTGTCATTTCGTTTGGTCCTTCCAGCTTCTTTTGCCATCCATAATGTGTTCCATAGGTCGTTGTTGCGGAGGTACGTGGCGCCTATGGTTCCCTCCGTTGATCCTCCTGCCCCGGTGTTGGTTGAGGGGGAGTTGGAGTATGTGGTGGAAAAAATTTTGGATTCTCGTATTTCGAGACGGTAGCTTCAGTACCTGGTTAAGTGGAAGGGCTATGGTCAGGAGGATAATTCCTGGGTTGTTGCCTCCGATGTCCACGCTGCCGATTTGGTTCGTGCCTTTCATTTGGCTCGTCCTGATCGGCCTGGGGCCCTGGTGAGGGTTCGGTGACCCCTCCTCAAGGGGGGGGTACTGTTGTGAATTCCGTTCTCGGACTCCCTCCTGTGGTCATGGATGGTACTTTGGTTAGTTCTGCTCTTGGACTCCCTCTGGTGGCTTTGAGCGGAACTGCTGGTCACTGAGGTTGGCTTTGTCAGCTGCTCTTGTTATTGCTATGCTGGCTTCCCTATTTAACTCCACTCAGATCGTTACTTCATGCCAGCTGTCGGTGTTTCAGTATTGGTTCAGATCTCTCTTGGACTTCTCTGAAGACCTGTCTACTCCAGCAGAAGCTAAGTCTTTGCTAGTTCATTTTTTGTTACTGCTTCCTGAATATATTTCTTAGTACTGCTATTTCTAGTCCAGCTTGCTATCATGATATTCCCTTGCTAACTGGAAGCTCTGGGGTGCAGAGTGGCACCTCCACACCGTGAGTCGGTGTGAGGAGTCTTTTGCTTACTCTGCGTGGTTTTTTGTAGTCTTTTTGTGCTGACCGCATAGTTCCCTTTTCTATCCTCTGACTAAATTAGTGAAGTCTGGCCTCCTTTGCTAAAACCTGTTTCATTCCTGTGTTTGTGACTTTCCTCTTAACTCACAGTCAATATATGTGGGGGGCTGCCTTTACCTTTGGGGAATTTCTCTGAGGCAAGGTTAGGCTTCTATTTCTATCTTTAGGGGTAGTTAGCTCTTAGGCTGTGAAGAGGCATCTAGGGAGAGTTAGGTACGCTCCACGGCTATTTCTAGTGTGTCTGATAGGAGTAGTGTTTGCGGTCAGCAGAGTTCCCACTTTCCCAGAGCTTGTTCCGATTTCTAGTTTACTCATCAGGTCATTCCGGGTGCTCCTAACCACCAGGTCCATAACATTTCCCTATAACACATTATATGACACAGTAGAAATATATACATTTAGCAGCATGGAAGACCTAACACATATACAATTAAGACATTAACTGGATAGTGTTAAGGGCATTAAACCATTTCTGCAACACCAAACTTACGTATTGAACATACAGCATTTAGTACCAGCTTCAACCGAGATATGCTTAAAGGGGTGGGGGCATACACCAGTCTATGTGACCCCCTTACAAGTCCAATAGAAAAAATAAATATGAGTTTATAGGAGCCCACAGAACTTTAATAATTTAAAGAGTGTGTAGAAGAATGGGCCAAAATCGCACCTGAACAATGCATGCAACTAATTTCTCCATACAGGAGACATATTGAAGCCTTCATCACCAACAAAGGCTTTTGTACAAAGTTTTAATTAAATTTCAGTAAGTATGTTCAATACTTTTTCCCTGTTATTACTCATTATTACACACAACTTATTTCACACCTAATATTTTTGATTTTTGATTACATTTTGATCTTTCCACTTCCAGATTATGGGACCAACAGTGCTCACTGGAATCTTTAGTAGTTTAGAAATTCTTCTGTAAGGAATACCATCAGTTTATTTTGTTGGTGTTCAGATGATGATACAACTTCGTATGCTTTTATTACACCTTTTTCTTCATGTGCACAAAACTATTTCCGGGTCATTTCTCATTATTACAAATAACTTAATGTATGGACATCTATGAATTAATTTATTTGCCTGTGTGGATTGGATTTGATGTTACCGACATCTGGTGAGAATTTCATGTCAATAGCACCTGTAGAAATATATTTACTATCCTTGGACATTTGAATGAAATGAAACGCTATGGCAAGAGATCCAGGAGGACCAAACTGCTGACAGACATAAAAAGCCTGACTGCAGGTTTCTGGGAAAGAGTCATCCTTTTGGGAAAAAGTCTGTGGACAGATTAGACAAAGATAGAACTTTTTCGTTAAGCACATTATTCTGTTTACCAAAAACAGAATAAACATTACAAATAAAAGAATACAGTACATACAGTCAAATATAGAGGAGGTTCAAAGATGTTTTGGGGTTGTTTTGCAGTTTCTGGCACTGGTTGCATTGACTGTCTGATATCTGTAGATTACAAAAAGATTTTGGGTCGCAATGTAGTGCCCAGTGTCAGAAACCTGGGCTTGCTTCCTAGGTTATAGGTCTTCCAGCAGGACAATGACCGAAACATACTCCAAGAAGCACCCAGAAATGAATGGAAACAAAGCTTTGGAGAGTTTTGAAGTGGCTAGCAATGAGTTGAGATCAAAATCCCATTGAACACTAAAATTTCTGTTTGGAGAAGACACCCTTAAAGTGAGACCTGGAGCAGTTTGCAAGAGAAAAGTGGACCAAAATTCCAGTAGGGAGGTGTAAGAAACTTGTTGATGGTTATAGGAAACTATTGACAGCAATTATTTATTCCAAAGGCTGTGCAACCAAATATTAAGTTGAGGGTGCTAACAATTGAGGGGGATCATATGCGAGGGTCGATATGTGTCCCCCAGGATGCAGACGGAGTCTTATTAAACCCGCTGGAGCGCCTTGTGTAAGTAGTTGACCCAGTGAGATTTTTAGGAAAACCCGTCAAGGGCTTTTATTTTTAGAATGATTTTCAGGTTTGATAGTGGGGCGAATCCCTCTCTCCACTCTGGGTTTTGGAAGTGGCTCTATGGCCGTGATTCCATTTAAATCTGTCAGTTTTGCGTTGGGTGTGTCAGTGTGGAGTTTGCAAGCTGCAGAGCAGGAGACTCTGCGCAACCCAGGTCTGTGTGGAGCTAACACAGAGCCAGGGACTTCAAGGCGGCTGACGCACCCAAGACACAGGGAGGTGTCGTTGTCTATGGCAACGGGTTTTGTGCACGGATTGTATTTGGAGAAACCGGGTTGTGATCTATAGTGTGAACTGAGGCATACCCAGGGGTGAACCTAGCCTCTCTGCTGCCTGAGGCAAACTGCAAAATGGCGCCCCCCCCAGTAGTAAATTTTTTAAATCGGTAAAAAATGATGCGTCTTCTATAACAGACCACGCATCCTTGTCCCGAAACACTTAGCCAATCACAAGTGCCACACACAGGGCTGTCCGGGGCTAATAGGGGCCTTCTCATTGGGTTGGGCGAGGGATGTGAGAGCGGGAAGGGGGACGAGCTCCACCGACCAAACGCCGCTCGGGAGAAACATGGCTGGATGCCTGTATGTACCAAGGGGTGACATTGGACGTGGTGTGGAAGTTATGACCAGTCAGTCCTGCAGCAGAGACATATGTAAATGGTGCAATGCATCCTGCACCTAGGGCGTACATAGAAATTATGGGGCCCCATAGCATTAGTTCTAATTGGACCCCCCTCCAGACACCACCGGCCCACATACTGTATTGTCCACTTCCAAATTTCTACATTCCAAAAAATGGTAACACCACTACGTAAAAAGGAAGTCAGTGACCCCTAAGATGCATACTAAGCTGCTATATAGTAGTATAGGGCTACGTTCACATTTGCGGTCAGCGCCGCAGCGTCGGGCGCCGCAGCGGCGCCGCATGCGTCATGCGCCCCTATACTTAACATGGGGGCGCATGGACATGCGTTGTGCTGCGTTTTGCGCCGCATGGCCGCAAGCGTTGGACGCAAGAAACGCATCAAGTTGCATTTTTTTTGCGTCCAACTTTCGGCCAAAAACGACGCATGCGGCGCAAAACGCAGCGTTTTAGCGTGCGTTTTGCCGCGTTTTTGTTTGCGTTGTGCGCTGCGGCGCCGACGCTGCGGCGCACAACGCAAATGTGAACGTAGCCTAAGGGGCTCACCTCCGGTAAAATACAGACTAGAACAGGGCAATTTCCTGAGAAAATTGTTTACATCTAATGCAAATGAGGAGATTTTGGTGCCCCCCTATAACAGGTCTATTGGCCAATAAATGAAGTAAGGAGCCGCATATAACATGTATTCTCCCCTCTCTACTCCTCTTTAGGCTGGGTTCACACAAGGAAGGTTTTGCTGCATTTTTACCTTGGTTTTATGCTCATCTAAACCTGCATTTTTTATAGCTGAGAACGCACATTGGTTTTATTTATTTGCAGAAAGTGAAACCTGCACAGGTTTTGCTGCGATTTGGAAAGAATGAGCAGCACCAATTCTTTTCAGTGCTTTTGCAGCGTGCTATGGGCAAAAACGCAGAAATGCAGTATGTGAACATAGCATTAGGGTATGTGCTCAACATCTGGAGGGGCTGCGTCTTGGAAGCAGTGTCTCCTGACCTGTGGGAACTTGCGGGTGAACGCAGGGAGACCGCAGCTTCCCTGTACTCACGATCTGCAGTGGGTGCAGGGCGGCTTCTCCCTGCATTCACCCGATGGCGATCTCTTCTGACTCTGCAGCATGAAATGAACATACTGTGGTGAGGCGGAAGTCCCAAAACCTGCACTGCAGCTAAAATAACGCTGCGGAGGGGAGAAACATAGTGAGGAAGGGATTTCTAGAAGACTAGTGTCTTCTTCTCATACTGAATTGGCATGACAAAAAAAATCACAGAATGCTGAGTAGCAGGGTATATTGGACGGCATGCAAACATTCAAATCAGTGAGTGGGGGCAGAACATTGGACTGCACTTGGATGACATCTGAGTGCAGTCTGATTTCCGCAAAGTGATAAGATAAAGAAGATAGAGAATTATTTCCTCCATCTTCTCCTCAGTGTGCTCCGATTCTCTCGTGAGATTATTGGGCCATGTTAAGCCAACATTCTGATCAAAGGCATTTAACTTAATACCATTATCCAACAGAGTAACTGCACAAAAGAGTCCACCACAGTCATTAGGTCGTTGTGCTATGTCAGCAATACATATTGTTCTCAACAGAAATCTCGGATATCAGCCTGCGTGTCCTATCTGTAAAAGTTTAGTCAAACTAAAAAGGAGACTTTGGCCGCCCACACAGAACCGACATGATTCTCAGTCAGAGAGGAACCTAAACCCGGACTCATCACTACATCTATATATAGTGAAATGACCGTGTTCACCACTGCCCGGACTATTAGGTCCATTGCTAGAATGACCAGAGCTGCACGAACCTTCAGGAGATGTTCCACAGAGTGGACATTCTAGCTGAGGTGTGATAATGTGAGGGGCGATAACTGCAGAACATACAGGTGCTGGGTACCAGAGTGCACAGCGATCGTCTGCACTGATAGCATCACATACACCAGCACCGCACTGCCTGCACCCCAGCACATTACTGGACAGGACTCCGGATACTCAGGGGAGCGCACATCACATACACCAGCACCGCCTGCACCCCAGCACATTACTGGACAGGACTCCGGATACTCAGGGGAGTGCACATGACATACACCAGCACCGCACTTCCTGCACCACAGCACATTACTGGACAGGACTCCGGATACTCAGGGGAGCGCACATCACATACACCAGCACCGCACTTCCTGCACCCCAGCACATTACTGGACAGGACTCCGGATACTCAGGGGAGCGCACATCACATACACCAGCACCGCACTTCCAGCACCCCAGCACATTACTGGACAGGACTCCGGATACTCAGGGGAGCGCACATCACATACACCAGCACCACACTGCCTGCACCCCAGCACATTACTGGACAGGACTCCGAATACTCGGGAGTGCACAGGTTACACTGTGCTGGATATATGCAAAGGATTGTTATTGGGGGGAATTTATTATGTGGGATCCTGCCAAGCAGAGACAATTGTGGGTTCAGGCCTGATCATACTCAAGAATCACAGGCAGTATAGCCAAATACACTCATTTATAAACAGAAACACACATACTGTACACTACACACACTATTACATACACAAGAAACCTCTGCATTCATTCACACACAGGAAAGCAGACACTATACACACTATTACATACCCTGTAAATAACATTCTATATACTCACGTGTGCTGCAGCAGAGCCTTCACTGCTCACCCCATCCCAGGTCACCAGGGGCAGAGCAGACAGGAGGACACAGGGAGCTTCTGCCTCTTCTAGGAGACTGTGCAGGCAGGATCTCCCCCTCCTCCTCTGGTCCGACTGCCTCCTGTGATCTCAGAGGAACTAGGAAGGAGTTATGGAGGGGACAGTGTACAGAGGCACCAGCAGGCAGAGTCAGCAGCTAGTCTCAGGAATGGTGGGGGCTGGGCTGGGGGTGAGCGCAGTCCTACATCTGGAGCCAGGAGGGGGCAGCATCAATTTGTGATGCTGCCACCTGCTGGCCACTGCAATTGTCACACACTGAGGAGATTTCTGGCTCTGAGTTCCTCCTGCTTTGTCCCTCACTGCCGATGTCCTGATCAGCCAGAGGGTGAGGGATAGAGAAGACAGAGGAGGAGCCAGTGCTGGAGGCGACACCAAGCTCTGCACAGGAGCAACGCTCAGGACTTTGTGCATCTGAGCGCTCCCACTGCCGCCCAGCAGGTGGCGCCGCCTGAGGCAACAAGCTCAAGTTGCCTCATTATAGGGACGCCCCTGGGCATACCCAAAGCGAGCTGCATGTCTGGTAATAGGCCTGCGATGCTGCAACTCAAGCCTAGCAAGCAGACGAATAACCTGTTGATGCAGCAGATTGCGACTTTGTGAGAGGCACCCCGCCACCAACCCCAATCCATTTGAAGGCCCAGTACAAGGTCTGGTCAGCACTGAGGAAGATGAATCCTGAGGATGATATGGAGGCTTTTGTCAGTGTTTGAGTGCAGGGCAGAGCGGGAGAGCTTGGAGTTTTCCCAGTGGGCTGAATTGGTGGTCCCCTTCCTGACAGGAGATGCCCAGAAGGCCTACTTTGACCTCAGTTGGGACAATGCCCTGGAGTATGTTGAGATCCTTGCCTGACTGTGGGTTAACACGTATGTATGGGCATAGTGGGTGTTCCAATGGTCCTTTGTGGAGGCCCGACTTGCCAGGTCTCAGGCATATGACTTGCTGCAACTATTAAAAAATGGATTCAGTCTTAACCCCTTTCCAGATGGTAGAGAGGGTGGTGGTCGATCAGCTGGTAAGATTTCTGCCAATCGCTCTTCAGTGTTGGGTGGGCGAAGGGGATCCCGGCACCCTAGACCAGGTGGTCAGCCTGATTGAGCGGTATACGGCCACTCAGGACTTTATGGGACTCTGCTCCACTACAGTTATCACACTGAGCCCCACAGTCCAGGAGTCTGGTTGCGAATGGTCCGCGAGCCTCTGCTGGGGCCAATCGGGACCAAGCCCGTACTGAGGGGTACCTCGGAGTGAGAGTAACAAGAGACCCGTTTCCCTAAACTGGTCCTGGGGACCAGTCATGCCACAACTATTTGATGTTGGCAGTTGGCAGTGGCAAGTGCCAGGACATGTGACTTCCAACTGCCTTCTGACAGCTGAACCCATGGACTGTGGGTTTACTCGATGTGTGTCGATGTACACCCAGGCTGTCTTCACCTTGGATCTGTTTTTCCCGGCGGGTGAACCGCATCTGTGACGGGTGCACGTCAATGGACACCAGGCCAAGGCCCTCTTGGACTCAGGAAGCCTAGTTAAATTTGTGCATGAGTTGTTAATCTCGGGCTTAGAACCCACTGGAAAAAAAAGTGGGTGTATTCATGGTGAACTCCGAGTATCCGATAGTGGAGGTTACATTTGTTACGCCATGCGGAGAGATTAAACTTGTGGTGGGGTTAGTGAAAACCCTTCCTTACGAGGCTGTCCTGGGATGGGACTTGCCCCTCTTCTGGTCTCTGGGGAAAAATAAAATTAACCCTCTTAGGGCAAATATTGTTCCAGGTGCAGAGCCCGAAGATCCCGACACAGGTATTCCAGCCGTAAGGGCCACAGCCAAAGGACAAGAGTGTAAACCCGATAGGTTTCCCCTAGAGGTGATGGCAGGAGAAGTCGCAGAGACCTTGATAATACCCAAACTGGAAGTGCCCTGGGGAAACTTTTGGGATGTCCCAGCTACAGGATGACTCACTGACCAGGGCACGGGAAAGAGTAATCGAGGTAAATGGGGTGGCTCAGCAACCGGGTGCGGAGACAGTGTTCCCACGCATGGGGGTCAACCGTGAGTTACTCTATACAGTTCATAAAATCTGGGACAAGGAGGTAGAACAGTTGGTAGCGCCCCAATCCTACCGTCAGGCGGTGCTCGATATTGCTCATACCCAAATGCTGTGGGTGGGTCACTTGGGGGCTAAAAAGACACAGGAACGCATATTACTTTTTTTTGGCATGTGGTCTATGCCAAGGTGCAGAGGTTCTGTGAAACATGTCTTGAATGCCAAATGACCTAACTCCCTGCAAACTACTGGAGTCCATTGGTACCTCTACTGTCATGATTCCCCAATGGCATGGGAACATCAGAAGCACAAAATAACAGACTAGCTCTCGGGTGATGGAAACTCAAGCTGACCGTGACCTAAATCTACCACACAACTAACAGTAGCCAGGGAGCATTCCTACGGCTGCCTAAATGCCACGCGCCAGCCGGAGAACTAACTACGCCTGGAAGAGGAAGGAACAGACCTGGCTTACCTCTAGTGAAATTCCCCAAAGATGATAGTAGCCCCCACATATATTAACGGTGAGTTCAGAGGAAAAGACATACACAGTATGAAGGTAGATTTAGCAAAGTGAGGTCCACTTACTAGATAGAGGAAGGATACAAAAGAGGACTTCACGGTCAGCTGAAAAACCCTTTCAAAAACCCATCCTGAGATTACTTTAAGACTCCTGTGTCAACTCATGACACAGGAGTGGCAATTTCAGTCCACAAGAGCTTCCAGTAACAGGGAATGACAAAACTGTAAACTGGACAAAAAATACAAAACAAAAAGGACAAGAGTCCACTTAGCTGATCAGCAGACTAGTAGCAGGAACATGCAACTGAATGACTCAGGTTACAATGATGACCGGCAAGGAAGTGACTGGAGAGCAAGGCTAAATAGGGAACTCCCAAAACTGATGGAAACAGGTGAGCTGAGGGAGAAAAGCACACACAAGCCTCCAGTACCACCAGCCACCACCAGGGGAGCGCAAAAAGCGGATCACAACAGTACCCCCCCTTAAGGAGGGGGCACCGAACCCTCACAAGAACCGCCAGGGCGACCTGGATGAGCCCTATGAAAGGCACGAACCAAATCCGAGGCATGAACATCAGAGGCAGTTACCCAAGAATTATCTTCCTGACCATAGCCCTTCCACTTAACCAGATACTGGAGTCTCCGCCTGGAAATACGGGAGTCCAAGATCTTCTCTATAACGTACTCCAATTCACCCTCAACCAGCACAGGAGCAGGAGGCTCAGCAGAAGGAACCACCGGCACCTCGTATCTCCGCAACAACGACCGATGGAACACATTATGGATAGCGAAAGATGCCGGGAGGTCCAAACGAAAGGAAACAGGGTTAATAATCTCCAAAATCCTATAGGGACCGATGAACCTAGGCTTAAATTTAGGAGAAGAAACCCTCATTGGGACAAAACGGGAAGACAACCACACCAAGTCCCCAACACGAAGGCGAGGACCAACCCGACGCTGGCGGTTAGCAAACCGCTGAGTCCTCTCCTGGGACAAATTCAAATTGTCCACCACTTGTCCCCAAATCCGATTCAACCGATCCACCACAGCATCTACTCCAGAACAATCCGAAGTTTCCACCTGACCAGAAGAAAAACGGGGATGAAACCCCGAATTGCAAAAGAAAGGGGAAACCAAAGTGGCAGAACTAGCCCGATTATTAAGAGCAAACTCCGCCAACGGCAAAAAGGCAACCCAATCATCCTGATCCGCAGACACAAAACACCTCAAATACGTCTCCAAAGTTTGATTAGTTCGCTCCGTCTGGCCATTAGTCTGAGGATGGAAGGCAGACGAAAAAGACAAATCAATGCCCAACCTGGCACAGAATGCCCGCCAAAATCTAGAAACGAACTGGGTACCCCTATCAGAAACGATATTTTCAGGAATACCATGCAAGCGAACCACATTTTGAAAAAACAAAGGAACCAACTCAGACGAGGAAGGCAACTTCGGTAATGGCACCAAATGAACCATCTTAGAAAAACGGTCACACACCACCCAGATAACAGACATCCTCTGAGAGACAGGAAGATCAGAAATAAAGTCCATAGAGATGTGCGTCCAAGGCCTCTTTGGAATAGGCAAGGGCAACAACCCACTAGCCCTAGAACAACAAGGCTTGGCCCGAGCACACACATCACAAGACTGCACAAAAACACGCACATCTCGAGACAGAGATGGCCACCAGAAGGATCTAGCCACCAAATCCCTGGTACCAAAAATTCCAGGATGACCATGAAGAATGAACCTCCGAGATGACTCTACTGGTCCAATCATCAGGAACAAACAGTCTACCAGGTGGACAGCGATCAGGTCTATCCGCCTGAAACTCTTGCAAAGCACGTCGCAGATCTGGGGAAATAGCGGATAATATCACCCCATCCTTAAGGATACCTGTAGGTTCCGAATCACCAGGGGAATCAGGCTCAAAACTCCTAGAAAGGGCATCCGCCTTCACATTCTTAGAACCTGGTAGATATGAGACCACAAAATTAAACCGAGAGAAAAACAATGACCAGCGCGCCTGTCTAGGATTCAGGCGCCTGGCAGACTCAAGGTAAATCAGATTCTTGTGATCAGTCAAAACCACCACCTGATGTCTAGCACCCTCAAGCCAATGACGCCACTCCTCAAATGCCCACTTCATGGCCAAAAGCTCCCGATTACCGACATCATAATTTCTTTCGGCGGCAGAAAATTTTCGAGAAAAGAACGCACAAGGTCTCATCACTGAGCAATCGGAACTTTTCTGCGACAAAACCGCCCCCGCTCCGATCTCGGAAGCATCGACCTCAACCTGAAAGGGGAGAGAGACATCGGGCTGGCGCAACACAGGGGCAGACGAAAAGCGGCGCTTAAGTTCCCGAAAGGCCTCCACAGCGGCAGAGGACCAATTGGCAACATCAGCACCCTTCTTAGTCAAATCCGTAAGAGGCTTAGCAACACCAGAAAAAACAGTTATAAATCGACGATAAAAATTAGCAAAGCCCAATAATTTCTGAAGACCCTTTAGAGAAGTAGGCTGCGTCCAATCACAAATAGCCCGAACCTTGACAGGGTCCATCTCAACAGAAGAAGGGGAAAAAATGTACCCCAAAAAAGAAATCTTTTGAACCCCAAAAACACACTTAGAACCCTTTACACACAGAGAATTCTCCCGCAAGACCTGAAAAACCCTCCTGACCTGCTGAACATGAGATTCCCAGTCCTCAGAAAAAATCAAAATATCGTCCAAATACACAATCATAAATTTATCCAGATATTCACGGAAAATATCATGCATTAAGGACTGAAAAACTGAAGGTGCATTAGAAAGGCCGAAAGGCATCACCAAATACTCAAAGTGGCCCTCAGGCGTATTAAATGCGGTTTTCCACTCATCCCCTTGCTTAATTCGCACCAAATTATACACCCCCCGGAGATCAATCTTGGAGAACCACTTAGCCCCCCTTATACGAGCAAACAAATCAGTAAGCAGCGGCAACGGATACTGATATTTGACTGTAATTTTATTCAGGAGTCGATAATCAATACAAGGCCTCAGCGAGCCATCCTTTTTAGAGACAAAGAAAAACCCAGCTCCTAAAGGTGACGAAGAAGGACGAATATGTCCCTTTTCCAGGGACTCCTTAACATACTCTCGCATGGCAGCATGCTCAGGTACAGATAGGTTAAACAAACGACCCTTTGGAAATTTGCTGCCTGGAATCAGATCTATGGCGCAATCACACTCTCTGTGGGGAGGGAGAGAACCAATTTTAGGCTCCTCAAAAATATCCCCAAAATCCGACAAAAAAGCCGGAATCTCAGAGGGAATAGATGACGAGATAGAAACCAAAGGTATGTCCCCATGAGCCCCCCGACATCCCCAGCTTAACACAGACATAGTTTTCCAGTCCAGTGCTGGGTTATGAGATTGTAACCATGGTAATCCAAGCACTAAAACATCATGTAGATTATGCAACACGAGGAAGCGAATCACCTCCTGATGGTCTGGAGTCATACGCATAGTCACTTGCGTCCAGAACTGTGGTCTATTACAAGCCAGAGGTGTAGAATCTATACTCTTTAGAGGTATAGGAACTTCCAGAGGCTCCAAATCAAACCCACAGCGCCTGGCGAAGGACCAATCCATGAGACTCAGAGCGGCGCCAGAGTCCACATAGGCATCCACGGTAATAACTGATAATGAACAAATCAGAGTTACAGACAGAAGAAATTTAGACTGTAAAGTGCCAATAGAAACAGACTTGTCAACCTTCCTAGTACGTTTAGAGCATGCTGATATAACATGCGCGGAATCACCACAGTAGAAGCACAAGCCATTTTTGCGCCTATAATTCTGCCGCTCGCTTCTTGACAGAATTCTGTCACATTGCATTTTCTCTGGCATCCCTTCAGAAGATACCGCCAAATGGTGCACGGGTTTGCGCTCCCGCAAACGCCGATCAATCTGAATCGCCATTGTCATGGACTCATTCAGACCTGTGGGCGTAGGAAACCCCACCATGACATCCTTAACGGCATCAGAAAGGCCCTCTCTGAAATTTGCCGCTAGGGCACACTCATTCCACTGAGTAAGCACAGACCATTTACGAAATTTTTGGCAGTATATCTCAGCTTCATCTTGCCCTTGAGACAGGGCTATTAAAGCTTTTTCAGCTTGAATCTCCAAATTAGGTTCCTCATACAGCAACCCTAAAGCCAGAAAAAACGCATCCACATTGAGCAACGCAGGATCCCCTGGTGTCAATGAAAATGCCCAATTTTGAGGGTCACCTCGCAGCAAAGAAATCACAATCTTAACCTGCTGAACAGGATCTCCAGAGGAGTGAGGTCTGAGAGAAAGGAATAATTTACAATTACATTTGAAATTCAGAAACCGAGATCTATCTCCGGAAAATACCTCTGGTGTAGGAATCTTAGGTTCAGAAATAGGAGTACGTATAACATAATCTTGTAAATCCTGAACCTTCGTAGCAAGATTATTAAAACCTGCAGCCAAACTCTGAGGGTCCATCCTTAAACCGGAGAGATCAGAGCCATTCAAGGGTTAGAAGGAGAGAAAGGCAAGGCTGTAAATAGAGCAGAAATACAACTGAGCCAACTAAGTAGCAAACATGAGAGGGAAAAAAAATAAAAAAAAAAATCTACAGACTTCTTTTACTCTCCTTTCTTCTGCCAATAACTTTAACAGGGGCCGGTCATACTGTTATGATTCCCCAATGGCATGGGAACATCAGAAGCACAAAATAACAGACTAGCTCTCGGGTGATGGAAACTCAAGCTGACCGTGACCTAAATCTACCACACAACTAACAGTAGCCAGGGAGCATTCCTACGGCTGCCTAAATGCCACGCGCCAGCCGGAGAACTAACTACGCCTGGAAGAGGAAGGAACAGACCTGGCTTACCTCTAGTGAAATTCCCCAAAGATGATAGTAGCCCCCACATATATTAACGGTGAGTTCAGAGGAAAAGACATACACAGTATGAAGGTAGATTTAGCAAAGTGAGGTCCACTTACTAGATAGAGGAAGGATACAAAAGAGGACTTCACGGTCAGCTGAAAAACCCTTTCAAAAACCCATCCTGAGATTACTTTAAGACTCCTGTGTCAACTCATGACACAGGAGTGGCAATTTCAGTCCACAAGAGCTTCCAGTAACGGAATGACAAAACTGTAAACTGGACAAAAAATACAAAACAAAAAGGACAAGAGTCCACTTAGCTGATCAGCAGACTAGTAGCAGGAACATGCAACTGAATGACTCAGGTTACAATGATGACCGGCAAGGAAGTGACTGGAGAGCAAGGCTAAATAGGGAACTCCCAAAACTGATGGAAACAGGTGAGCTGAGGGAGAAAAGCACACACAAGCCTCCAGTACCACCAGCCACCACCAGGGGAGCCCAAAAAGCGGATCACAACACTCTTCCCATTCTAGAGGTACTTTTTGCACGGATTGCGGTGGATCTGGTAGGGCCAACAGTAAAATCCGCCCGTGGCCACCAACACATATTAGTGGTCGTAGACTACGCCACTCGGTACCCGGAGGCCATTCCTCTTCGGCACACCTTGGCTAAGCTTATCGCTCAAGAGTTCTTTGCCATGCTCTGTCACCTTGGGCTACCTAAGGAGATCCATACTGATCAGGGGACTCCTTTTATGTCCAAGGTGATGAAGGAACTGTGCAAGCTTCTCAAAATAAAACAGTTGCGCATATTGGTGTACCACCCCTAGACCAATGGATTAGTCGAGCAGGTCAACAAAACCCTCAAGTCCATGTTAAAAAGGGTGGTTTCCAAGGATGGAAGGGATTGGGATATGTTACTGCCCTACTTAATGGTCGCCATTCATGAGGTACCTGTCATTATTCATTTTTTGATTAGTGGCAGCTCTGGTTCCGCTATAATTTAAATGTAGCTTTTTTACCTTCATGCCAGCAAGGATTAATGTCGGTTTCCTTGCTGGCAGCTGCTTTACTTCTAAGCTGATGTGGGTGGTGACCACTTCCACTATCCTTTAAAAAGTCACATGACCCATCAGCTGACTGTCAGTGATAGTTTTCTATGCAGACCAGTCTAGGAGTTTGGGCGCTACCTGTTGTCAGTGGCTTAGCTGCTGCTGCTTGAGGGTTTTGGGATTTCTGGAGACTTATCCTCTGCTGTGTGGTGCTGAGCAGCAGAACAAGTCATTAAGTATAATTTCCCCTCATTCTGTCTGTCTTGTGTTTCGTCCCTCTCCCTGTGTTGTACAACATCTGCAGTGGTGATAAATAAAATTTAAAGTATGAACGGCACTAGGATCTCACGTCTGCTATTGAACCGTCTGTAGCTACACCGCCTAGTGCCGTTCATACTTTAAATTTTATTTATGCTACATGAACTTTAATACTATTATTGAACAGAGCACAGGTGGGCACAAGTAGGTTCTTAGAAGTGAAGAGACGTTTCCTCCCATGATGGATTTGTCAAGGACTTTGCCCGGCTTGCGGAACCACTGCATGAGACCCTCCGAGGGACCGCGAACAGTCCCAGAGGACGACGCATCAGCTGGGGGCCCGACCAAGAAAAATCCTTCCGGGCGCTTCAAGCTGCTCTGACATCACCCCCTATTCTGGCATTTGCAGACTACACCTTGCCGTTCCAGTTATACACCGACGCCAGCCTTCAAGGTCTTGGGGCGGTCCTCTCCCAAGTCCAAGATAACAAGGAACGCGTAATAGCCTATACCCCGTCAACTACAGCTCTTTCCGCCTGGAACTCCTGGCCCTGACCTGGGCTATGACAGAGAAATTTGCTGGCTACCTGACAGGGGCGGAGGTGCTGGTCGTGACAGACAACAATCCTCTTGCCCACCTAGAAAATGCCAAACTAGGGGCAATGGAACAGCACTGGATGGCAAGGCTCTCTAGATTCCAATACAAAATTAAATACAGAGCGGGGACGGAGAATCAGAATGCTGACAGCCTTTCCAGAGTGACATCATCCCCGCCAGTGGGGGACCGGGATGAAGAGTTGGAGGAAGATGAACTGCCCGACTTTGCCCGGCTAGCTAAACAAATAGAAGATAGCCGCCAGTATGCTGTAGGCGGTATCGAAGCCGTAGTGGGGTCCCCCCTGTCCCAACAAGAATGGGCCAAGCTTCAAGATCGAGACCCTGAACACGTCTTACTGAAGCAGTACGTGAAGACACAAGAAAAACCACCCTCCGAAGTAAGAGCCCGACTATCAACCAGGGCCTCTGCCCTACTTGCCCAATGGGATCGGCTGATCGTGAAGGATGGAGTCTTGTATCGCAGGGCCCTTTTATCCCATATGCTGGAAGAATGTTTGCAGATTGTCGTCCCGGTGCAGCTAGCCCATGAGATGGTGGCTGAAGCCCACAGAAGGAACGGCCACTTCGGCATAGACAAGACCCTCCGGTGGACCCAGCAATTCATTTTTTGCCCAGGACTCCGTAAGCTGGTTGAAAACGTCTGCCTAAGATGTCGTACATGTGAACTCCACAAGTCTACTGAGCAGCGTGCACCTGTCCAGACTATTAGCACATCCAGGCCCCTCGAATTGTTGATGGTGAACTATCTGTTGATTGGAACGGCGAATAGTGGCTACCAGTACTGTCTGGTGATGGCGGACCACTTCACGAAATTCGCCGTCGCTGTTGCTACCAAAGATCAGACTGCCGAATCAGCTGCACAGGCCATCTGTCAACACTTCGTTCGGGTCTACGGGTGTCCGGAGCGGCTGCACTCTGATCAGGGGGCGTGTTTCGAAGGGCGAGTCATTGAAGAACTTCAGCAGATGTATGGAATCAAGAAGTCCAGGACCACCCCGTATCATCCACAAGGGAATGGCGCGTGTGAACGTTTCAACCGGACCCTCTTACAACTGATCCAAACCTTAGCAGAAGACAAAAAACCCGACTGGCTTCGATTCCTCCAAGAACTGTTGTGGGCCTATAACAATCAAGTCCATTCCGTCACCGGATACACGCCTTACACCCTCCTTTTTGGCCGCCCAGGCAAAGGCATCCATGAGCTACACCTGTCTAACTCTGATGAAGACACCTGTGGTACCTATCCTTCCTGGCTACAAGCACACCGTCAAAGGATGGAGACTGTCTACCGGCTGGTGGAACAGCAGATCCAGGACCAGGTCCATGCTGATCCACTTCCAGTACAAGAAGACCTACTGAATGTGGGTCAACTAGTCCTAGTTCGTATAAAGAAACCGCAAGGAAAACTCTGGCCCAAGTGGGAGACCGAAGTCTATCGAATAATTGGACACCCGTACCCTGGTGGCCCCGTCTACCAAGTACAAGGCGAAGACAGCGGCAGCCTCCGCACCCTGCACCGTAACATGTTGTGCCCCTGTCGTTCTCAGCCTGACTCCCCTCCTATAATGCCTAGAGAGACGGATATCACTAATACTGTGGGAGACACAGATACCGGGGATGTAGAGGTGGAAGACATCCCTACCCCTGCTCGCCTGACTGACGCTTCTGAACCCCTTACCTCCTCGACTGACTTACCGACTGGGGCGGAGAGTGGGGTGACTGATCGGGGAGAGAGACTAGCACCCGTTAGGCGGACAGCGAGGACCACTGCAGGAGTGCCCCCGGGACAGTCCTACAGAGACCAATATGTGTGGCCCTTTTCACAGCCGGGTCCTACAACCTCCACAGCCATCGCCGCCCTGGAGACAGTCGTTGACAGGGACTGCCAACCTTTAAGCGGGGGGGCGTGTAGTGAGCTGGCCGGCTGTGACTGTTGTATTATCATTGACATAGAATCTGTGACAGATACTGCCCCTGTGTGGCCAGAAGTTATACCTATGCCGAATGTGATTACAGAGAAACAAACTGTATTGGCTAAACTCCCCCCTGTTGTGTCATGTGAACAGGAAGGGGAGGAAAAGAGAGAGCCCGGGAAACTTTTGGGTGCAGAGAGAAGTCTGTGTGTTCTGGCGTCCTCCTGTAGATGCGATATAAAAGATTGCCTGGATGACCTCTCTCTCTTGGAAGCTGACATCCAGATTGTTCCCAGCTTCCACACTGCGGAGCACTCAGCGGTGACATATTCACAGATTCTGGAGCCCATGAACTGTAAGCGGGTCCTCTGTTGAGAGGCCGAACATTCCACCCCTACCTGCTGAACCCCAAGGACTACAGTCTGGACCTGAGAGACAAAGTTTTGTTTAATTCCTTTTTTTCTCTTCGGCTGGAGCGTCTCCCTGCTGTGACCGACAGGCCTGCGACGTGGGAAGATAACCTCTTGGAGCAAAGGAACTGGTAACGTGTGGATAGGGACAGTGAGGGATAGTTCGTTATTACACGTTATTTCTGTGAATAAGCATACTTTGTACTGTCTATTATTGTGTTCTGCTGTGTTAAGAAAAATGTATAACAGTAAAGATACGTTTGTTAAGATGGAATCTGAGTGTGGAGGTTTTGCTGGGCCAGATCATGGATATGCATGGGCGACCTTGCCCTCAGACACTTCAGCTGGACGAGAGGGTGCGGAGGAGTTCTTTATGGACTGTAACCATAAAGAAGAATTGTCGTTAATAAGCACAAAGTCACTAGAAACAAAAATTTATTCCTTGGCAGAGAGAGAAATTAGACTTTACTGGACCTTTAAGTCATTAAAATCTTATGTGGACTGTGGGCGGGTTCCAAGAGGACTCCACGTCTATAAAGAGATCTCCCAGTTTTCTGAAGACCAGTCGTTCCAGAAAGCATGGGAAGAAATTCATTTGCAGTGTTCACGGAGTCTACTGGCATTGGTTATCACTCAAAATGAGAAGGAGTATGCAATCCTGTGCGAACAGCTGGATAAAGCTAAAAAGGAATTAAGTTCACGCGTCACAGATAATCAAAACAAACTATTCCTTAAAAAATTGGAGAAAAAACTGGTCCTAATACAGATGGAAACGAAACAAAAGAAAAAAGATAAATTTCTAAGAGACAAAAATGATTTCACCACGGGACAAATTTTTTCCTGGAATAAGAATAAAAGGAGAAATTTCCAAAGAAATTATTCCTCCAGAAAATCAAATAAACGTAAACCACAAAAAGACGGATGGGTGACAGACTCAGACTCCAGTGGTGTGGAGGAACCAATAGGGAATGCATGTTCTGCAGCTACATCTACAAGAGCCGATATCCCTTTAGAAAGAAGATCCGACGAGGGGGTCGAAAAAATAAGCGCGCAGAAGAAGCGCAAACAGGTCTCTTGGATGAATTTAATCTCACGGATTTTAAGATAGATCTTTTCAAAGCCACAAGAAAATTACACCTACAAAAATATTTTTCTACTACTGAAAACTAGTGTTGAGCATTCCGATACCGCAAGTATCGGGTATCGGCCGATACTTAGCGGTATCGGAATTCCGATACCGAGATCCGATACTTGCCGCGTATCGGATACCGGAATCGGAAGTTCCCAGGATTCAAACTGCACAAATTTGCACGAATTCAGCCAATGAGAATGATTCCAAGTGTGGGCACATCCTGTTCAGCATGGAGGGCATGAAACTACTGGCAAGGCTGTGATTGGCTGCTGAAATGATGTAATGCTGCAGTTTAAAAGTCTCTGGTGCCATTTTGCGCTCACTCTGCTGTGAATTCAGTTAGTGACAGGACGCTGTTTGCTGACTGAGGGCCAGTTTAGAGATAGCGATTTGCTTCATTGTTCTTTTCCAAGGCTAATTTAGCAACCGCTGTGTTCACCTACTAATCACCTTGCTTTTGCCTTGCAGCGCTGTTTTCACAGCGATCTGCAAGGTCTGTGTGTGTGTGTGTGTGTGTGTGTGAGTGCAGCCCACTCTCTAGTCTGTGTGCAGCCAATAGGCCATAGCTGGTTGTATTCAGTTCAGGGAGGGTGGTTCATTGCCTCATACTGTTCTATTTTTTTTTTTTTTTCAAGTAGTGTAGTCTGCTGCTCATTTTTTCTAATAATTCCTATTAGTGACTTTCCACCCGTATCCAGCTAACTTGTGGAAAAACACTACATAGGATAAAGTAGAGGAGGTTTTTTGGGCCTTGCAGCGCCGTTTACGGTGTCTGCACGGTCTCCGTGTGACTGCAGCTCGCCCTGTAGTCTCTGAGCAGCCATAGCCTGGTTGTATCCAGCTCAGGGTTCTTCACTGCGTCATACCGTAAAATCAATTTTCCTTTTGTTTTAAGTAGTGCAGGCTGCTGCACATTTTTTCAAAAAATTGCTATTAGTGTCTTTCCACCCGTATCCAGCTAACTTGTGGAAAAACACTACATAGGATAAAGTAGAGGAGGGTTTTTGGGCCTTGCAGCGCCATTTACGGCTGTCTGCACGGTCTCCGTGTGACTGCAGCTCGCCCTGTAGTCTGTGAGCAGCCATAGCCTGGTTGTATCCAGCTCAGGGTTCTTCACTGCGTCATACCGTAAAATCAATTTTCCTTTTGTTTTAAGTAGTGCAGGCTGCTGCACATTTTTTCAAAAAATTCCTATTAGTGTCTTTCCACCCGTATCCAGCTAACTTGTGGAAAAACACTACATAGGATAAAGTAGAGGAGGGTTTTTGGGCCTTGCAGCGCCGTTTACGGCTGTCTGCACGGTCTCCGTGTGACTGCAGCTCGCCCTGTAGTCTGTGAGCAGCCATAGCCTGGTTGTATCCAGCTCAGGGTTCTTCACTGCGTCATACCGTAAAATCAATTTTCCTTTTGTTTTAAGTAGTGCAGGCTGCTGCACATTTTTCCAAAAAATTCCTATTAGTGTCTTTCCACCCGTATCCAGCTAACTTGTGGAAAAACACTACATAGGATAACGTAGAGGAGGGTTTTTGGGCCTTGCAGCGCCGTTTACGGCTGTCTGCACGGTCTCCGTGTGAGTGCAGCTCTCTCTGTTGTCAGTTCAGCCCAAAAAAAATAAATAAATAATAAAGTTCACCAAACACACCACTTTACATTTCTGTAGGCCACATTAGCTCATATTAAAGTCTAGTCCACACTTTAGAAAATTAGTGTTTCTTATACCTGTTAGGACTCGGAGCTGTTCAGGAATAAGTACACAAAGCCGTTAGTACTTTTCTGCTTATCTTTATCAGTCAACCAAGATGAAGAAGGCAGGGAGTAAGGCACGTGGGCGTGGGCGCGGAGCAGGGAGAGGACGTGGGGATTCTGTGCCTGCTGTGGGCACCGGTGACTCCTCAGCACCCAGTTTCACCAGGGAACAGTCCTTCATGCGCAGCTTTGTCACAGAGCGCCGTACACCGCTGCTGCGTGAAGAACAAATTGAAGCCGTTGTCGGATGGATGGCAGCTAACGCATCGACTTCAATTAGTGCCACATCCTCTCAGACACAGAGCACTGGAGAGCAGCCATCTGTCTCTTCACCACCTGCCAAATTGCCCAGGCAGACAGAGAGCCCAGGACAGGAGCCATCTCTACTTCTGTTCTCTGAATCTCTTGGCTTGGAAACAGGGGGCCAGCCAAGCAGCATTGGAGAAATGGAAGAAGAGGCAGGGTGCAGTGATGCCCAACCGCTTTTTCTCTCTTCCTCTGAAGAGGCGGGTGGGCAAGTGCCTCCGGTCACCACATCGCAGGACGCATCCGCTGATGACACTCAGGTGCCACTTTCTGGTGCGTGCTCTGCTGCTGAGACTACCCAGGAGGAGCAGTTGGTGGCAGAGGGTAGTGTAGATGATGAGGTCCTTGACCCATCTTGGCGTGAGGGACAGGAAGGTGGTGGGAGCAGCTCTGAGGAAGAGATTCCCCGAACGGGCCAAAGAGGCAGATGGAGGGGGAAGACTACAGATCCTGCAGCCTCCGCTTTGGCACCCGTTCGGAGCATGTCTCTTCCAAAAGCCAAAAAGGGCGCTCCCAAGACTTGCAGTGCCTGGTCCTTTTTTGACACAGTTGCAGATGACATTTGCTATGTCAAATGCAAGGTGTGTCATCACAAAGTCAAAAGAGGTCGAAATGTCAGCAACCTCAATACCTCCAACATGTGGAAACATGTGCGGACCAGGCACCTGGCGGAGTTAGAAAAACACACTGAAGAGCTAGGCCAACCAACAGCGGCAGCTACCACCTCTTCAGCTCGTGTTGCCTCTTCCTCCAGCTCACACGCAGCTGGTTCGGCTTCCTCCCAGGATCGCCGTGGAAGAACCTCTGGCCCTGTTGTCCAGAGACCCACTGTAATTCCACCCGCAGCACCACGTTCCCAGTCATCCACACACTCCCAGCCCAGTTTACAGCCATCGGTAGTACAGGCATGGGAGAAAAGGCGGCCTTTCTCGTCAAACCACCCACGAGCACAGGCTCTGACTGCAGGCATTGCCAAACTTCTGTCACTGGAAATGCTGTCATTCAGGCTGGTGGAGACTGACAGCTTCCGTGACTTGATGTCATTGGCAGTCCCACAGTACAATGTGCCCAGCCGCTTTTACTTCAGCAGGCAAGCTGTCCCTGCCCTGCACAAGCATGTGGAGGGACACATAAAACATGCGCTACTGAACGCCGTCAGTAGCAAGGTCCACCTCACCACCGATGCGTGGACCAGTCAACATGGACAGGGGCGATACCTTTCCCTCACTGCCCATTGGGTTAATGTTGTTGAGCCGGGTACAGATCGTGCGAGTGGCGCAGGACGTGTTCTGCCCACTCCAAGGATTGCAGGAATCCATTCTGTACGCATTGACTCCTCCTCTTACAAAAGTTCCTCAGAATCATCGCTGCAGGAGCCGTCACAGTCCACCTCCACATGGACCCGTGATGAACGTTTACCTGTTACGACCGACATGAGCACAGCCGTGGCCAAACGTCAACAGGCCGTCTTGAAATTAATTTCTTTGGGGAATCGAAGCCACACAGCGCAGGAGCTCTGGAATGCCATCAAGCAGGAGAGCGATGTGTGGTTTGTGCCAGCAAATCTCCAGCCAGGCATGGTAGTGTGTGATAATGGCCGAAATCTGGTGGCAGCTCTGGGCCTCGGCAACCTCACTCACATCCCATGTCTGGCACATGTGCTCAATTTGGTCGTGCAGAGTTTTTTGAGGGACTATCCGGATCTTGATGCACTGCTGCACAAGGTCCGCCTAGAGTGTGCTCACTTGCGGCATTCCAGCACGGCAAAATCGCGCATTGCGGCTCTGCAGCGCCGACACCGCCTGCCGGAACATCGCATCATATGTGACCTACCTACCAGGTGGAATTCCACGTTACATATGTTGGAGCGGTTGTGTGAGCAGCAGCAAGCTGTAATGGAGTACCAGCTGCATCAGGCGCAAAGAAGTCGCACTCCGCGCCGTTCAGACTTCACAACCACAGAGTGGGCCACTATGAAGGACGTCTGCCAGGTTTTGCGTCCCTTCGATTATTCCACGCGGATGGCGAGTGCAGATGATGCACTAGTCAGCATGACTGTCCCCCTTATCTGCCTGCTTGAAAAATCACTGCAAGCGCTAAGGGATGATGTTGTGGAAGAGGTGGAGGATGAGGATTCACCATTTCCATCATCTTCTGGACAGTCAGCCCCACGTGGTTCCTCACAAACGCGTAGGCAGGGGACACTTTGTGAGGAGGATGAGGAGGAGTCAATGGAGGAGGAAGACATCCGTCCAGAGGAGGGAGTTACACAATTGTCCAGTACTCAGTGTGTACAGAGAGGGTGGGGTGATGACGAGCGGGCAGAGATCACGCCTCCAGCAGGGGACAGCTGTCATGATCTCTGCAGGCAGAGATCATAGCAAGCCTATAGAGGGACAAGCTCTCGGAAGATGGAACTATACTGACCATGAACTAAGCCTGCCGCGCAACTAGAAATAGCCAGGTAGCATTTCCTATTTAACGCTAGATGCCCAGCTCTGGCCTAAGACCTAAATAGCTAGCAGAGGGAAATATAAGACCTGGCTCACCTCTAGAGAAATATTCCAAAGAAGACAGTAGCCCCCCACATATAATGACGGTGAGTTCAGATGAAACAACAAACGCAGCAGGAAAATAGTCTTAGCAAATTTGAGGTCCGCTTACTAGATAGCAGAAGACAGATAGTATACTTTCATGGTCAGCAGAAAAACACTAACAAAACACCATCCAGAGATTACCTTAAACTCTGGCATTAACTCATAACGCCAGAGTAGCAATCCCTGATCAACGAGAGCTTTCCAGACACAGTAACAAAACTTCAGCTGTGAACTGGAACAAATAGGCAAAACAAAACATGGACAAAAGTCCAACTTATCTAGTAGTAGTCTAGAAGCAGGAACAAGCACTGAGAGGCATCAGATAACATTGTTGACCGGCAAGAAACCACCAGAGAAATGAGCTTAAATAGCGACACCCACTACTGATGGAATCAGGTGAAACAGGAAAGAGGATGACAAGTCCAATTCCACAAGCGGCCACCGGGGGAGCCCAGAATCCAAATTCACAACAGTACCCCCCCCTCAAGGAGGGGGCACCGAACCCTCACCAGATCCACCAGGGCGACCAGGATGAGCCCTATGGAAGGCACGAACAAGATCAGAAGCATGAACATCAGATGCATTGACCCAAGAATTATCCTCCTGGCCGTAACCCTTCCAGTTGACCAGATACTGGAGTTTCCGTCTGGAAACACGAGAGTCCAAAATTTTCTCCACAACGTACTCCAACTCACCCTCAACCAACACCGGAGCAGGAGGCTCAACTGAAGGTACAACAGGTACCTCATACCTGCGCAATAACGACCGATGAAAAACGTTATGAATGGAAAAGGACGCAGGGAGGTCCAAACGGAAAGAAACAGGATTAAGAATCTCCAATATTCTATAAGGGCCGATGAACCGAGGTTTAAACTTAGGAGAAGAGACCCTCATAGGGACAAAACGAGAAGACAACCACACTAAATCTCCAACACAAAGCCGAGAACCAACACGACGATGACGGTTGGCAAAACGCTGAGTCTTCTCCTGGGACAACTTCAAATTGTCCATAACCTGCCCCCAAATGTGATGCAATCTCTCTACCACCGCATCCACTCCAGGACAATCCGAGGATTCCACCTGACCGGAGGAAAATCGAGGGTGAAACCCCGAATTACAGAAAAACGGGGACACCAAGGTGGAAGAACTGGCCCGATTATTGAGGGCGAACTCTGCCAATGGCAAAAAAGCAACCCAATCATCCTGGTCAGCAGAGACAAAACACCTCAGATATGTCTCAAGGGTCTGATTAGTCCGCTCGGTCTGGCCATTAGTCTGAGGGTGAAAAGCAGACGAAAAAGACAAATCTATGCCCATCCTAGCACAGAATGCCCGCCAAAATCTAGACACAAATTGGGTACCTCTGTCAGAAACAATATTCTCAGGAATACCGTGCAATCGGACAACATTCTGAAAAAACAGAGGAACCAACTCAGAAGAAGAAGGCAACTTGGGCAGAGGAACCAAATGGACCATTTTAGAGAAACGGTCACAGACCACCCAGATGACAGACATCTTCTGGGAAACAGGCAGATCTGAAATAAAATCCATCGAGATGTGTGTCCAAGGCCTCTTAGGAATAGGCAAGGGCAACAGCAGTCCGCTAGCCCGAGAACTACAAGACTTGGCCCGAGCACAAACGTCACATGACTGCACAAAGACTCGCACATCTCGTGACAGAGAAGGCCACCAGAAGGATCTTGCCACCAAATCCCTGGTACCAAAAATTCCGGGATGACCTGCCAATGCAGAAGAATGTACCTCAGAGATGACTCTGCTGGTCCAATCATCCGGAACAAACAGTCTATCAGGCGGACAACGATCCGGTCTATCCGCCTGAAACCCTTGCAAGGACCGCCGCAGATCAGGAGAAACGGCCGACAAAATTACTCCCTCCCTAAGGATACCTGTGGGTTCAGAATTACCAGGAGAGTCCGGGTCAAAACTCCTAGAAAGGGCATCTGCCTTAACATTCTTAGAACCCGGTAGGTATGACACCACAAAATTAAAGCGAGAAAAAAATAAAGACCAGCGCGCCTGTCTAGGATTCAGGCGTCTGGCAGTCTCAAGATAAATCAAATTTTTGTGGTCAGTCAATACCACCACCTGATGTCTAGCCCCCTCGAGCCAATGGCGCCACTCCTCAAACGCCCACTTCATGGCCAAAAGCTCCCGATTCCCAACATCATAATTCCGCTCTGCGGGCGAAAATTTGCGAGAAAAGAAGGCACAAGGCCTAATGACGGAGCAGTCGGAACCTTTCTGCGACAACACTGCCCCAGCTCCGATCTCCGAAGCGTCAACCTCAACCTGAAAAGGCAGATTCACATCAGGCTGACGCAACACAGGGGCAGAGGCAAAACGGCGCTTAAGCTCCTGAAAGGCCTCTACAGCATGAGGGGACCAATTAGCAACATCAGCGCCTTGTCTGGTCAAATCAGTCAGTGGTTTAACGACATCCGAAAAACCAGCAATAAATCGGCGGTAAAAGTTGGCAAAGCCCAAAAATCTCTGAAGACCCTTAAGAGAGGAGGGCTGAGTCCAGTCACAAATAGCTTGCACCTTGACGGGATCCATCTCAATGGAAGAGGGAGAAAAAATATACCCCAAAAAGGAAATTTTCTGGACCCCAAAAACGCACTTAGACCCCTTCACACATAAAGAATTAGACCGCAGAACCTGAAAAACTCTCCTGACCTGCTGGACATGAGAGTCCCAGTCATCAGAAAAAATCAGAATATCATCCAGATATATTATCATAAATTTATCCAGAAAATCGCGGAAAATATCATGCATAAAAGACTGGAAAACTGAAGGGGCATTAGAAAGACCAAAAGGCATGACCAAATACTCAAAGTGGCCCTCGGGCGTATTAAATGCGGTCTTCCACTCATCCCCCTGCCTGATCCGCACCAAATTATACGCCCCACGAAGATCAATTTTAGAGAACCACTTAGCACCCTCTATACGAGCAAACAAATCAGTAAGCAATGGCAATGGGTATTGATACTTAACAGTGATCTTATTCAGAAGCCGATAATCAATACATGGTCTCAAAGAGCCGTCTTTTTTTGAGACAAAGAAAAACCCAGCTCCCAAGGGAGAAGAAGATGGACGAATATGTCCCTTTTCCAAAGACTCCTTTATATATTCCCGCATAGCAGCATGTTCCGGCACAGACAAATTAAACAAACGACCCTTTGGATATTTACAACCCGGTATCAAATCTATGGCACAATCGCACTCACGGTGCGGAGGTAACGACCCAAGCTTGGGTTCGTCAAAGACGTCTTGATAATCAGAGAGGAACTCAGGGACTTCAGAGGGAATGGACGACGAAATAGAAACCAAAGGTACGTCCCCATGAATACCCTTACATCCCCAGCTCAACACAGACATTGCTCTCCAGTCCAAGACTGGGTTGTGAGACTGCAACCATGGCAATCCCAGTACCAAATCGTCATGTAAATTATACAGCACCAGGAAACGAATAATCTCCTGGTGATCCGGATTGACACGCATGGTTACTTGTGTCCAGTATTGTGGTTTATTATTAGCCAATGGGGTGGAGTCAATCCCCTTCAGAGGAATAAGAGTCTCCAAAGGCTCTAAATCAAAACCACAACGATTGGCAAAGGACCAATCCATAAGACTCAGAGCGGCGCCAGAGTCAACATAGGCGTCCGTGGCAATGGATGACAAAGAGCAAATCAGGGTTACAGACAAAATAAACTTAGACTGAATGGTGCTAATGGAAACAGACTTATCAAGCTTCTTTGTACGCCTAGAGCATGCTGATATAACATGAGTAGAATCCCCACAATAGAAACACAATCCATTCTTCCGTCTAAAATTCTGTCGCTCGCTCCTGGACAGAATTCTATCACACTGCATACTTTCTGGCGTCTTTTCCATAGACACCGCCAGATGGTGCACCGGTTTGCGCTCCCGCAGACGCCTATCAATCTGAATAGCCATTGTCATGGACTCATTCAGACCTGCAGGCAAAGGGAACCCCACCATAACATCCTTAACGGCATCAGAGAGACCTTCTCTGAAAGTTGCCGCCAAGGCGCACTCATTCCACTGAGTAAGCACAGACCATTTACGGAATTTTTGGCAGAAAACTTCAGCTTCGTCTTGCCCCTGAGATAGTGCCATCAAAGTTTTTTCTGCCTGAAGTTCCAAATGAGGTTCCTCATAAAGCAAGCCCAAGGCCAGAAAAAACGCATCCACATCGCGTAACGCAGGATCCCCTGCTGGCAATGAGAAGGCCCAATCTTGAGGGTCACCCCTGAGCAAGGAAATCACAATCCTAACCTGCTGAGCAGGGTCTCCAGCTGAACGAGACTTCAGGGACAAATAAAGCTTACAATTATTTCGGAAATTCTGGAAGCTAGCTCTATTCCCTGTGAAGAACTCCGGCAAAGGAATTCTCGGTTCAGATACCGGAGCATGTACCACAAAATCTTGTAAATTTTGTACTTTCGTGATGAGATTATTCAAACCCGCAGTTACACTCTGGAGATCCATTATTGTCAGGTGCACACAGAGCATACAGAGATTAGGAGGAGAGAGAGAGAAAAGACTGCAGCAAGGCAGACTGGAGGAAAAAAAAAAAAAAAAAAAAAATTTCAGCAGACTTCTTATAACTCTCCTTTCTCAACCTGGGTCTTTAACACTTTATGGGCCGGTCAAACTGTCATGATCTCTGCAGGCAGAGATCATAGCAAGCCTATAGAGGGACAAGCTCTCGGAAGATGGAACTATACTGACCATGAACTAAGCCTGCCGCGCAACTAGAAATAGCCAGGTAGCATTTCCTATTTAACGCTAGATGCCCAGCTCTGGCCTAAGACCTAAATAGCTAGCAGAGGGAAATATAAGACCTGGCTCACCTCTAGAGAAATATTCCAAAGAAGACAGTAGCCCCCCACATATAATGACGGTGAGTTCAGATGAAACAACAAACGCAGCAGGAAAATAGTCTTAGCAAATTTGAGGTCCGCTTACTAGATAGCAGAAGACAGATAGTATACTTTCATGGTCAGCAGAAAAACACTAACAAAACACCATCCAGAGATTACCTTAAACTCTGGCATTAACTCATAACGCCAGAGTAGCAATCCCTGATCAACGAGAGCTTTCCAGACACAGTAACAAAACTTCAGCTGTGAACTGGAACAAATAGGCAAAACAAAACATGGACAAAAGTCCAACTTATCTAGTAGTAGTCTAGAAGCAGGAACAAGCACTGAGAGGCATCAGATAACATTGTTGACCGGCAAGAAACCACCAGAGAAATGAGCTTAAATAGCGACACCCACTACTGATGGAATCAGGTGAAACAGGAAAGAGGATGACAAGTCCAATTCCACAAGCGGCCACCGGGGGAGCCCAGAATCCAAATTCACAACAGACAGCGTTTCTTGGCCAGTTGGCAGTCTGCAGCACATGGTGGATTACATGCTGCAGTGCCTGAGAAACGACCGCCGCATCGCCCACATTCTCAACATGTCTGATTATTGGGTGTTCACCCTCCTCGATCCTCGCTACCGGGACAACGTAAAAAGCCTCATCACACCGTTGAACCGGGAGCGAAAAATGCGGGAGTACCAAGACACACTGGTAAATTCCATCATCTTCTCCATTCCAACTGAGAGAAGTGCTGCTAGTGCATTACAAAGCAGCTCAGTGCGTCCAGGCAGTGGAGGAGGCTCTGCACAAAGAGGGAGCAGAAGCAGTGCCTCTGCCCAAGGCAAGACCAGTATGGCCCAACTGTGGCACAGTTTTGTGTGCCTGCCACAAAAGTCTACACCATCACAGACGGCTCCAGTCAGCAGGAGGCAACGGTTCCGTCAGATGGTGACAGACTACATGTCTTGCCCTCTTGCTGTACTCCCAGACGGCTCTTCCCCTTTCAAGTTTTGGGTCTCAAAGCTGGATACATGGCCAGAGCTAAGCCAGTATGCATTGGAGGTGCTGGCTTGCCCTGCAGCTAGTGTATTATCGGAACGCGTCTTTAGTGCTGCAGGTGGTGTACTAACTGACCGTCGCATGCGACTATCCTCCGATAACGTTGACCGGCTTACTTTCCTGAAAATGAACCAAGCCTGGATCTCGCAGGAATTTGCCACTCCTCTTCCTGATTAAATAATTAGGTGACTGTCTACAGTATCCAGGTCTCCTGTTGTGTTCATCTTTCTACCACCTGAACTTAAATTCCTGGGCTCCAACACCGCCAGTTGAAGCTCAGAAGTGCCGTCTGCACAGTCAAAACATACGACCCAGTGTTATTGGGTTTCAGTAACGTCAGCTGATCCCCAGCTGTGTAGCCGGCAATGTGTCCTGCGACCGCCACGCTGACACAACAACTTAAATGTAAGGGAACCTGTCCCCCCCCCCAAGGCGTTTGTTACTGAAAGAGCCACCTTGTGCAGCAGTAATGCTGCACAAGGAAAAGGTAGCTATTTTTGTTTTGCTCCTTGCACGCGCAGAACTTAACACTTATAAAATGTGTCCACTGATACCGTAAAACCGTCCCGGAGGTGGGACTTTCCTTCGTAATGTGACGCAGCACAGCCATCATTTTTACCCCCCCGACGAAGTGCGCCGGCTCCTCAGCGTTGTTTGATTCTGTCTCGAAGCCTGCGCTGTTATGTTATCCCTTGGCCAGGCACACTTAGCGCTGCCCGTCTTCTGACATCATTTGGTGTCAGGCTGGCTGCGCCTGTGCGGCCGCGCTGGCCGAGATCCCGCCTCGCAGTGTCTTCTGATTTAATCCCACTGCAGGCCTGAGATCTATGGACATGCGCAGTGCATATCTGAGCCTCCGCCTCTCACTCATCTCCCTACGCCTTTTTCAGACTGTGCGCCGTCAGTTGATCCCTAATAGCATGCCACGGCCGTGACGCCACACAGTCTGAAGAAGCCGTAGGGAGGGGAGTGAGAGGCGAGGATATGCACTGCGCATGGCCACGGATCCCAGGCCCGCGGTTGGATTACATTAGATGACACTGCGAGGCGGGCTCTCGGCCAGCGTGTCCGCACAGGCGCAGCCAGACTGACACCAAATGATGTCAGAAGATGGGCAGCGCTAAGTGTGCCTGGCCAAGGGATAACATAACAGCGCAGGCTCCGGGACAGATTCAAACAACGCTGAGGAGGCGGCGCACGGCGCCAAGGGGGTAAGAATGACAGCTGTGCTGCGTCACATGACAAAGGAAAGTCCCTCCGACCGGACGGTTTAACGCTGTGAGGGGACACATTTCATAAGTGTCAAGTTCAGCGTTTGCAAGGACCATAATTAAAAGAGCTAAGTTTACATTTTCCAGCATTAGTGCTGTACAATATGGCTCTTTCAGCTTAGAACCCCTGGGGGGGGGGGGTTAAAGGTTCCCTTTCAACTTGCTCCAGTGCAGGCTTCGGCCTACACTATGCTCCTCCTGCTGACCCTGGGCTCTAACAACGCCAGTTGGCGCCCAGATGTGCTAGCTGCACAGAGAAAAACACCAGCCAATGTGTCAGTGGGGTTCAGCAACGCCAGCTGTACCCCTGCTGTGTAGCCGGCAACATGTCCTGCAACTGCCACGCAGACACAACAGACCTAAAGCTGCCGCCAGTGCAGGCTTCGGCCTACACTCTGCTCCCTCTACTCCTCCTGCTGGCCCTGGGCTCTAACACCGCCAGTTGGGGCCCAGAAGTGCTGGCTGCACAGAGCCAAACACACGCCACTCTGTCAGTGGGGTTCAGCACCACCAGCTGTTCCCCTGCTGTGTAGCCGGCAACGTGTCCTGCAACAGCCACGCAGACACAAGAACTGAAATTGAAGGGAACCTGTCCCCCCTCCCCCAGGTGTTTGTATGTTTTACAGCCACCTTGTACAGCAGTAATGCTGCATGTGTGCAAGGTGGCTCATAAACTTATTCTCCTTGCACACGTGGAACAGAACACGTCTACAATGTGTCCCCTGAGACCATTAAAACGTCCCTGAGGTGTGACTTTCCTTTGTAATGACACGCAACGACCCACTTGGTAGCACAGCCCTTCTTCTGACATCATTGTTTGGCTGGCTGCGCCTCTGCGTCCGCCCTGCCCGACACAACGCCCCTCGGTGTCTTATTTATTTTGACTGTGAGGGTGTGATTGACGGGCATGAGCAGTGCATATCTTCGCCAGGCTGTCACTCAGCTCCTTCCGCCTTCTTCAGACTGTGCGGCTTCATGGCCGTGGCATGCGATAAGGGATCAGCTGACGCCGCACAGTCTGTAGCAGGTGTAAGGACACGAGCGAGAGGCGAACATATGTACTGCGCCAGGCCATGAATCCCAGCCCCGCAGTGTGAAACACTGTAAAGACACTGCCGGGCTGGGATTCATGGGCATCGCGAACCGCACCAGCCGACATGAAATGATGTCAGAAGACGGGCAGCGCATGGCCAAGGGATAACGCAACAACGCAGACTCCTGTACATCAAAATGCGATGCTCAGGAGGCCGCACCAAGCACCAAGGTGGTATTTTTGCCAGCTGTGCTGCGTCTCATTACGAAGGGAACTCCCGCCTCCAAGACAGATTGACTGTATAAGGGCCAAAATGTTGTACGTGTTTCATTCAGCTTGTGCAAGGAACAAAATTAAAAGAGCAACCTTTGACTTGTGCAGCACTACTGCTGCATAAGGCGTGGCTCTTCTAGTTTGTAACACCTGAGGGGGGGTTAAAGGTTACCTTTAAAATTGGTTCAATTAGGCTTCGGCCTACACTCTGCTCCCCCTGCAGAGCCTTGGCTCCAACACCGCCAGTTGGTGCCCCGAAGTGCTGGCTGCACAGAGAAAAACACCTCGCCAATGTGTCAGTGGGGTTCAGCACCGCCAGCTGTTCCCCTGCTGTGTAGCCGGCAACGTGTCCTGCAACAGCCACGCAGACACAAAGCTGCCGCCAGTGCAGGCTTCGGCCTACACTCTGCTCCCTCTCCTCCTGCTGACCCTGGGCTCTAACACCGCCACTTGGTGCCCGGTACTGCTAGCTGCACAGAGAAAAACACCTCGCTAATGTGTCAGTGGGGTTCAGCACTGCCAGCTGTTCCCCTGCTGTGTAGCCGGCATCGTGTCCTGCAAAAGCCACGCAGACACAAGAACTGAAATTGAAGGGATCCTGTCGCCCCACCCCCAGGTGTTTGTATGTTTTACTGCCACCTTGTACAGCAGTAATGCTGCATGTGTGCAAGGTGGCTCATAAACTTATTCTCCTTGCACACGTGGAACTGAACACGTCTACAATGTGTCCCCTGAGACCATTAAAACGTCCCTGAGGTGTGACTTTCCTTTGTAATGACACGCAACCCCCTTGGTAGCACAGCCCTTCTTCTGACATCATTGTTTGGCTGGCTGCGCCTCTGCGGCCGCCCTGCCCGACACAACGCCCCTCGGTGTCTTATTTATTTTGACTGCGAGGGTGTGATTGACGGGCATGAGCAGTGCATATCTTTGCCAGGCTGTCACTCAGCTCCTTCCGCCTTCTTCAGACTGTGCGGCTTCATGGCCGTGGCATGCGATAAGGGATCAGCTGATGCCGCACAGTCTGTAGCAGGTGTAAGGACACGAGCGAGAGGCGAACATATGTACTGCACCAGGCCATGAATCCCAGCCCTGCAGTGTGAAACACTGTAAAGACATTGCCGGGCTGGGATTCATGGGCATCGCGAACCGCACCAGCCGACATGAAATGATGTCAGAAGACGGGCAGCGCATGGCCAAGGGATAACGCAACAACGCAGACTCCTGTACATCAAAATGCGATGCTCAGGAGGCCGCACCAAGCACCAAGGTGGTATTTTTGCCAGCTGTGCTGCGTCTCATTACGAAGGGAACTCCCGCCTCCAAGACAGATTGACTGTATAAGGGCCAAAATGTTGTACGTGTTTCATTCAGCTTGTGCAAGGAACAAAATTAAAAGAGCAACCTTTGACTTGTGCAGCACTACTGCTGCATAAGGCGTGGCTCTTCTAGTTTGTAACACCTGAGGGGGGGTTAAAGGTTACCTTTAAAATTGGTTCAATTAGGCTTCGGCCTACACTCTGCTCCCCCTGCAGAGCCTGGGCTCCAACACCGCCAGTTGGTGCCCCGAAGTGCTGGCTGCACAGAGAAAAACACCTCGCCAATATGTCAGTGGGGTTCAGCACCGCCAGCTGTTCCCCTGCTGTGTAGCCGGCAACGTGTCCTGCAACAGCCACGCAGACACAACAGACCTACAAATGCCTCCAGTGCAGGCTTCGGCCTACACTCTGCTCCCCCTGCTGACCCTTTGCTCCAACACCGCTAGTTGGGGCTCTAGGAAGATAAGCTTGAATAGGTCCCCATCCTGGTTACAGCACCGTCAGCTGGTTCCGGGCAGAGCCTTTGGCTTAGGTGCCTCCTTCTGGGTATCCGAGTTCCACCAACGTCAGGTGGTCCTTGGTAGTGCTTTCAGGCACGGGTACCTCCTGCTTAGTAACCGGGTTCCAGTAACGTCAGCTGGTCCTCGGTAGTTCCATTGGCTCTTGGACCTTCGGCTACCCATCCGGGTTCCAGTACTGTCAGCTGGTTCTCGGCAGTGTCTTTTGCTCTTGTACCTTCTGCTCCCCATCCTGGTTCCAGTACCGTCAGCTGGTTCCGGGCAGAGCCTTTGGCTTAGGTGCCTCCTTCTGGGTATCCGAGTTCCACCAACGTCAGGTGGTCCTTGGTAGTGCTTTCAGGCACGTGTACCTCCTGCTTAGTAACCGGGTTCCAGTAACGTCAGCTGGTCCTCGGTAGTTCCATTGGCTCTTGGACCTTCGGCTACCCATCCGGGTTCCAGTACCGTCAGCTGGTTCTCGGCAGTGTCTTTTGCTCTTGTACCTTCTGCTCCCCATCCTGGTTCCAGTACCGTCAGCTGGTTCTGGGCAGAGCCTTTGGCTTAGGTGCCTCCCTCTGGGTATCCGAGTTCCACCAACGTCAGGTGGTCCTTGGTAGTGCTTTCAGGCACGGGTACCTCCTGCTTAGTAACCGGGTTCCAGTAACGTCAGCTGGTCCTCGGTAGTTCCATTGGCTCTTGGACCTTCGGGTAGCCATCCGAGTTTTAGTTCCATCAGCTGTTTCTCGGCATTTTCTCAGCCTTCTTGTACCTTCTGCTACATTTCCAAGTTCAAGACCCTAAAGACAACGACCCGGAAGACCACCCCTAAGATGACGACGACACCAGAGACGACAACCACTGAGATGACGACGACCCTGGAGACGATGACCTTGAAGACCACCCCGATGACGACGACCCCGGAGACGACGACCCTGGAGACGACGACCCTGGAGACGACGACGACATGGGAGACCGAGAAGCAGAAGAACAAGAGGCTGCAGAACAAAGAGCAGAAGAACATTAAGCATAACACTAAATATCAGAGCAAAAGATATTATCTAAATTATAAGCAGAAGAAGACTAAGCAGTGTATGGGGGTGAGTCCGTTCCTCCTCGTGGTGCCCCTGGATAAAGCCTGATGCTGCAGGCCAAACTGAACGCGTACAAATGTAACTCTTTTGTGACAGGCAGAACGGAAGGTGTAGTCTTCAAACTTTTATAGATAACAACTACGGGAATGCCTGTCACAAATAAGAATATGATGAAGAAGTTGAATATGAAGCAGATAATAGTAAAATAAAAAGAATATGAACAATGTAAAATAATAGGTAGAAGATGAAGAAGATGAATAAGGTGAAGAAGTTGATGTCAAAGAAGCTGATGATGAGGATAATGAAGAAGAAAGTGTGGGGAGAAGTAAAAAAGAAGGTGAAGGGCGTGGAAGTAGTGAAACATCAATATCTGACAAAATTAAAAAAAAATTAACATAGTCGAAATCTTTCTAACGCCGAACGTCATAAAAAAAAAAAATCCTGCTATTCTATTTGATTGGGCTAAACCTCTGTGCCTTTAATGTCTCCGCCACCTCCCCCAATACATCCTACATTATTCTTAGTTGTTTTCCTTCATGTAGAATGAACCTACAAGGAAAGAAAGGGTTTATTTTAATTCCAATATTTTCATCCCATTGACTTGCATTGGGATCGGGTATCGGTATCGGATTAGATCCGATACTTTGACGGTATCGGCCGATACTTTCCGATACCGATACTTTACGATATCGGAAGGTATCGCTCAACACTACTAAAAACCCAAACAGAACGCCCAATACGGCGCCCACAGAAAGCCCTATCTCCATTGGAAACTTAGGATTTGAGGCTTTCCCTCCATCTGATCCAAATGATATTGAGGATGCATGGCTTTTAGCCAATCTTTGTGATCAAACATCTGAAACAGAAGATCATAATGTACATGCCAACGGGGATTTAACTATTGAACCCTTTAAAGGAGGCACACAGTCCACCTTTATGCCCCCTATTTCCCCAGGCAATGCCATTGATTTATTCCAAGACTTAGTAGTGAAAGATGTGGAAGCCATTTTATATCGCAAACCAAAGAAGAATTTATCCATCAATGAGGAAAAAGCAATACGAGAAATGCCGCAGTGGAATGACGTAGTCATAAGAAGGGCGGACAAGGGCGGTAATCTAGTTATTCTAGATAAAAATTATTACATTAATGAAGCGATGTCCCAATTAAATGATAATAAAGCTATAGAAAAAGGGTGCACTCTAGCTGTAGACTCGTCATGAGTAGGGGTGCAGTGCCAAGTCCAATAATATATATGACCAAAGTAAGAAAGAGAAAAGATTGGACTAAAGCAGGCCCGCACAACCACATAATGTAGAAAAACATGAAAAACGTTTATTAGAACACCACAACAAACAACATAAAAGCATTTAAAAATTGCACATGTGAGTACAAAACACCCCCATTAGAATGGATATACAAGACAAAATGTGTATGTAAAATACACTAATGTGCTTCAGCTGAACCAATAAATATATATACCAGCACAGTACTCAAGACCCAAAAGAGAGCCTAATGATGAGAAAAAATACAAAACAGTATGTATGATGGGTCTCTATGCTCTATAACCAGGAGAGAAAAAGAAGAGAACAATATAACAAATCTGCAGAGTAACACTGCTGAATATGCAGAAAGATGGCATAATGCCATATCTACTCAACCTGACGCCAGAGTAAATCAGAGCCACAGGAGTATAGGACTAAAGGAGTCACCTAGAGCCCATATGCCGGAAAGGGTCAGCTGGAGAAGAGAATGGGGTATGAGAGACTGGCCCCACGCGTATCGCCGCCGCAGCGGCTTCGTCAGGGGAAGCCGCTGCGGCGGCGATACGCGTGGGGCCAGTCTCTCATACCCCATTCTCTTCTCCAGCTGACCCTTTCCGGCATATGGGCTCTAGGTGACTCCTTTAGTCCTATACTCCTGTGGCTCTGATTTACTCTGGCGTCAGGTTGAGTAGATATGGCATTATGCCATCTTTCTGCATATTCAGCAGTGTTACTCTGCAGATTTGTCATATTGTTCTCTTCTTTTTCTCTCCTGGTTATAGAGCATAGAGACCCATCATACATACTGTTTTGTATTTTTTCTCATCATTAGGCTCTCTTTTGGGTCTTGAGTACTGTGCTGGTATATATATTTATTGGTTCAGCTGAAGCACATTAGTGTATTTTACATACACATTTTGTCTTGTATATCCATTCTAATGGGGGTGTTTTGTACTCACATGTGCAATTTTTAAATGCTTTTATGTTGTTTGTTGTGGTGTTCTAATAAACGTTTTTCATGTTTTTCTACATTATGTGGTTGTGCGGGCCTGCTTTAGTCCAATCTTTTCTCTTTCTTACTTTGGCCAATTAAATGATAAAACTACTTACATTGCCCTCGATTATAACCCGACTGTAAAATTCAAAGAGAGATTAAGGGCACTGTTAAACAAATATGTAGCAAGAGGTACTCTGCTGAAAAACAAAGCAGAGAAACTATTACCAGAACATCCCAGTATACCACATTGGTATAGTTTGCCAAAGATTCATAAAAATGCTACACAGCCCCCCGGGCATCCTATAATATCCGGAATCGGATCGCTAACAGAACCCTTGTCCCAATTTCTTGACTGGCTACTGAAACCGCTGCTGCAGAAAATCCCTTCTTTTGTAAAAGACTCTGGAGACTTTTTAGTAGCCCTACAAACATTAGACTGGCAACCTACTTTTGCCCTAGTATCAATTGACATAGTCAATCTATATACAAGAATACCTCAAACTAAAGGTATTGAGGCAGTACAAACAATTTTGTTAAATACTGATAAAGATCAGGACTTTATTGCATTTATTATAGAAAGTTTAGAATTTGTTCTTTCACATAACGCGTTCAAATTCATTGATAAATGGTTTCTACAATGTACAGGAACTGCGATGGGTACGCCCGTCGCATGTGTCTTCGCCAACTTATTCCTGGCAGTTTTTGAGGAAAGATATATAACCTCCGTGGCCAACCCCTTTTTAAAATATATACGAATGTATCTAAGATTCGCGGATGACATTTTTATCGTCTGGGACGGATCTAGGAATGATTTTGACACTTTCGTCACCCATCTTAATACAGTAAATGATGATAATATGCAATTCACAGCTTGTTTTGGGGGAAATGCGTTGGAGTTTCTGGACGTGAACATTGAGATAGCGGAGGGTAAACTCAGCACGAAAGTACATAAAAACCTACCGCGACAAATAACCTATTACACTTTAATAGTGCCCACCCATTTCACACAAAAAATAGCATACCCTATAGCCAGATGGTGAGGTATAGAAAAATCAATAACAATGAGGCGATATTTAGAGAACAAATTGCAGAGCTGAAGACTAATTTCCTAAATAGAAATTATCCACCTAATATTTTGTCAGCAGCTGAATGTAGAGTGGGGAAGCTCACACAAAAAGATTTGCTAAAAAATCGCAAGAAACCTGTACGGTCCCAGTCAAATGAGAAAAATAACAAAAAATTTGTATTCACGTTTACACATAGCCCAATAGATAAAGAAATTTATGCGGCTATAAATAAGAACTGGCACATGTTGCAAAATGACAGGGAATTATCAGCATTGACAACGAATCACCCAAGATTCGCATACAAACGTACGAAGAATCTGGGTGATTTACTAGTTAAAAACCGCCTTTTACCGATGGAGAATAATAATTGGCTAAAGAAACTCCAACCCACGGGCAATCATAGATGCGGGAACTGCAGCTTTTGTCACCTTAGACTTCTCGAAAATCCCATCCGTATAGGATCCGTCCATCATACAGTCAGACATTTAATCACATGCAAAACTCAGTATGTAGTCTATTTGATCATTTGCCCATGTCTATTTTTCTATATCGGCAAAACGATACGCCCGATGGTCACAAGATTCAGAGAACATTTTAATTCAGTATTATCCGGGAAACATTGCCCCCATTTCATTAAACATATGCGAGACCAGCATAATGCAAACCCAAATGTACTAAGGTTTGCAGGCAGTAAAAAATCCAATTCAAGGTGGTGATCGCAAGAAAATTCTACTTCAACGGGAGGAAAATCGATCATGGAGACTAATGCGTAAGGCCCCATCGGACTGAATGATAAACTGGACATGACCATTTTCTTGTAAATTTCGCAAATTTATAGAGCTAGTTCATTTATAATAAGTGACGCCTAATGTTTGTTTCTAGTTGTACTTGTTAATGTTGTTTGATGCACATAACCAGTAAGGTTTTTTAATCACTCACATGTTCATATTAAGCTGTCTAGTTCCCTATAAAGGATATGACGTTTTTAATTGTGCACCAGGACCCGTGGAAGCGCACGAGCGCGAAACGGCCGTCGTCCTTTCCTTACTCCCCGCACCGCAACTCTCACCAGCCGCCTCTCCGTATCATGTCTGTTTCGTTTAACATGAATAAAGGACACTGAATTGCAGCAAAATCCGGGTGAGTGCCACATCTATTTCTCCTATTGGTACTTATCTGCAGTGGTGAGGCTAGCGTCCTTGCCGGCCAGTGCACTACCCTGGGAATAGTGAGGTGACAATCAAGGACTAGGTACGTGATGTTGGTGGGGGAAAGGACCTGCTTAGGGAGTTAGGGGAGTTTAGGGACAGGCATAGGTTAGAGTTCAGGAGGTGCCTCGTCCCTCGTTCCCTATGGTTAGGGCCTTCCTCACCCCTTTCCATACCAATGTTACATGTTTTGTCATCCGCTGGACTTAGCCGTGTTGGTCTTGACAATAACACAGACTTTCACAGGATTTTCACCCTTTGAGCTACTGTATGGCAGGCATCCTAGGGGTCTGCTGAACGGAGCCAAAGGGATGTAGGAGCAGGAACCTATGCCGCATAAGAGTGTAATTGAGCATGTGGCCAATATGCAGGATCGGATTTAAGTAGTCATGCCTATAGTAAAAGAAAATTTAGTGGATGCTCAAGCAGCGCAGAGCCACGCATATAGCTGACCACGGTATGCTCCTTTAATGGAGATTGGGTTTTAGTTTTAGTACCCACTGCCGAAAGTAAACCCATGGCCAAGTGGCAAGCGCCATATGAAGTTTGGGAAAAGGTTGGGGAGGTGAACTACAGAGTATACCAGCCCGGGAAAAGAAAACCAGGACAGTTACAAAAGAAAAAAAAAAGAAATAGACCATAGAGAGGGGATCACCTGAGGCATGGATCAAGTATAAAAATACAAATTTTATTCAAATAATATAAACGGACACAGAAAACCACATAGAGCACACATTAAAAACATTTAAAAATTGGTCACCCATTGTCACGAAGCCTGTTGTGAAATTGGATTTTGGGCTCCCCCGGTGGCCACTGGTGGAATTGAACTGGTGTGCATCATCCCCTCTGTTCACCTGTTTCCATCAGGATGTGGGAGTCGCTATTTAACCTTGCTCCTCTGTCACTTCCATGCCGGTCAACATTGTAATCAGAAGCCTTTCTGTGCATGTTCCTGCTGCTAGACAACTCCCAGCTAAGTTGGACTTTAGTCCTCGTTTGTTTTTGCATTTTGTTCCAGTTCACAGCTGTAGTTTCGTTTCTGTGTCTGGAAAGCTCTTGTGATCTGAAATTGCCACTCTGATGTTATGAGTTAATACTAGAGTCTTAAAGTAATTTCAGGATGGTATTTTGATAGGGTTTTCAGCTGACCATGAAAGTGCCCTTTCTGTCTTCCTGCTATCTAGTAAGCGGACCTCAATTTTGCTAAACCTATTTTCATACTACGTTTGTCATTTCATCTAAAATCACCGCCAATATATGTGGGGGCCTCTGTCTGCCTATCGGGGAAATTTCTCTAGAGGTGAGCCAGGACTATATTTTCCTCTGCCAGGATTAGTTAGTCCTCCGGCCGGCGCTGGGCGTCTAGGGATAAAAAACGTAGGCAACGCTACCCGGCTACTGTTAGTTGTGCGGCAGGTTTAGTTCATGGTCAGTTTAGTTTCCATCCTTCCAAGAGCTAGTACTTATGTTTGCTGGGCTATGTTCTCTTGCCATTGAGAACCATAACAGAAGCCACTGTGTGTGGCGACACGCGTCGGGTCTGCGTACCTCCTGTCTCCACTCCCCAGGTGGTTTTGTGTGGGCTCAGCAGCCCTTGGCTATATTTCATATTGATTGAACTATGTCCACTTAGGCTTAGTGGCCATGGTAACCTATTTATGCTTCCTCAGCATGGGAGAATTCAGTGCCTCTGCACATTGAGACCCATACTTGTTTTTAAAAAAACTTTCATTCCAGTCTGGGTATATTTAGCCCTCGGTCTGGCATACTATTTGCGCCTGTATGTTTATTTGTGTTTTTATATCTGCAGGTGCTAGGGTTTGTGCTCAGATGATTAATTCACTTTATGTGCTTGTACCATGGACACTGTCTTATTTCCGGCATGGTGTACACAAGCAATGTGTGATTTATACAGGCTATCTGTGATTTATGAAACATGCTGAGTCTGATAGCTACATGCTTGGATACTTAGTCGTTACTAGTTCTCTTTAGCCAATATCTTTGCGCTCTTCTTTAAAGGGAACCTGTCACCACGTTTTTGGAAGATGGGATAAAAATAGCTTTAAATAGGGGCAGAGGTGGGCGTTACATTAGTATATCCATCTGCGCACGCGCGGCATCCCGCGGCCATTTTCCTGAAGCCGCGGCCAGCAGAGCGCCGCTTCTGCGCACGCGCGGCCAAAGGAAGATGGCCGCGCCCACCGATCACCAATGAAATAACGAACAGCGCGCTCTTTTAAATCCCCTGGCAGAGGATTCGGGACCTTGGGCATGCGCAAACCACTACGCCACCAACGGAAAACTACGCAAAATCTGGGGGAAGACAACACGCCCTTTTGACCAGACCAGCCTGATTGACAGGCGAAAACGGAGACTTTGCAAAGGTATTTCGGCAACTTAGGTGGGTAATAAACGCATAACAAACACACTAATGTAACGCCCACCTCTGCCCCTATTTAACGCTATTTTTATCCCATCTTCCAAAAACGTGGTGACAGGTTCCCTTTAAGAGCATTGGGTGCTGTTCACATAGACATCACACCTTGTACTTACAAGAATTGTTTTCATTTTTTTCATATTTGTCATCTTTTGGTACTGGGGAGTTGGCACGGGGGGTTGGCTCTATTATGGGCCTAAGTGTATTATATGTAGGTCACATGGGTGACCAATTTTTAACCCCTTCACCCCCAAGGGTGGTTTGCACGTTAATGACCGGGCCAATTTTTACAATTCTGACCACTGTCCCTTTATGAGGTTATAACTCTGGAACGCTTCAACGGATCTTGGCGATTCTGACTTTGTTTTCTCATGACATATTGTACTTCATGATAGTGGTAAAATTTCTTTGATATTACCTGCGTTTATTTGCAAAAAAAATGGAAATTTGGCGAAAATTTAGAAAATTTTGCAATTTTCCAACTTTTAATTTTTATGCCCTTAAATCACAGAGATATGTCACACAAAATACTTAATAAGTAACATTTCCCACATGTCTACTTTACATCAGCACAATTTTGGAACCAAATTTTTTTTTTGTTAGGGAGTTATAAGGGTTAAAAGTTGACCAGCAATTTCTCATTTTTACAACACCATTTTTTTTTAGGGACCACATCTCATTTGAAGTCATTTTGAGGGGTCTATATGATAGAAAATACCCAAGTGTGACACCATTCTAAAAACTGCACCCCTCAAGGTGCTCAAAACCATATTCAAGAAGTTTATTAACCCTTCTGGTGCTTCACAGGAATTTTTGGAATGTTTAAATAAAAATGAACATTTAACTTTTTTTCACAAAAAATTTACTTCAGCTCCAATTTGTTTTATTTTACCAAGGGTAACAGGAGAAAATGGACCCCAAAAGTTGTTGTACAATTTGTCCTGAGTACGCCGATACCCCATATGTGGGGGTAAACCACTGTTTGTGCGCATGACCGAGCTCGGAAGCGAAGGAGCACCATTTGACTTTTCAATGCAAAATTGACTGGAATTGAGATGGGACGCCATGTTGCGTTTGGGGAGCCCCTGATGTGCCTAAACATTGAAACCCCCACAAGTGACACCATTTTGGAAAGTAGACCCCCTAAGGAACTTATCTAGAGGTGTGGTGAGCACTTTGACCCACCAAGTGCTTCACAGAAGTTTATAATGCAGAACCGTAAAAATAAAAAATCACATTTTTTCACAAAAAATATTTTTCGCCCCCAATTTTTTATTTTCCCAAGGGTAAGAGAAGAAATTGGACCCCAAAAGTTGTTGTACAATTCGTCCTGAGTACGCTGATACCCCATATGTGGGGATAAACCACTGTTTGGGCGCATGGGAGACCTCGGAAGGGAAGGAGCGCCGTTTGACTTTTCAATGCAAAATTGACAGGAATTGAGATGGGACGTCATGTTGCGTTTGGAGAGCCACTGATGTGCCTAAACATTGAAACCCCCCACAAGTGACACCATTTTGGAAAGTAGACCCCCTAAGGAACTTATCTAGAGGTGTGGTGAGCACTTTGACCCACCAAGTGCTTCACAGAAGTTTATAATGCAGAACCGTAAAAATAAAAAATCACATTTTTTCACAAAAAATATTTTTCGCCCCCAATTTTTTATTTTCCCAAGGGTAAGAGAAGAAATTGGACCCCAAAAGTTGTTGTACAATTCGTCCTGAGTACGCTGATACCCCATATGTGGGGATAAACCACTGTTTGGGCGCATGGGAGACCTCGGAAGGGAAGGAGCGCCGTTTGACTTTTCAATGCAAAATTGACAGGAATTGAGATGGGACGTCATGTTGCGTTTGGAGAGCCACTGATGTGCCTAAACATTGAAACCCCCCACAAGTGACACCATTTTGTAAAGTAGACCCCCTAAGGAACTTATCTAGATGTGTTTTGAGCGCTTTGACCCACCAAGGGTTTCACAGAAGTTAATAATGCAGAGCCATAAAAATAAAACAAAAATTTTTTCCCACAAAAATTATTTTTTTAGCCCCCAGTTTTGTATTTTCCCGAGGGTAGCAGGAGAAATTGGACCCCAAAATTTGTTGTCCAAGTTGTCCTGAGTGCGATGATACACCATATGTGGGGAGAACCACTGTTTGGGCGCATGGGAGGGCTCGGAAAGGAAGGAGTGCCATTTGGAATGCAGGCTTAGATGGAATGGTCTGCAGGCATCACATTGCGTTTGCAGAGCCCCTAATGTACCTAAACAGTAGAAACCCCCCACAATTGACACCATGTTGGAAAGTAGACCCCCTAAGGAACTTATCTAGATGTGTGGTGAGCGCTTTGACCCACCAAGGGCTTCACAGAAGTTTATAATGCAGAGCCGTAAAAATAAAACTAAAATTTTTTCCCGCAAAAATTATTTTTCAGCCCCCAGTTTTGTATTTTCCCGAGGGTAACAGGAGAAATTGGACCCCAAAAGTTGTTGTCCAATTTGTCCTGAGTGCGCTGATACCCCATATGTGGGGGGAACCACCGTTTGGATGCATGGGAGGGCTCGGAAGGGAAGGAGCGCCATTTGGAATGCAGACTTAGATGGAATGGTCTGCAGGCATCACATTGCGTTTGCAGAGCCCCTAATGTACCTAAACAGTAGAAGCCCCGCACAAGTGACCCCATTTTGGAAACTAGACCCCCCAAGGAACTTATCTAGATGTGTTGTAAGAACTTTGAACCCCCAAGTGTTTCACTACAGTTTATAACGCAGAGCCGTGAAAATAAAAAAAAATTTTTTTTTCCCACAAAAATTATTTTTTAGCCCCCAGTTTTGTATTTTCCCAGGGGTAACAGGAGAAATTGGACCCCAAAGGTTGTTGTCCTATTTGTCCCGAGTACGCTGCTACCCCATATGTTGGGGTAAACCCCTGTTTGGGCACACGGGAAAGCTCGGAAGGGAAGGAGCACTGTTTTACTTTTTCAACGCAGAATTGGCTGGAATTGAGATCGGACGCCATGTCGCGTTTGGAGAGCCCCTGATGTGCCGAAACAGTGGAAACCCCCCAATTATAACTGAAACCCTAATCCAAACACACCCCTAACCCTAATCCCAATAGTAACCCTAACCACACCTCTAACCCTGACACACCCCTAACCCTAATCCCAACCCTATTCCCAACCGTAAATGTAATCTAAACCCTAACCGTAACTTTAGCCCCAACCCTAAACCCTAACTTTAGCCCCAACCCTAACTGTAGCCTTAACCCTAGCTCCAACCCTAGCCCTAATGGGAAAATGGAAATAAATACATTTTTTTTTTTCCCTAACTAAGGGGGTGATGAAGGGGGGGTTTGATTTACTTTTATAGCGAGTTTTTTAGCGGATTTTTATGATTGGCAGCCGTCACACACTGAAAGACGCTTTTCATTGCAAAAAATATTTTTTGCGTTACCACATTTTGAGAGCTATAAATTTTCCATATTTTGGTCCACAGAGTCATGTGAGGTCTTGTTTTTTGCGGGACGGGTTGACGTTTTTATTGGTAACATTTTCGGACATGTGACAGTTTTTGATCGCTTTTTATTCCGATTTTTGTGAGGCAGAATGACCAAAAACCAGCTATTCATGAATTTCTTTTGGGGGAGGCGTTTATACCGTTCCGCGTTTGGTAAAATTGATAAGCAGTTTTATTCTTCGGGTCAGTATGATTACAGTGATACCTCATTTATATTATTTTTTTATGTTTTGGCGCTTTTATATGATAAAAACTATTTTATGGAAAAAATAATTATTTTTGCATCGCTTTATTCTCAGGACTATAACTTTTTTATTTTTTTGCTGATCATGCTGTATAGTGGCTCGTTATTTGCGGGACAAGATGACGCTTTCAGCGGTACCATGGTTATTTATATCTGTCTTTTTGATCGCGTGTTATTCCACTTTTTGTTCGGCGGTATGATAATAAAGCGTTGTTTTTTGCCTCGTTTTTTTTTTTTCTTACGGTGTTTACTGAAGGGGTTAACTAGTGGGCCAGTTTTATAGGTCGGGTCGTTACGGACGCGGCGATACTAAATACGTGTACTTTTATTGTTTTTTTTATTTTATTTAGATAAAGAAATGTATTTATGGGAATAATATTTTTTTTTTACACATTTGGAAATTTTTTTTTTTTTTTTACTTTGCCCCAGGGGGGACAATACAGATCGGTGATCTGCCAGTTTGCATAGCACTCTGACAGATCACCGATCTGAGAGAAGTGCAGGCTGCTTCACAGCAGTGATGGGAAATCTAGTTCATTTTGGTGATTAGTTCACCATGAACTAGTTCACTGAAAAGATTAGTTCAAAAGATTAGTTCATTTAGTTCATTTAGTTCAGTATTGCTCTGGATTCTGCTGAGAAGAGATGGATCAGTTCTAGTTCGTTACACAGAAGCTGTGGCTCCAAGGATGAGTTATAGTTTTGTTAAAATGATCAGAAATAGTTAATACATCTGATCATTACATAAAAAACTCTTGTTAAAGGGGTACTCAGTCTGGAGAAAAAAAATTCTAAAGTTATTTATTCAAGTTAGTAATTTCTTTTTTTTCTTTGTGAAATATTCAAACCTCCCAGGGCGCAGTGTATTATTATCTGCACACATTATGGTCACTTGCAATGTCTCTGGCATTGAGCACTGAGCAGGCAGACAGGATTCATTTCACACCACTGCAATAGGTTACAAAAGGAAGAGATGTGGTGAAACTACACAGAACTACAGATTTACCAAGCTGCCTTAGGGTATGTGCACACGTTCAGGTTTTTTCGCATTTTTTTCGCTATAAAAACGCTATAAAAACTCATTAAAAACGCATACATTATGCATCCTATCATTTAGAATGCATTCTGCGTGTTTTGTGCACATGGTGCGTTTTTTTCCGCGGAAAAAACGCATCGCGGTAAAAAAAGCAGCATGTTCATTAATTTTGCGGGTTTTTTTGCGTTTTTCCAGCTATTCTATGCATTGGGAAAAAACGCACAAAAAACGTAAAATGGATCTTTTGCTGCCCATAGCAACCAATCACAGCTCAGATTTCACTTGCCAGAGCACTGCACTACTGCAGTATCAGAAAGCTGACCTGTGATTGGTTGCTATGGGGCAAAGAAAATCTTCCTATTAGACAGCCTGATAATTCTCCACCCTATCCTGTGAGGAGCTGATAGGAAATGCATCAGGTCATGTGACCTGTGAACTAAATGAACTACATGAACTGCTGAACTAGATGTTCTGTTGAGAATGACTCAGGACAGCCTAGTTCAACGTGATGCATCTCACTGAGCCCAGCAGCAGTTCCCCCTGTATTAGTGTAGAGTACTGACTCATAATGATTGCGTATGAGGGAGCTGAGAAGCCGTTCAGCATCCTGAGAACAGAACAGGAGCCAGTGGTAAAGATTTTAGCAAGGCTGATCCTCTACAGGAGGCTGATCCTGTACAGGAGGCTGATCTTATCATAAAGACTGGTGAGGGGCATGAACCACACCACAGAATCACTCTCATACACACATGAGCTGTGTCTGTCTCTACTGTACAATTTCAGTTTTTATTATTACTATTATACTTGTATTTGATGTGTGGTATAGTGTTTACTACCTTCTTTTCCAGCATCAGGAGCTATAAAGAGCAAGTGTGAGACCAGGGATCTTCAGTGTGAGGAGCTGTATGAGGGATCACTCTCTGTCTCCTCCCACTTGCTGTTTAGTTCATAATGAACTAATCTCTGTCAGGATGGTGAACTAGATGAACTAGTTCACTCTGAAGATTAGTTCATTTTGAACTACTCACTCACGAACTACCCATCACTACTTCACAGTGCCTGCTCTGAGCAGGCTTCTGTGAAGCCACCTCCCTCCCTGCAGGACCCGGATCCGCGGCCATCTTGGATCGGGGTCTGGAGCAGGCAGGGAGGGAGGTAAGACCCTCGCAGCAACACGATCACATCGCGTTGCTGCGGGGGGCTCAGGGAAGCCCGCAGGGAGCCCCCTCCCTGCGCGATGCTTCCCTGCACCGCCGGCACATCGCGATCATGTTTGATCGCGGTGTGCCGGGGGTTAATGTGCCGGGAGCGGTCCGTGACCGCTCCTGGCACATAGTGCCGGATGTCAGCTGCGATAGGCAGCTGACACCCGGCCGCGATCGGCCGTGCTCCCCCCGTGAGCACCGCCGATCGCGCTGGACGTACTATCCCGTCCGTGGTCATGGGGGCCCACCCCACCTCGACGAGATAGTACGTCCGATGTCAGGAAGGGGTTAAATGTTTTTAATGTGTGCTCTATGTGGTTTTCTGTGTCCGTTTATATTATTTGAATAAAATTTGTATTTTTATACTTGATCCATGCCTCAGGTGATCCCCTCTCTATGGTCTATTTCTTTCCTTTTTTTTTCTTTTGTAATGGTCCATACAATATAGATCTGGTTGGATCCCTGCATATCTGTGGTGCCCCCTCTCCTATTTACAAAACCAGGACAGTTGTATCCGTGGAAAGTAATGAAAAAGCTAGCACACAATCAATGAAGTTCACGGTGCTAGTGAACGGGATGTTGAGTCCCACAAGTCATCAAATTCAAAAGATCACTGCACTCGTATGGTTTTCAAATGCATAATTCCAAATGTTTATTAAATTTGTGTGGCCCGAAGTAAAGAAGAGAGCTATGCGTCTGGGGTGATGCGTGTCCAGGGCACCAATACCAGAGGGGACCCAAAGCATCAGGAGGTGCTGGTCCAGCTGGTGCAAGACTTGCAGCGGTCCCTTGTCAACGTGCAAGAGAAACTGACCCAGATGGAGCGAAGAGTGGGGGAACTACAACAGTCTGACCCACTGTACCCATGCAACCATTCTTCGGCCCGACTGATATGGGATCAGTAGGAGCAAGCCCCCTCCCATCAGGCATTGGAGGCACGAGGACAGGCTCGAGGTACCCCCCCCCCCACGAGGAGGAGGCATCCAATGCTGGGAATGAGGAGGACGGAGGCACCTTGCCAGAGACTGTCGAAACTATACTCACGGCCAGCGGAAGCCGCCGTTAAACTACCAACCTCCGCAGTAGTGCGGCACTCTGCGGGGGAGGTGAGGAGAGAGGCCGCTCCATATCATAACGAACACTTGATTGCTGGGTGTCCCATTCTACATGCTGAATTTGAGGGAGTTCTAGTGGATTGCCTGATAAATAGCGGGTCACAAGTGACGATGATGCCAGAAGCGTATTTCAGGCAGCATTTCCAGGCCCTGGCCAAGCCAGAAAGAGACATTGATCCGGTTGTTTGCTGCCAACCAACAACCGATCCCGGTCACAGGGGTCGTGTGGATAAATATTCGAATCTGTGGTCAAGAAGTGGGGAGAAAAGGGATCCTGCTAGTCCCTGAGCCTATCAAATAAGATGTGCCTGTAGTACTGGGAATGAATATCCTACGTGAACTCGATCAGATAATGTTTACCAAACGGGGACCTGGATATTGGAAGAAGGCTACTACACATAAGCCTACTCAAGAAGCCCTTCAGCGACTGATCCGCGTCTGTGGTATTCAGAAGAGTGTGTCATCTTATCAGATGGTAGGGGTCATCAGGCTCCTGGTAAAGAACCTGCAATCCTACCTCCCGAGCGAGAAACTATAGTATACCTTCCAGTTGGGACTCACCGCAACCTTGACGGGTTGGAAGTGATTGTTCAGCCTGTGGTAAGCGGAAGAGTGGACCAAGAAGTAATGATAGCTCGTACAATAGCTGTGGTCCAGCGAGAACACTTCCCCATAAGAGCTTTGAATGTGGGCCCCGCGGAGGTCACCTTGCTGCGAGGGACAGTTCTGACCCTGGTGTTCCTACATAAGGGTGAAGTGGTGAGTCAGAAGGAGATGTCTTTATCGCTGATAGATGGTGCGGGGTGGATCCTAGCAGTTGCTGCAGGGGCCAAAGAGACGCCATCCCCGGAGTGGAGTAGACGGGTCATCCTTGATCAAATGGAAGTGGATGTGAAGGTTCTGGGCCCTGAGCGTGTACAAGCAATAGAAACTATGCTGTGGGAAAATCAGGCCACATTCGTCCGTCACGCCGAGGATTTCGGCTGTACTGAAGCCATCACACATGAGATACCGACCGGGGAAGCTCGTCCGATTCGAGAACGATACCAGCAGATCCCGCCCAAGATGTATCAGGAGGTGAAAACATTACTGAGGCAGATGCTGGATTCAGGAGTGGTGCAGAGTAGTCAGAGCCCTTGGGCAGCCCCGGTGGTGCTCGTCAAGAAAAAGGATGGGACCATACGGTTCTGTGTAGATTACAGGAAACTCAATGCCTGCACTGTTCGAGACTCGTATCCATTGCCCCGCATCGAGGAATCCTTGACAGCGTTGGGGAAAGCTAAGTACTTTTCCACCCTGGATCTAGCAAGTGGATACTGGCAAGTAGCCGTGGCAGAGAAAGACAAAGAGAAAACCACCTTCATCCTCCCTATGGGGCTGTTCGAGTTTAACCGGATGCCCTTCGGGCTCTCCAATGCTCCGGGCACTTTTCAACGGCTGATGGAAAAGTGTTTGGGAGACTTAAATTTTGAGGCTGCCCTGATCTATCTGGATCACATCATTGTGTTTTTGGCCTCATTTGAAGAACACCTTGCCAGGCTTGGACAGGTACTAGTCAGACTGCGGGCTCATAACCTGAAGGTGAAACCAAAGAAGTGCCACCTCTTCAAGAGAGAGAACGAGTACCTGGGCCACATAGTGTCACAAGATGGAGTTCTACCCTCGCCAGAAAAAGTGGCTGGTATCCAGAAGTCGCCAGTCCCTCGAACAGTGAGAGAACTCCAGGACTTTCTGGGGCTCGCCGGGTACTACCGCCGGTTTGTTAAAGACTTCGCGAAGGTGGCGGGTCCTCTCAATGAGCTGCTGAGGGGGACCACTGGAGTGCCGAAGACCCAGTACATCCCTTAGGCCCAGAGACAAGACGAGGCCTTTCAGGCTATAAAGAATGCCCTTACCTCAGCCCCGATTTTGGCCTACGCAGATTTCGATCAACCATTCCTGTTGCACACAGATGGTAGTCTTCATGGACTCAGTGCAGTACTTTCTCAGATACAGGATGGACATGAGAGAGTCATCGAGTATGCCAGCAGGTCCCTGTGAGACAGCGAAAGAAACCCTCACAATTACAGCTACTGCCGGTTAGAGCTCCTGGCCCTGGTGTGGGCCATGACAGAGAAGTTTGCGGGCTTCCTGACAGGTGCCAAGATTCAAGTTCGAACAGACAATAATCCCCTGGCCCACCTTGAGAATGCTAAACTGGGGAGCTTAGAAAAACAGTGGGTGGCTCGCGTAGCCAAATTTGACTTTACCATCCATTATCGCTCTGCTACCGAAAACGCAAATGCTGATGGGCTGTCAAGAGTGACTGTGGAGACTCCAGTGGGGGATATTGATGAGCAACTCGAAGAGAAGGAAACCCCAGACTTTCATAAGTTTAAGCCCCTAGTGGTTGCGGCCCAGTCAGGAAGGGAGGCCTGCGCATTACCCCGATCCCTGGGGAGAACCAATGAGGAATGGGGACATGTTCAGGATGAAGACGAAGGGCTGAGACAGATGAAGTGGTGGGTAACTCAGAAGCGGAAGCCTGGCAAACGAGAGAGAGATGATCTGGACTCTGAAATGAAGAGTGTGTTACACCAGTGGGATAAACTGGAAGTGCGAGAGTCAGTGCTATATCGTAAGAGAAAACAGGTAAAAGATATGGAAGTAAGGAGGCAGGTGGTCATACCAGGAAGAATGGCTCAAGAAGTAGCTAAAGAAGCCCATGAATTTGGAGCTCACTTCGGGTCCACAAAGACCTACCATTGGTTACAGCGGTATGTGTATTGCCCCCGGTTGGAGTCTGTGGTGGAAGAGGTTTGCCGGCAATGTCGGGTATGTGACCTCATTAAGAGTACCGAACAGAGGACACCCATCCAGACCATACAAACTAAGGAACCGCTAGAAGTCTTGATGATCGACTATCTCCTCATGGGACACTCGGCCCGGGGCCTACAGTACTGTTTGGTGATGACCGATCATTTCTCTAAGTTTGCAGTAGTCACCCCGACTAGAGATCAGACTGCGGAATCGGCAGCGCGAGCCATCTGTCAAGACTTCATCCGGGTGTATGGGTGCCCAAAGCACATCCACTCCGACCAAGGCGCATGTTTCCAAGGCAAGGTGATGGAAGAACTGTATCGCATGTATGGCATCGAGCGGTCCCGGACCACCCCTTACCACCCTCAAGGTAATGGAACATGTGAACGCTTCAACTGAACCTTACTTCAAATGCTGAGAACGTTGGAGGAGGATAAGAAGGCATGTTGGCCAGACTACCTGCCAGAGTTGGTCTGGACCTACAACAATCGGGTCCACTCCACCACAGGTTTTACCCCCTATCTACTGCTGTTTGGAAGAGCTGGACAAGAGATCATTAAGCTGAATTTGGAACAGCCAGAGGAGCTGATGGAGCGAACTGTCACCTCATGGGTGAAAGAGCATCGTCAACGATTACAAGCGACCCGGTTGGCGGGTCAGCAGCTGCAAGAAAAAGAACATACGGGTCTCAAACCGACACAAGAGTTACCGCTCCAACCCGGAGACTGAGTATTAGTCAGAGAGAAACGTCCCAAGGGAAAACTAAGTGAGAGATGGGAAGTACAGCCTTACAGAGTAATTGAGCAAGTGTATGCTAATGGCCCTGTCTACAAGGTGCAGATTGAGAGTGGGGCGTCCGCCCCTAGAGTACTTCACAGAAATATGCTGTGGCCCTGCCGGTCTGAGGTCTGTTCTACACCATTGCCGCCTGAAGGCACTACTCCACTTCCTGAATCTGTCATGCCTGATGGTGAAATCGATGACGAGTTGTGGACCATCCCTGACACCGTAGAGGTCCTCAGCCACACAGAGACGGTAATCCCATGGATGTACCAGTACTGCCACACGAGGACGATACCAGACAAGAGCCCACAATGACTCCTGCAGCAAGTGTTCCTCTGGAAGATAGTCAAGCCTTGCCTGACAGCCAAGAGCTTCGGAGATCCCAGAGGTCTAATGCAGGGGTTCTACCAGTCCAATATGTAGAACAGTGTGCTCTGTTGTGAATTCTGCTCTTGGGCTCCCTCCGGTGGTTGTAAGTGGCATTTTTGCGAGTTCTGCTCTTGGGCTCCCTCCGGTGGTTTTAAGTGGTACTGCGGCTCCTTGGATTTAGTAGTCAGCAGCTGCTTCCACTGATTGTCTTTCTGGCTCGACTATTTAGCCTGGTTCTATCCTTCAGCCTGTGCCAGTTGTCAATGGTTCCTGGTTGGATTCACATCTCTGCTTGGATTTCCCTGATATTCTGACCAGTTCAGCAAAGATAAGTCCTTGCTTTATTCTTTTGCAGTCCACTTGTTGTGACTTAATCTTTCTGCACTTTCTATGTTTTTTCTAGTCCAGCTTGTCAGTATGGATTTATTCAGTTAAGCTGGAAGCTCTGGGAAGCAGATTTACACTCCACACCTTTAGTCAGGTGAGGAGATTTTTGTAAACTCTGTGGTGGATTTTTCTAGTTTTTAATACTGACCGCACAGTATTCTTTCCTGTTCTATTTATCTAGTTAGACTGGCCTCCTTTTGCTACATCCTGGTTTCATTCTGCGTATGTCATTTCCCTCTCCACTCACAGTCAATATTTGTGGGGGGCTGTCCTATCCTTTGGGGATTTTCTCTGAGGCAAGATAGCTTTCCTGTTTCTATCTTTAGGGGTAGTTAGTCCTCCGGCTGTGACGAGGTGTCTAGGGAGTGACAGGAACATCCCACGGCTACTTCTAGTGTTGTGTTAAGCTCAGGAACTGCGGTCAGTACAGGTACCACCTCCTCCAGAGCACGTCCCATGTTGCTCCTAAACCACCAGTTCATAACAGTACAACTGGCCAAAAATGAATTAAATGCATCTCAAAAGAAGGAAAAGGAAGTTCTGAGCCATTTTTTTTCTGCAGTCTGTTTTGTCTTTTTTTTTCCTCTTAATCTCTGGGTGGTTCAGGATTTTGGCGCTGGCATGGATGTTCAGGGTTTGTTTTCTCGTGTGGATCAACTTGCTGCAAGAGTACAGAGTATCCAAGATTATGTTGTCCAGACTCCGGCTTTAGAGCCTAGAATTCCAACCCCTGATTTGTTTTTTGGGGACAGATCCAAGTTTTTGAACTTTAAAAATAACTGCAAATTGTTTTTTGCCTTGAAACCCCGTTCCTCTGGTGATTCCATTCAGCAGGTTAAAATTGTCATCTCTCTGCTGCGTGGTGACCCTCAGGACTGGGCATTCTCCCTTGAATCAGGGGATCTGGCGTTGCTTAATGTAGACGCATTTTTTCAAGCGCTCGGATTATTGTATGACGAACCTAATTCTGTGGATCATACTGAAAAGATCTTGTTGGCCCTGTGTCAGGGTCAGGAAGTGTCAGAAGTATACTGCCAGAAATTTAGAAAATGGTCTGTGCTCACTAAATGGAATGAGGAGGCTCTGGCAGCAATTTTCAGAAAGGGTCTTTCTGAAGCCCTTAAAGATGTTATGGTGGGGTTCCCCACGCCTGCTGGTTTGAGCGAATCTATGTCTCTAGCCATTCAGATTGATCGGCGCCTGTGCGAGCGCAAAGTTGTGCACCATATGGCAGTGTCCTCTGAGCAGAGTCCTGAGCCTATGCAATGTGATAGGATTTTGACTAGAGCAGAACGGCAGGGATTCAGACGCCAGAATAGGCTGTGTTTTTACTGTGGTGATTCTGCTCATGTTATTTCTGATTGCCCTAAGCGTACTAAGAGGGTCGCTAGGTCTGTTACCATCAGTACTGTACAGCCTAAATTTCTCTTATCTGTGACCTTGATTTGCTCATTATCGTCCTTTTCTGTCATGGCATTTGTGGATTCAGGCGCTGCCCTGAACTTGATGGACTTGGAATTCGCCAGGCGCTGTGGTTTTTCCTTGCAGCCTTTGCAGAGCCCTATTCCTTTGAGGGGCATTGATGCTACGCCGTTGGCCAAGGATAAACCTCAGTATTGGACTCAGCTGACCATGTGCATGGCTCCAGCACATCAGGAAGATTGCCGTTTTCTGGTGTTGCATAATTTGCATGATGTTGTTGTACTGGGTTTTCCATGGTTACAGGGACATAATCCTGTGCTGGATTGGAAATCTATGTCTGTGACTAGTTGGGGTTGTCAAGGGGTACATAGTGACGTTCCTTTGATGTCAATTTTCTCTTCCCCCTCTTCTCAAGTTCCTGAGTTTTTGTCGGATTTCCAGGATGTATTTAATGAGCCCAAGTCCAGTTCCCTTCCTCCACATAGGGACTGTGATTGTGCTATTAACTTGATTCCTGGATGTAAGTTCCCTAAGGGCCGACTTTTCAATCTGTCTGTGCCAGAGCATGCCGCTATGCGGAGTTATGTTAAGGAGTCTTTAGAGAAGAGGCAAATTCGGCCATCTTCGTCACCATTGGGAGCGGGATTCTTTTTTGTTGCCAAGAAGGATGGCTCCTTGAGACCCTGTATTGATTATCGCCTTCTTAATAAGATCACGGTCAAATTCCAATACCCTTTACCTTTGCTTTCTGATTTGTTTGCTCAGATCAAGGGGGCTAGTTGGTTTACTAAGATTGACCTTCGAGGGGCATATAATCTTGTTCGTATTAAACAGGGTGACGAATGGAAAACTGCATTTAATACGCCCGAAGGCCATTTTGAATACCTTGTGATGCCTTTCGGGCTCTCTAATGCTCCTTCTGTATTTCAGTCCTTCATGCATGATATTTTCCGCAATTATCTTGATAAATTCATGATTGTGTATTTGGATGATATTTTGATTTTTTCCTATGATTGGGAGTCTCATGTGAAGCAGGTCAGGATGGTATTCCAGATCCTTCGTGATAATGCTTTATTTGTGAAGGGGTCTAAGTGCCTATTTGGAGTTCAGAAGGTCTCTTTTTTGGGTTTTATTTTATCTCCCCCGTCTATAGAAATGGATCCTGTTAAGGTCCAAGCCATTCATGACTGGATTCAACCCACATCTGTGAAGAGTCTTCAGAAATTTTTGGGCTTTGCTAATTTTTATCGCCGTTTCATTGCCAACTTTTCCAGTGTGGTTAAGCCCCTGACCGATTTGACGAAGAAAGGCGCTGATGTGACGAATTGGTCCTCTGTGGCTGTTGAGGCCTTTCAGGAGCTTAAATGCCGATTTACTTCTGCCCCTGTGTTGCGTCAGCCGGATGTTTCTCTTCCTTTTCAGTTTGAGGTTGATGCTTCTGAGATTGGGGCAGGGGCTGTTTTGTCTCAGAGGAGTTCTGATGGTTCTTTGATGAAACCGTGTGCCTTTTTTTCCAGAAAGTTTTCGCCTGCGGAGCGCAATTATGATGTCGGCAATCGGGAGTTGTTGGCCATGAAGTGGGCATTTGAGGAGTGGCGACATTGGCTTGAGGGAACCAAGCACCGCGTTGTGGTCTTGACCGATCATAAGAATCTGATTTACCTCGAGTCGGCCAAGCGGCTGAACCCTAGACAGGCTCGATGGTCCCTGTTTTTCTTCCGTTTTGATTTTGTGATCTCGTATCTTCCGGGATCTAAGAATGTTAAGGCTGATGCCCTCTCTAGGAGTTTTTTGCCTGATTCTCCTGGAGTCCTTGAGCCGGTTGGCATTCTTAAGGAAGGGGTGATTCTTTCTGCCATCTCCCCTGATTTACGGCGGGTGCTTCAGGAATTTCAGGCTGATAAACCTGACCGCTGTCCTGTGGGGAAGCTGTTTGTTCCTGATAGGTGGACAAGTAAGGTAATTTCTGAGGTTCATTGTTCGGTGTTGGCTGGTCATCCTGGGATTTTTGGTACCAGAGATTTGGTTGCTAGGTCCTTTTGGTGGCCTTCCTTGTCGCGGGATGTGCGTTCTTTTGTGCAGTCCTGTGGGACTTGTGCCCGGGCCAAGCCTTGCTGTTCCCGCGCTAGTGGGTTGCTTTTGCCTTTGCCGGTCCCTGAGAGGCCCTGGATGCATATTTCTATGGATTTTATTTCGGATCTTCCTGTTTCCCAGAAGATGTCTGTTATCTGGGTGGTTTGTGACCGGTTCTCTAAAATGGTCCATTTGGTACCTTTGCCTAAATTGCCTTCCTCCTCTGACTTGGTTCCATTTTTTTTTTCAGCATGTGGTTCGTTTGCATGGCATTCCGGAGAATATTGTGTCTGACAGAGGTTCCCAGTTTGTTTCTAGGTTTTGGCGGGCCTTTTGTGCTAGGATGGGCATTGATTTGTCTTTTTCTTCGGCATTTCATCCTCAGACAAATGGCCAAACTGAGCGAACTAATCAGACCTTGGAAACCTATTTGAGATGCTTTGTGTCTGCTGACCAGGATGATTGGGTGGCTTTCTTGCCGTTGGCCGAGTTTGCCCTTAATAATCGGGCTAGTTCGGCTACTTTGGTTTCGCCTTTCTTTTGTAATTTTGGTTTTCATCCTCGTTTTTCTTCGGGGCAAGTTGAGCCATCTGATTGTCCAGGTGTGGATTCTGTAATGGACAGGTTACAGCAGATTTGGACTCATGTGGTAGACAATTTGACGTTGTCTCAGGAAAAGGCTCAACGTTTTGCTAACCGCCGTCGGTGTGTTGGTCCCCGGCTTCGGGTGGGGGATTTAGTCTGGTTATCTTCTCGTCATGTTCCTATGAAGGTTTCTTCCCCTAAGTTCAAGCCTCGGTTTATTGGTCCTTATAAGATTTCTGAGATTATCAATCCGGTATCTTTTCGTTTGGCCCTTCCAGCCTCTTTTGCCATCCATAATGTTTTCCATAGATCTTTGTTGCGGAGATATGTGGTGCCCGTTGTTCCCTCTGTTGATCCTCCTGCCCCGGTGTTGGTTGATGGGGAGTTGGAATATGTGGTGGAGAAAATTTTGGATTCTCGTTTTTCGAGGCGGAGGCTTCAGTATCTTGTCAAGTGGAAGGGTTATGGCCAGGAGGATAATTCTTGGGTTGTTGCCTCCGATGTCCATGCCGCCGATTTGGTTTGTGCTTTTTACTTGGCTCGTCCTGATCGGCCTGGGGGCTCTGGTTAGGGTTCGGTGACCCCTCCTCAAGGGGGGGGTACTGTTGTGAATTCCGCTCTTGGGCTCCCTCCGGTGGTTGTAAGTGGCATTTTTGCGAGTTCTGCTCTTGGGCTCCCTCCGGTGGTTTTAAGTGGTACTGCGGCTCCTTGGATTTAGTAGTCAGCAGCTGCTTCCACTGATTGTCTTTCTGGCTCGACTATTTAGCCTGGTTCTATCCTTCAGCCTGTGCCAGTTGTCAATGGTTCCTGGTTGGATTCACATCTCTGCTTGGATTTCCCTGATATTCTGACCAGTTCAGCAAAGATAAGTCCTTGCTTTGTTCTTTTGCAGTCCACTTGTTGTGGACTTAATCTTTCTGCACTTTCTATGTTTTTTCTAGTCCAGCTTAAGAGTATGGATTTATTCAGTTAAGCTGGAAGCTCTGGGAAGCAGATTTACCCTCCACACCTTTAGTCAGGTGTGGAGATTTTTGTAAACTCTGTGGTGGATTTTTCTAGTTTTTAATACTGACCGCACAGTATTCTTTCCTGTTCTATTTATCTAGTTAGACTGGCCTCCTTTTGCTACATCCTGGTTTCATTCTGCGTATGTCATTTCCCTCTCCACTCACAGTCAATATTTGTGGGGGGCTGTCCTATCCTTTGGGGATTTTCTCTGAGGCAAGATAGCTTTCCTGTTTCTATCTTTAGGGGTAGTTAGTCCTCCGGCTGTGACGAGGTGTCTAGGGAGTGACAGGAACATCCCATGGCTATTTCTAGTGTTGTGTTAAGCTCAGGAACTGCGGTCAGTACAGGTACCACCTCCTCCAGAGCACGTCCCATGTTGCTCCTAAACCACCAGTTCATAACAGTGCTCTGTCTGTTTTTACAACTTTGTTGCCTCCTCTATAGGTGCTGTTTCTGCATTGCACGTTCCTTCATTACACTTTTACCTTGATGCTGTAATAGCTGAGGACGACCATCATTAAGAAGGGAGGCATGTAGGAGGGTAGTGCTGTTATGAACAGTAAGGAACACGCTGTTACTTTAAGAGACTGCACCCCCTTGTCTGGCGTAATGGAATGTTCTGCTTCTCCCCTGCAATAGACTGTATAATGGACTGGACTGTGCAGATGGCAGGGGTGGAGCCTGAACTGTGTGTGTGTGAGCTGAGGCTGCTGCAGAGAGAACTTATGTGCTGATAGCTGCAAGAGAGTAGAACTGTGTCCTGATGTAGCTGCAAGAGAGGACCCCCAGCCTGTAACGGAGTGGACTTGTGAGATTTGACAGACTTTTCCGGGTGCAGCCGGGGTGGCTGTCCTGTGTTAGTTCGTGGAGCCACGAAGATACCAAGAAAGGGACTTACAGTTTACAGGAGCACCTCCAGGACCCAGAAGCAATGGAGCTGGCAGAGAGCCGTGCGCACCACCGTACTAGACTGCTTGGGGCCCCCGGGACAGGATCTGAGTCCCCAACATCACCGCGAGTGTGTTCCTGTTTTGTGCACATGTCAGGGCCTAGTGTAGGCTTCAGTAGTCAGAACATGGCAGCCGTGTGGCCTGCTTAGTAAAGGCCAGGGAGGTTATATGTAGAGTAGCATAATTCTTTGTTTATTGTTTGCATTTACTCATGTAACAGATATTGAGTCTGTAACAGATGGAGCACCGTGCTATTTTACTGACAAGCTAAAGAATTTAACTCTTATAAATTATCTTTTGCCATTGCATACCCCTGTTTGCATATTCCTCATCCACTTCATTCCTTGCCTTCAAATAAATAAACCCTTTGTTGTTTGCATCTCATATTGTGTACAGTAGTCTTCCCGTGCCGTGGTGGTCCCCCGGCCATCGCTTCACATATATGGAGAACTCCATAAGGAGACCATGCTTCTGGTCCATTATTCACAATAGAAACAAGTGAGCAACAGCAGCAGCTACTGCAACAGGAGGAGACTGCAAGTCAGCATGCTATGCAGAAGCCTTGGGCCTGACAAACAAACCCAGGATGGTACAGGCCGGGACCAGATGAGTGATCAATCCAGCTGCAGGAGCTCTTCCAGACGGGAGTCAGTAACATCAGCTGAGAAATCCCTCCCTCATGATCCGGGAAAGAAGTGCACAGTTAAGGCAAAGCACAGGGAATGCGCCCTCTGTGGATGCCCCCTACCAGACTCTTGTCCGAAAAAGTTATGTTCCCCCCGTGTCCAGCAGACGGTGAGGTCTCAGGAAGGGGGAGGGGTGGAGCAGCAGTAGTTTCTAGGTTAGACTATATTGCCTCGTGCTTATCCCCCCTCAGGTTGCAGAAGAAACTCCCAACTTCACCACAAGTTTAAAGGACATCATTAGAACAGAAGTGAGGGAGTCCATAAGGTCCTTGTCTCAAGGGGAAGTTCTGGATGGAAGGAGAGTAAGATAGACTTTCCGGAATCGGATTCGTCTACTGATTGGAGGAGGAATGAGGATTCTTCTGATCCATCTCCCTCATCTTCTTCATCTGAGGAAGACTCGGGTCGCTTCTGCCTCCCCCTAGACCACGTGGACAAATTAGTGAAGGTGGTTAGGGGAACAATGGGAATAACAGAGCCCAAGCCATAACTTTCCATGCAGGACGTCATGTTTGAGGGAGTGGATCAGAAGAAACTTAGATCCTTTCCATTGAATGGAAAAATTCAGGGTCTGATTCTCCGGGAATGGAAGAGGCCAGAAAAAAGGGGCTCATTGCCTCCGGCCCTGAAGCGGAGATGCCCCTTTGACGATTCGGCCGTTAATACTTGGGATAAAGCCCCTAAATTAGATGCAGCTGTAGCCAAGGCATCAAAGAAATCCTCCCTACACTTTGAGGACATGGGGACCCTAAAGGATCCTCTAGATAGAAAGATGGATGCCTTCCTTAAGGGGACTTGGGAGATAGCGTCCAGATCCCGGAGGCCAGCGGTGGCATCCACTTGTGCGGCCAGATCAATGATGGTCTGGCTTGACCCACTCGAGAATCAGTTAAAGGAGGGAGCTCCTCGAGAGACTATTCTGGGAGCCCTTCCAGTAATTCAGGGGGCTTTCCTGTCTGATGCTTCAGTAGATTTGGTCAGGATGGTGGCAAGAGCAGCAGGTCTTTCCAACGCGGCCTGCAGGGCCTTGTGGTTAAAATGCTGGGCAGGGGACATCCAGGCGAGGTCTAAACTTTGTGCTATCCCATGTGAAGGGGAATACCTCTTTGGCCCGGTCTTGGATGACCTGCTGGATAAGGCAGGAGATGAGAAAAAGAAATTCCCCAACCCATCGTCCTTTTCCTATCGGCGCCCCTTCAGCAGGAGAAATTTCAGTCATCGGGACTAATACTAGAATATCTTTTGGTTCCAAGGAATAAATTCAGGAAAACTCCTTCCAGTCCTCTCGCCTAGAGCAGTCTGCCCTGGAGGTGGAAATTGTGAAACTGTGTCATAAAGAGGTCCTGGTGTAGGTTCCAGAATCTGAGAAGGGTAGAGTTTTTTACTCTCCCCTGTTTTTGGTTCGGAAACCGGATAACTCTTACAAAACCATCATCAATCTTCAGTCCCTCAATATATTTCTGATCATTCGCCCCTTTAAAATGGAGTCAATTGGCAATAAAGATATTTCAAAACTGCTTCATGGCAGTATTAGACTTAACCCCTTAACCCCCAAGGGTGGTTTGCACGTTATTGACCAGGCCAATTTTTACAATTCTGACCAATGTCCCTTTATGAGATTATAACTCTGGAACGCTTCAACGGATCCCAATGATTCTGACAACGTTTTCTTTTGACATATTGTACTGCATGATAGTGGTAAAATTTATATTTATTTGATATTACCCGTGTTTATTTGTGAAAAAAACAGAAATTTGGCGAAAATTTCGCAATTTTCCAACTTTGAATTTTTATGCCCTTAAATCACAGAGATATGTCACACAAAATACTTAATAAGTAACATTTCCCACATGTCTACTTTGCATCAGCACAATTTTGGAACCACATTTTTTTTTCTTGTTAGAGAATTATAACAGCTAAACTTTCACAAGCAATTTCTCATTTTACAACACCATTTTTTTAGGGACCACATCACATTATTTAAGTCACTTTGAGGGGTCTATATGATATAAAATACCCAGGTATGTCACCATTCTAAAAACTGCACCCCTCAAGGTGCTCAAAACCACATTCAAGAACTTTATTAACCCTTCAGGAATTTTTGGAATGTTTTAAAAAAAATGAACATTTAACTTTTTTTCACAAAAAATGTACCTCCGCTCCAATTTACCTCAGCTCCAATTTGTTTTATTTTACCAAGGGTAACAGGAGAAATTGGATCCCAAAAGTTGTTTTAGAATTTGTCCTGAGTACGCTGATACCAAATATGTGGGGGTAAGCCACTGTTTGGTCGCATGGTAGAGCTCGGAAGGGAAGGAGCGCCATTTGACTTTTCAATACAAAATTGACTGGAATTGAGATAGGACACCATGTCGCGTTTGGAGAGCCCCTGATATGCCTAAACATTTAAATCCCCCACGAGTGACACCATTTTGGAAAGTAGACCTCCCAAGGAACTTATCTAGATGTGTGGTGAGCACTTTGACCCACCAAGTGCTTCACAGAGGTTTATAAGGTAGAGCCGTAAAAATAAAAAAATCTTTTTTCACAAAAATGATCTTTTCGCCCCCAATTTTTTATTTTCCCAAAGGTAACAGAAGAAATTGGACACCCTATGTAGTTGTGCAATTTGTCCTGAGTAAGCTGATACCCCATATGGGGGGGGTAAACCACTGTTTGGGCGCATGGCAGAGCTTAGAAAGGCTCGAAAGGGAAAGAGCGCCGTTTGATTTTTCAATGCAAAATTGGATTTGAGATAGGACCAGGGGTGGATTAAGGGTTGCCAGGGCCCCGGGCTGTTCAGACACTGTGGGCCCCCCAGTCATGTGACGGGGTCATGTGACGGGGTCATCATATACCTGAACCAGATTATTCCAGAAAAATAGTTGCTGTGTGAAACTATAACCTGTCAAACATCCATTGATCTAGTCAATTTACCCTTCAGTTAGGAAGAAAAAAAAAAACAATACTACTACCAAAAGTGCCAGTATTCACAGGAGTGTCCAGTGTCTGTGTAGAGGTAATACAGTGATCAACGGTGACATTATACACAGGACCTCTGTATATAGTATACAGTGTATAGTGTCAGTGTATAGGTAACACTGACTCACTAGCGACGTCTCTAGGTGAAGTCCTTCATCTTTCATCCAGCACAGACCGCCATCACCATCCAGCCAGGACTTGTCTCTCCAGGAAATAACACAGTTATCTCGAGCTCCGCTTGCAGAACACATTACTTAATTTTTCCCAACTTCTACATTACACCACATGAAGAAAAAGAGGCGACATAGTGTCACTCTACACAGTAACAGGACTGCCCCCCCAATTTAAAACCGTGTCCTCAAAAAATAAAATAAATACATCACTGTAGTAATAATATCCCTTAATTAGTCCCTATGGTAATAATAATATCCCCCATCCTGGCCCCGTGTATCTCATTCCTGGCTTCAGCCATATGTTCTTCCATCCTGCCCTCATGAGTATCCATTCTGCCCCTTATGATCTCCCCATCCTGCTCCCTATGATCTCCCCATCCTGCCCCATCAGTCTCCATCGTATCCATCCTGCCCCATGATCCTGCATGATCTGTCTCCAATCCTGCCCCATATCTTTCATTCTGCCCTGTGTCTCCAATCATGCCCGTATCTACATTCTGCCCAGGTCTCCAATCCTGCCCCATCTGTGTCCAGTCCTGCCCCCAGTGTGTTCAGCATCTCTTCCCCCAGTGTGTCCAGCATCTCTGCCCCTAGTGTGTCCAGCATCTCTGCCCCCAGTGTCCAGCATCTCTGCCCCAGTGTGTTCAGCATCTCTGCCCCCAGTGTGTCCAGCATCCCTGCCCCCAGTGTGTCCAGCATCTCTGGCCCCAGTGTGTCCAGCATCCTGCCCCCAGTGTGTCCAGCATCTCTGCCCCCAGTGTCCAGCATCTCTGCCCCCAGTGTCCAGCATCTCTGCTGCAATGTGTCCAGCATCCTGTCCCCAGTGTGTCCAGCATTCTGCCCCCAGTGTGTTCAGCATTCTGCCCTCAGTGTGTCCAGCATTCAGCCCCCAGTGTGTCCAGCATTCTGTCCCCAGTGTGTCCAGCATATTGCTCCCAGTGTGTCCAGCATATTGCCCCCAGTGTGTCCAGCATTCTGCCCCCAGTGTGTCCAACATTGTGCCCCCAGTGTGTCCAGCATATTAGCCCCAGTGTGTCCAGCATATTGCCCCCAGTGTGTCCAGAATCCTGACCCCAGTGTGTCCAGCATATTGCCCCAGAGTGTCCAGCATCCTGCCCCCAGTTTGTTGAGCATATTGCCCCCAGTTTGTACAGCATATTGCCCCCAGTGTGTCCAGCATATTGCCCCCAGTGTGTCTAGCATTCTGCCCCAGTGTCTCCAGCATATTGCCCCCAGTGTGTCCAGCATATTGCCCCAGTGTGTCCAGCATATTGCCCCCAGTATGTCCAGCATCTCTGCCTCCAGTGTCCAACATACTGGCCCGGGCCCCTGATGGCGTCGGCTGTCTCAAGGTACTCGGTCCCCAGTCACCATTATTTCTCCCGATGTGCCATACCGGCATTACAACAGCATGTGTCTCACAACATTACCCGTACCCTCAACAATGCTGTTACTGGGAAAGTCCACCTAACCACGGACACATGGACAAGTGCTTGTGGGCAGGGATGGTACATCTCACTGACAGCACACTGGGTTAAAGGGAACCTGTCACCACGTTTTTGGAAGATGGGATAAAAATAGCGTTAAATAGGGGCAGAGGTGGGCGTTACATTAGTGTGTGTGTTAAGCGTTTATTACCCACCTAAGTTGCCGAAATAACTTTGCAAAGTCTCCGTTTTCGCCTGTCAATCAGGCTGGTCAGGTCACATGGGCGTGGTGTCTTCACCCAGATTTGGCGTAGTTTTCCGTTGGTGGCGTAGTGGTGTGCGCATGCCCAAAGTCCGGAATCCTCTTCCAGGGGATTTAAAATAGCGCGGTGTTCGTTATTGCATTGGTGATCGGTGGGCGCGGCCATCTTCCTTTGGCCGCGCGTGCGCAGAAGCGGCGCTCTGCTGGCCGCGGCTTCAGGAAAATGGCCGCGGGATGCCGCGCGTGCGCAGATGGATATCGCGGCGGCCATTTTCCTGAAGCCGCGGCCAGCAGAGCGCCGCTTCTGCGCACGCGCGGCCAAAGGAAGATGGCCGCGCCCACCGATCACCAATGCAATAACGAACACCGCGCTATTTTAAATCCCCTGGAAGAGGATTCGGGACCTTGGGCATGCGCACACCACTACGCCACCAACGGAAAACTACGCCAAATCTGGGGGAAGACAACGCCCATGCGACCTGACCAGCCTGATTGACAGGCGAAAACGGAGACTTTGCAAAGTTATTTCGGCAACTTAGGTGGGTAATAAACGCATAACACACACACTAATGTAACGCCCACCTCTGCCCCTATTTAACGCTATTTTTATCCCATCTTCCAAAAACGTGGTGACAGGTTCCCTTTAATGTAGTGGAAGCCGGGACCCAGTCGGACCTTGGGATGGAACACATTCTACACACACCGAGGATTATGGGCCCTACGTCAATCAGGGTTGCCCCCCACAGTCTACAGCTCCTGCATCTCCTCCTCCTGTGCAGCCTCCATCTATGAAATGAACACATCAGTCAAGCACTGCCTCAGCCAAGCGGCAACAAGCTGTGCTGAAGCTAATCTGATTAGGTGACAAACCGCACAATGCAGAAGAGTTGTGGACCGTGCTGAAAGAGCAGTCAGATATTTGGATGACACCACTGAACCTACAGCCAGGCATGGTCGTGTGTGACAATGGCCGGAACCTGGTGGTGGCTCTGAGGCAAGGTGAGCTCACACGCGTACCTTGCCTGGCCCATGTGCTTAAACTCGTAGTTCAACATTTTCTGAAAAGCTACCTGGAGCTGACAGAGAGATACTATCTTCCTTCTGACTAGCAGGATTAGGGAGAAAAGAAGGAAGGACTATCTCCTGTGACCTGTGGAAGTCTGAGGCAACCTTGGTAAAGTAAGCAGGATCTGGCCTAAGCACTACTCAGTCATCAAAAAACTGCGTATAAGGAGGAAGTCTAGTGAGTGCCTGAATATCACTTATTCTGTGTAACACCCCAGGTAACCGGTTGTTACAGTGATGTTGCCTCCTTTTCGGGGAGTGTGATATCATGCTTGGAGGCAAAGAGGATTCTCTTTACCAGGTAAGCACCTACACACAACACATTCTTAATCCAGGCCACAAGTGGGAGCTCTGGACCCGGATTCAAGGGAGCTTCCCTCAGCTTTAAGCATTCTGATCGGGAGGAGGAGTTAGTTCAGTCTGGGGAGAGAGTGGAGTGAGAAGGAATTTTGGAGCAGAGAGCAGACTACGTAGCCGTGCAGCTAGGACTGAGCTACAGCTCCAGTGAAGGACAAGAACCTGAGGGGTTGTAGTATGTAGTGGAGCCATTGCGGAAAGGAGCACAGGAATGGAAAAGGGTTCAGAGGGGAACTGTGGCCGGGCACCCTCAGAGCCGAAGCGCAGAAACCGGGCACCGGGAGCCCAAGGCTTTTGTGGCACTCTAGGACACATAGCAGAACCGGAGGGCTTAGAACTGTATGTGATTTGCCCACACCAGACCTGGAGGTGAATCAGCACCTGAAGAGCCCAGGTCATGATACAGACCCTGTAAAATGGCTCAAGCTGCCCATCATACGGGTACCTGTTCTGGGACAGGAGGGAGAGGACTTTGCCAGCAAGCTACAGGCAGCAGGGACCTCGCATATAAGCGCAAGTAGGAAGGCTTATGGACCTCACCTGGGAGAGCGATCACCTTTGCCTCCAAGCCGATCGGACCACATCACCACCCATGCCTGGTATCCTGGACTGTGGACTGCTTCTACCAGTAAACCAGGTAAAGACTTTACAACTCTGTGTCCTCCACTTATTTACCGGCAACCCACCATCCTTGCCATACACCTTGGGAGCCCTGGGGACTCTCTCACCATCTGGCTGCATCAACATCACCCCAGAGGACCCCTTCAAGCAGCGTCGGTCCCTCTGACCGAAAACCACAGGTGGCGTCACGAATATAGACTTTATTAAACTCTAAGGCTATGTGCAAACGTCAAGATTCCTTGCAGAAATTTCCTGAACAAAACCGGACATTTTCTGTAGGAAATCCGCATGCGTTTTTTGTGCGGATTTTTCGCGTTTTTTTCCGGAGGTTCCCAATGCAATAATATAGTGGGAAATCCGCAAAAAATTCGCAAATTAATGAACATGCTGCGTTTTTTACCATGATGCATTTTTTTGGCGGAAAAAAACGCAACATATGCACAAAAATTGCGGAATGCATTAAAAATTATGGGATGCATATGTATGCATTTTTTAAGCGTTTTCATCATGTTTTTATAGCCTTAAAGGGAACCTATCACCCCGTTTTTTAAAGATTAGATAAAAATAGTGTGAAATAGGGGCAGAGCTGGGCTTTACATTAGTGCCTTTTTGGTGCCTTTAGGCTGCCGAAATACCTTTGTGAAGTGGCCGTTTTGTCCTGTCACTCAAGTTGGTCAGGTCGGATGGGCGTGGTCACAGCGCTGTTTCTCCCCCAGATCAGGCTCATCATTACGTTGGTGGCGTAGTGGTGTGCGCATGTCCAAGGTCCCGAATCCTGCACAGGGGAGTGAAAATAGCAGCGATGTCCGTTATTTCATTGGTGGTCGGTGGGCGCGGCCATCTTGCTTTGGCCGCGCGTGCGCAGAAGCGGCGCTCTGCTGGCCGCGGCTTCAGGAAAATGGCCGCGGGCATCCGCGCGTGCGCAGATGGCTATCGCGGTGGCCATTTTCGTGAAGCAGAGTTCAGGAAAATGGCCGCCACGATCTCCATCTGCGCACGCGCGGAATCCCGTGGCCATTTTCCTGAAGCCCCGGGCAGCAGAGCGCTCCATCTGCGCACGCGCGGCCACAGGAAAGATGGCCGCGCCCACTGGTAAACGGCGAATAGCGAAGACCGCGCTGTTTTGAATCTCCTGGGCAGTGGATCTTCGCTTTGGACATGCGCACACCACTACGCCACCAACGTAATGATGAGCAGGTTTCTGGGGGAGAAACAGCGCTGTCACCATGCCCATAGGACCAGACCAGCGTGAGTGACAGCAGAAAACGGCGATTTTACAAAGGTATTTCGGCAGCTTAGGTAGGTTATAAAGGCACACAAAGACACTAATGTAACGCCCAGCTCTGCCCCTATTTAACGGTATTTTTAGCTCATCTTCAAAAAACGGGGTGACAGGTTCCCTTTAAGGCTAAGTTCACACTGCGTTAGCAGCAGCCCGTTCAGCACATACGCTAACGGGCTGCTGCTAGCGCAAGTGCCGGCGTTTGCATCCCGCTAGCGCAGATAGAGCTCTGCTAGCTCTATCTGCGCTAGCAGTGACGGACCCGGAAACGCTGCAGCCCGCGTCTTGGGGTCCGTCACTCAATGACAGCACATCGCTAGCGCACGCCTATTGTGGGCGTGCGCTAGCGATGCGTCCGCCATTTTATTCAATGGCGGCGTTAACGCACTACGTTACACCGCGTTATGCCACGGTGTAACGTAGTCCGTTAAACGGGTCACACTAACGCAGTGTGAACCCAGCCTAAGGACCAAGTTCAAGTAGTTCAAGTCCTATGGTACGCACCTTACCTTGGGTACTGGCCTAGATCTGCCAGCTGCTTTAATAAAGCTAGAGACCCAGTAATAGCATAGTCACAGCTAAATAAGGTACCAAGGGCCTAAACTTGCACTTTAAGGGTAGTAGTGGAAAGTCCTAATTCAAAACCCCTCTGAAGAAATTCTAGAATCTGCCCTATAGGTACCCCCTCTTCTGCTTTAAACTCAGAAGTGGCATAGATCTTAGTTGTAATTAACATCCTACTCTTTAGCAGGGTGGTTATTAAATTCAGGGAGAAACCTCTATCCCTCAACAATGCCCTTTCAAACTCAATGCCGTCAAGTTGAGTCCCGCTACTTGTGGATGGTTGACCGGGCCCTGGGAGAGAAGATCCAGAATATCTGAAAGCACCCAGTGATCGCAGACTGACATAGTCCTTAGCCACAAGAACCAAGCCCTTCTGGGCCAAAAAGGAGCAATTCGTATAATCCTTGCCCTGTCTTCTCTGATTTTCCTCACTACCAGAGATAACAGGGATAAAGGAGGGAATGCATAGGCCAGGTTGAAGTCCCACTTCCTCAGGAAGGTGTCCACCATAAAAGGATTTTCCCTGGGATTCAGGGAACAGAACTGCTTTACTTTTGTGTTCTTCCTGGTTGCAAGCAGGTCTATGTCCAGTTGACCCCACATGTGGACAATCTGGTTGAAGATGGCCCCATTTTGAGACCATTCTCCCTGTCTCAATGTGTTGCGGCTTAGATAGTCTGCTTTGGTATTGTCTTTTCCTTTTATGTGTAGCGCTGTCAAAGATAGAAAATGCCTTTCCGCTATCTGGAAAAGGCGCTCTGCTACTTCCATCAGAGCCCTGGATCGGGTGCCACCTTGGTGGTTGATGTAGGTCACCACCGCCTGGTTGTCCGAAAGAATTCTTACATGGTGACCCTGTAAGTACACAAGGAGTTTTTCAACTGACAATTCTACCGCCGATAGTTCCTTCAGGTTAGATGAACCTTCTACCTAAGGATCCCATTGACCCTGGACTATAATATCCCCATATGGGCCCCCCAACCCGAAGGACTGGCGTCTGTGGTTATTATTCGGGATATGTGATTCTCCCAGGGAACCCCCGAGGCCAGGTTATCCTTGTTCCGCCATTACCTTAGGGAACCTACAGCTGACGGACTCAATGTCATCTTTCCCTGCAAGAACCCCCCAGGGCCCTACCATTAAGTAAGACACCCCTCTGAAGGGACATTGCATGAAACTGAGCCCACTTGATGGCCGGGAAGCAAGATGTTAGAGAACCCAATAGGGACATGGCTTGCCTAAGGGTCATGGATGGCATATTTACTGCCCGTAAAACCTGGTGACTAGGGTTGAGCGACTTTCATTTTTTTAAGATTGAGTCGGGTTTTGCGAAACCCGACTTTGTCCAAAGTCGAGTCGAGTGCAGTCGGCCGATTATCGCTAAAAGTCGGGGATCGACCGAAACACGAAACCCAATGCAAGTCAATGGGGAAGCATAGTCGGCAGTGAGTGGATGCCAGGAAAACACCTACAGTGCCCATTTTAATGCCAAAAACATCCATTCTTGTTTCTCAAGCTTGTCAATCTTAATAAACTTTATAATAATAGTTGGGCATTGGAAATTGGGGGTCATTTGGCAAAAGTTGTGGGGGGTAGGGCTGGTTCAAGGTTTTAGTGGGCCCAGGAAACGTGGACTACATCAGGGCGGTGGAGCAGTGAGAGGTAAGTATTTCAACTTTGCAAGTGCTGTGATCCTGAGCAAGCAGGGAGGCCCACTCGTTCGCATTGGCACTGGCACAGGGCCCCTCAAAGTACAGCGGTGTGTTTGCACGGCGGGGGGGCCTCCCACCAGCAGCGACACTTTTGCGTACTCTGAGGGGCCCTGTGCCAGTGACGTCGCCAACGAGTATGCCCCCCCACCTGATGAAGGAACCTGCACTTTCATCTGCACCTTCCTCTTTGTCCCTGTGTAAGGTGGTATAACATGCGGGAAGGGGAACCTTACTTTCAGCAGGGTCAGATTCTGGCTGTGTAGAGTGCAAGGGGAATGTAGTGGTCTAGGTCAATGTACCAGCAGACTCATCTAGCAGTGGCTGGGCAATGGGCAGGATGAGGAGGAAACACAGATATAGGGCCAAAGAATAAAGTAGGCTAAATGCAGTTCAAAATTGGTAACAGGACTAAACAGGCGGCATTGCTTTGTTCAGTGGAGTAGCAAACCCAGGAGCAGCAGACACTGTTTTATGGGCCCAACCACACTAGTAGGCCAAATGCAGTTTAATATCTGCTACTATAGGCCAAAAGCCTAAAGACTGAAGCTCAGCTTTATACAGTGGAGGACAACACCAGGGAGCGGCAGACACCGTTAGTAGGCCGTAACCACCAATTTTTTGTTAAAAAAGCACTTAATGAGAGCCAGAAGGTTGAAGCTCAGACAAGGCAACCTGGAGGAGAACACCAAGGAGGAGGAGAACACTCAGGAGGAGGACAACACCCAGGAGCGGCAGACACCGTTAGTAGGCCCTAACCACCAATTTATTTAAAGAAAGCACTTAATGAGAGCCAGAAGGTTGAAGCTCAGATTTATACAGTGGAGGACAGCACCAGGGAGCGGCAGACACCGTTAGTAGGCCCTAACCACCAATTTTTTTTTAAAAACACGTAATGAAAGCCAGAAGGTTGAAGCTCAGATTTACACAGTGGAGGACAACACCAGGGAGCGGCAGACACCGTTAGTAGGCCGTAACCACCAATTTTTTAAAAAACAGCACTTAATGAGAGCCAGAAGGTTGAAGCTCAGATTTAGACAGTGGAGGACAACACCAGGGAGCGGCAGACACCGTTAGTAGGCCGTAACCACCAATTTTTTAAAAAACAGCACTTAATGAGAGCCAGAAGGTTGAAGCTCAGATTTATACAGTAGAGGACAACACCAGGGAGCGGCAGACACCGTTAGTATGCCCCAACCACCAAATTTTTTTTAAAAAGCACTTAATGAGAGCCAGAAGGTTGAAGCTCAGATTTATACAGTGGAGGACAGCACCAGGGAGCGTCAGACACCGTTAGTAGGCCGTAACCACCAATTTTTTAAAAAACAGCACTTAATGAGAGCCAGAAGGTTGAAGCTCAGCTTTATACAGTGGAGGACAACACCAGGGAGCGGCACACACCGTTAGTAGGCCATAACCAAAGTTGAAGGCCAAATGCAGTTTAATATCTGATACTATAGGCCGAAAGCCTAAAGACTGAAGCTCAGCTTTATACAGTGGAGGACAACACCAGGGAGCGGCACACACCGTTAGTAGGCCGTAACCACCAATTTTTTTAAAAACAGCACTTAATGAGAGCCAGAAGGTTGAAGCTCAGCTTTATACAGTGGAGGACAGCACCAGGGAGCGGCAGACACCGTTAGTAGGCCCTAACAACCATTTTTTTTTTAAAAGCACTTAATGAGAGCCAGAAGGTTGAAGCTCAGATTTATACAGTAGAGGACAACACCAGGGAGCGGCAGACACTGTTAGTATGCCCCAACCACCAAATTTTTTTAAAAAAGCACTTAATGAGAGCCAGAAGGTTGAAGCTCAGATTTAGACAGTGGAGGACAACACCAGGGAGCGGCAGACACCGTTAGTAGGCCGTAACCACCAATTTTTTTAAAAAACAGCACTTAATGAGAGCCAGAAGGTTGAAGCTCAGATTTATACAGTGGAGGACAACACCAGGGAGCGGCACACACCGTTAGTAGGCCGTAACCACCAATTTTTTTAAAAAACAGCGCTTAATGAGAGCCAGAAGGTTGAAGCTCAGCTTTATACAGTGGAGGACAACACCAGGGAGCGGCAGACACCGTTAGTATGCCCCAACCACCAAATTTTTAAAAAAAAGCACTTAATGAGAGCCAGAAGGTTGAAGCTCAGATTTATACAGTAGAGGACAACACCAGGGAGCGGCAGACACCGTTAGTATGCCCCAACCACCAAATTTTTTTAAAAAAGCACTTAATGAGAGCCAGAAGGTTGAAGCTCAGATTTATACAGTAGAGGACAACACCAGGGAGCGGCAGATACCGTTACTATGCCCCAACCACCAAATTTTTTTTAAAAAGCACTTAATGAGAGCCAGAAGGTTGAAGCTCAGATTTATACAATGGAGGACAACACCAGGGAGCGGCAGACACCGTTAGTAGGCCGTAACCACCAATTTTTAAAAAAACAGCACTTAATGAGAGCCAGAAGGTTGAAGCTCAGATTTATACAGTGGAGGACAATTTGAATTAGGGACTGCAGATAGACTTAGTAGGCTGTCCCCTGTGGACCATGCATCCACCACATTAACCCATTGTGCCGTAATGGACACGTAACCTTCCGTGGCCATGCCTACAGGTCCATGCGTCTGTTGTCAGGTGCACCTTTGTACTCACAGATTGCCAGAGTGCATGGACAATGCTGTCTTTTACATGCTGGTGGAGGGTTGGGATGGCTTTTCTCGCAAAAGAAGTGTCGACTGGTTAGCTTGTAGCGTGGTACAGCGTAGTCCATCATGGCTTTATTAATATTAAATAAAATATATAAATAGGCTCTATGAACTTTTAAATAGGTTCCAGGGGTACACGGGCAGCATTGGTGTTGTCAGCGGAGGAGGATTGCAAGGAGGGACCGCAGACAGGCTTACTAGGCCTAAAATAACTAAAAATAGGCTCTATGCAGTTTTAAATAGGTTACATGGATACACAGGCAGCATTGTGGTCAGTGGAGGAGGATTGCAAGGAGGGACCGCAAACAGGCTTACTAGGCCTAAAATAACTAAAAATAGGCTCTATGCAGTTTTAAATAGGTTACATGGATACACAGGCAGCATTGTGGTCAGTGGAGGAGGATTGCAAGGAGGGACCGCAGACAGGCTTACTAGGCCTAAAATAACTAAAAATAGGCTCTATGCAGTTTTAAATAGGTTACATGGATGCACAGGCAGCATTGTGGTCAGTGGAGGAGGATTGCAAGGAGGGACCGCAGACAGGCTTACTAGGCCTAAAATAACTAAAAATAGGCTCTATGCAGTTTTAAATAGGTTACATGGATACACAGGCAGCATTGTGGTCAGTGGTGGAGGATTGCAAGGAGGGACCGCAGAAAGGCTTACTAGGCCTAAAATAACTAAAAATAGGCTCTATGCAGTTTTAAATAGGTTACATGGATACACAGGCAGCATTGTGGTCAGCGGAGGACGATTGCAAGGAGTGTCTGACACAGTTAGTACTCACAAAAAATAAATAGATGTTAATGTCTTGCAAAACAACAACAACAAAAAAAAAAGTGTGGCATACTTAGGTACAGGGGTGGGCTCATCTGCTGAGTTTCTGACATAGTAATTTGGCATATCAAAACCACTAAACCCATGAGAGATCCATAAGGCACAAATAACCACTGATATCTTATACACACACGAAGAGACTGGTATAGAGTGCCAATATAAACAGAAGATTTTATTAAATCCACATAAAATAACAAAAAAATAATAACAAAAGAGCAAAATACAAGGTAACTGCTAAGAAGCAGGGAAAGCCACCATTAGTTATACATATAGTATGAATCCCACTAAAGCCTGCATGTGTTGAACTAACTATGTCCACTGCAGAGTATAGGGTAGAATACCCAGTATCAATACATAGTAATACTGCAATGGAACAAGAGAAAAATAAATGCGGCACTTACATAGGGAGAGTGTTGACAAAATGTGGCGTCCCCGCCGCCCCAACGCACGTTTCGCTTCTTCGTCAGGAGGCGTGTGTTGGGGAGGGGTGAGGCACATTATAAGGGGTGACTGACAAATCAGCTTGGAGTATTACGAGAAGCGGTCCGGTGTGGCGCATAGAATAGAACAAGCAGTACATTACTTCCGGGATTCATTTGCGCGTGCGCGGCCAGCAGCGCACGTCACTGAAACGCATAAAATCACGGCCATGGAACGCAAGCTAATATGAGCCGTCAATTAGACGGCGAATGCGCAAGTTTCCTAGTGGCCATTCATGTAAGCGTCAGACAATGCGGCAGCCGCGCATGCGCTTGAATCCAGGAGCAAAGATATAAGGACATAAAAATGTTTTGGGGGACAAACGGAGAATATTAATAAATATAATAATATGAAAAAGTATTCAAGAAACATGTATATGTAAAATATATAATGTAATAAAAATCCAGTGTTAAAAATTATACAAAAATGCGAAAAAAGTGCAAATAGTGCTAAAGTTATTCACAGTACAGTTTATGCATATATAAGAAAAAGGATGACATACCATCCACTATCAATATATTGGCATAAATACAAAAATACAATGTAGTGATAAACAGAAAGGCTTACTAGGCCTAAAATAACTAAAAATAGGCTCTATGCAGTTTTAAATAGGTTACATGGATACACAGGCAGCATTGTGGTCAGCGGAGGACGATTGCAAGGAGTGTCTGACACAGTTAGTACTCACAAAAAATAAATAGATGTTAATGTCTTGCAAAACAACAACAACAAAAAAAAAAGTGTGGCATACTTAGGTACAGGGGTGGGCTCATCTGCTGAGTTTCTGACATAGTAATTTGGCAGTAAGTATTTACTGGTGTCAATATAGGACACTGATCCAGACTACTTTAACTAGCATCATAGATGTCAACAAATTGGTATTGTCAGTGCCAGGCATTGAATGATGTCAGCGCATAGACTAAACATTGGTGGAGCTGTGAGAGATAATTTTGCACGTGGTAGAGCACAGTTTGAGCTGGGGGGGGTGAACTCTCTTGTGGCCGGCGGTACCGTCCCAGGGCCCCTCATGTTACAACGGTGTGTCTGACGTTGGGTGCGCGCCACCACCGCCAGAGACACTTTATTGTACTATGAGGGACCCAGTGGCAGTGCCGTCGACCAAAAGCGGGCACACCCACCTCTTCAGACAAACGGCACTCTAACGGGTGCTTGCGTCAAGTGGCGAGACCACGGCCCCATGGGGGGAGTTTTCCCATTGAGGGAGGTGTAAACATGTCGTATGCTGGACAAACAGCTGATGCAAATTAAGAGATTGGAACACTCAGTAAGACCAGTCCACAAGCACGACCTTTTTATAGGAAAGCTAGGTGTAAGCCGGAAAAGGTGGGGCAAAATAATTTGAAATCCAGGAGTGGTTCATTTTAATGAAGGTTAGATCATCCACATTTTGGGTAGCCAGACGAGTCCTTTTTTCGGTTAATATTGAACCAGCAGCACTGAATACTCTTTCTGATAGCACACTAGCTGCTGGGCAAGCAAGCTCCTGCAATGCATATTCTGCCAATTCAGGCCAGGTGTCTAATTTGGATGCCCAGTAATCAAATGGGAATGACGGTTGAGGGAGAACATCGATAAGGGATGAAAAATAGTTAGTAACCATACTGAACAAATGTTGTCTCCTGTCACTTTGAATAGATGCTGCAGTACCTGTCCTGTCTGCGGTCATTGCGAAATCACTCCACAACCTGGTCAGAAAACCCCTCTGTCCAACGCCACTTCTGATTTGTGCACCTCTAACACCTCTGCCCTGTAGCCCCCTGCAGCTCGTGTGAGAACCATCACCGGCGCTGTGTGCTGGGAATGCCTGAATCAAACGGTCTACAAGAGTAGCTTGTTTGGTTGCTAATATTTGTTCGAGGTTCTCATGTGGCATAATATTTTGCAATTTGCCTTTATAGCGATGGTCAAGGATGCAGGCCAACCAGTAATCGTCATCGCTCATCATTTTAATAATGCGTGGGTCCCTTTTGAGGATACGTAAGGCATAATCCGCCATGTGGGCCAAAGTTCCAGTTGTCAAATCTGCGGTTGTGCTGGTTTGAGGGTCAGTTACAGGCAATTCTACGTCACTTGTCTCCCTTAAAAAAACAGAACCCGGCCTTGCAACGCCACTAATTTCTGTTGGCCCAGGAGAAGCTTCCTCATTAAAAAATGTACTCATCCCCATCATCCTCCTCGTCCTCCTCCTCCTCTTCGCCCGCTACCGCGTCCTCTACACGGCCCTGACCAGACAATGACTGACTGTCATCAAGGCTTTCCTCTTCTTCGGCTGAAGACGCCTGCTTCTTTATGTGCGTCAAACTTTGCACCAGCAGATGCATTAGTGGGATGCTCATGCTTATTATGGCGTTGTCTGCACTAACCAGCCGTGTGCATTCCTCAAAACACTGAAGGACTTGACACAGGTCTTGTAGCTTCGACCACTGCACACCTGACAACTCCATGTCTGCCATCCAACTGCCTGCCCGTGTATCCTCCCACAAATACATAACAGCACGCCTCTGTTCGCACAGTCTCTGAAGCATGAGCAGTGTGGAGTTCCACCTTGTTGCAACGTCGATGATTAGGCGATGCTGGGGAAGGTTCAAAGACCGCTGATAGTTCTGCATACGGCTGGAGTGTACGGGCGAACGGCGGATATGCGAGCAAAGTCTGCGCACTTTGAGGAGCAGGTCGGGTAACCCCGGATAACTTTTCAGGAAGCACTGCACCACCAGGTTTAAGGTGTGAGGCAGGCAAGGAATGTGTTTCAGTTGGGAAAGGGCTATGGCAGCCATGAAATTCCTTCCGTTATCACTCACTACCTTGCCTGCCTCAAGATGTACAGTGCCCAGCCATGACTGAGTTTCTTTCTGCAAGAACTCGGACAGAACTTCCGCGGTGTGTCTGTTGTCGCCCAAACACTTCATTGCCAATACAGCCTGCTGACGCTTGCCACTAGCTGTCCCATAAGTGCACACCTGGTGTGCAACAGTGGCAGCTGCGGATGGAGTGGATGTGCGACTGCGGTCTGTGGACGAGCTCTCGCTTCTGCAGGAGGACGAGGAAGAGGAGGAGGGGGGGGGGCGAATGCCTACAGCCAACTCTTTCCTTGACCGTGGGCTAGGCAGAACTGTCCCAATATTGCTGTCCCCTGTGGACCCTGCATCCACCACATTCACCCAGTGTGCCGTGATGGACACGCAACGTCCCTGGCCATGCCTACTGGTCCATGCATCTGTTGTCAGGTGCACCTTTGTAGTCACAGACTGCCTGAGTGCATGGACGATGCGGTCTTTAACATGCTGTTGGAGGGCTGGGATGGCTTTTCTAGAAAAGAAGTGTCGACTGGGTAGCTCATAGCGTGGTACAGCGTAGTCCATCAGCGCTTTGAAAGCTTCGCTTTCAACTAACCGGTAGGGCATCATCTCCAATGAGATTAGTCTAGCAATGTGGGCGTTCAAACCCTGTGTACGCGGATGCGAGGATGAGTACTTCCTTTTCCCAACAAGAGTCTCATGTAGGGTGAGCTGGACTGGAGAGCTGGAGATCGTGGAACTAGCGGTGGTGCCGGTGGACATGGCAGACTGAGAGAGGGTTGGAGATGGTATTCTTGCCGGTGCCCTACATGCAGTGTTTCCTACTACGAACCTGGTGATTCCCTGACTGCTTTGGCCTGGCGACGAAAGCTGCACAGATACTGCAGCTGGTGCGGGAAATGGTGGGCTTACAGTGAGGGAAGGGATGTAGCGTTGCTGACTAGCTTCATTGGCCGAGGGAGCTGCAACCTTTAGGCACGTTTGGTAGTTAGTCCAGGCTTGCAAATGCATGGTGGATAAATGTCTATGCATGCAACTTGTATTTAGACTTTTAAGATTCTGACCTCTGCTTAAGGTAGTTGAACATTTTTGACAAATGACTTTGCGCTGATCATTTGGATGTTGTTTAAAAAAATGCCAGACTGCACTCTTTCTACTATCGGATACCTTTTCAGGCATTGCAGACTGAGCTTCTTTAACCGGATGGCCACGCTGTCCTCCAACTGGTTTTGGTTTTGCCACGCGTTTTTGGCCAGATACGGGCCCGGCAGATGGAACCTGTTGTGATGTTGATGCCTGCTGCGGCTCCTCCTCCTCCTCCACTTCAGAACTACTGCCGCCTGCACCCTGTTCCCCCAATGGCTGCCAATCGGGGTCAACAACTGGGTCATCTATGACCTCCTCTTCTATCTTGTGTGCAACTTCGTCTGTGTCACCGTGTAAGCCGGTGGTAGAGCGTTCAGGGGCACCATAGTCTCAGCTGGGTTTGATTCTGGCTCAGTACACTGCGAGGGCAATGTTCTGGTCTGAGTCAAAGGAACAGCATAGTAATCTGGCTGTGGCTGTGCATCAGTGCACTCCATGTCTGATTCAACTTCTAATGGGCATGGCCTGTTAACTGTTTTACTGTCTAACCCAGGAACGGTATGTGTAAAGAGCTCCATGGAGTAACCCGTTGTGTCTCCTGATGCATCCTTCTCTCTTGTTCTGGGTGAAGAAGACAAGGAAGCGACTTGTCCCTGACCGTGAACATCCACTAACGACGCGCTGCTTTTACATTTTGCACTTTCAGAAGAGGAGGCAAAAGAGCTAGAGGCTGAGTCAGCAAGTAAAGCCAAAACTTGTTCTTGCTGCTCCGGGTTTAAAAGCGGTTTTCCTACTCCCAGAAAAGGGAGCGTTCGAGGCCTTGTGTAGCCAGACGACGAACCTGGCTCAACAACTCGAGACTTAGGTGCTGTACTGCTTTTACCACGACCACCTGATGCTCCACCACCACTACCATCATTACCAGCTGACAATGACCGCAAACAGCCACGACCTCTTCCACCGGACTTCCTCATTGTTTGCAAAACGTAACCAAAGTAACGGTATTTGTTACTGTAAAACAACTTATAAGGTGAACTCTAACTTCTGTAGGATTTATATACACCTTTATAGGTGGATGACACTGAAAGGAAAACCAGGCCCAATGTTACACACTAGGTTTTCTGTGCCCCAATAATTTGAGACAGATGGCACACACACGACCGGCACTCAAGCAGAAATGCCAATCTTAATCTTCCACTATTTTTTTTTTCAGGGAGAATTAAAAAAAAAAAAAAAAAAAGGCCCAGTATTACACACTGGTTTTCGGTGGCACACAATGAGAGACAGATGCCACACACAGCACTGGCACAGAGGCAGACTTGCCAATCTTTATCTCCCACTATTTATTTATTTTTTTACAGGGAGAATTTACAAAAAAAAAAAAAGGCCCAGTATTACACACTGGTTTTCGGTGGCACACAATGAGAGACAGATGCCACACACAGCACTGCCACAGAGGCAGACTTGCCAATCTTTATCTCCCACTATTTATTTATTTTTTTACAGGGAGAATTTAAAAAAAAAAAAAAAAAAGGCCCAGTATTACACACTGGTTTTCGGTGGCACACAATGAGAGACAGATGCCACACACAGCAATGGCACAAAGGCAGACTTGCCAATCTTTATCTCCCACTATTTATTTATTTTTTTACAGGGAGAATTTACAAAAAAAAAAAAAGGCCCAGTATTACACACTGGTTTTCGGTGGCACACAATGAGAGACAGATGCCACACATAGCACTGGCACAGAGGCAGACTTGCCAATCTTTATCTCCCACTATTTATTTATTTTTTTACATGGAGAATTTACAAAAAAAAAAAAAAGGCCCAGTATTACACACTGGTTTTCGGTGGCACACAATGAGAGACAGATGCCACACACAGCACTGGCACAGAGGCAGACTTGCCAATCTTTATCTCCCACTATTTATTTATTTTTTTACAGGGAGAATTAAAAAAAAAAAAAAAAAAGGCCCAGTATTACACACTGGTTTTCGGTGGCACACAATGAGAGACAGATGCCACACACAGCAATGGCACAGAGGCAGACTTGCCAATCTTTATCTCCCACTATTTATTTATTTTTTTACAGGGAGAATTAAAAAAAAAAAATATAGCCCAGTATTACACACTGGTTTTCGGTGGCACACAATGAGAGACAGATGCCACACACAGCACTGGCACAGAGGCAGACTTGCCAATCTTTATCTCCCACTATTTATTTATTTTTTTACAGGGAGAATTTACAAAAAAAAAAATATGGCCCAGTATTACACACTGGTTTTCGGTGGCACACAATGAGAGACAGATGCCACACACAGCACTGCCACAGAGGCAGACTTGCCAATCTTTATCTCCCACTATTTATTTATTTTTTTACAGGGAGAATTTACAAAAAAAAAAATATGGCCCAGTATTACACACTGGTTTTCGGTGGCACACAATGAGAGACAGATGCCACACACAGCACTGGCACAGAGGCAGACTTGCCAATCTTTATCTCCCACTATTTATTTATTTTTTTACAGGGAGAATTTACAAAAAAAAAATATGGCCCAGTATTACACACTGGTTTTCAGTGGCACACAATGAGAGACAGATGCCACACACAGCACTGGCACAGAGGCAGATTTGCCAATCTTTATCTCCCACTATTTATTTTTTTTTTTTCAGGGAGAATTAAAAAAAAAAAAATATGGCCCAGTATTACACACTGGTTTTCGGTGGCACACAATGAGAGACAGATGCCACACACAGTATTGGCACAGAGGCAGACTTGCCAATCTTTATCTCCCACTATTTATTTATTTTTTTACAGGGAGAATTTACAAAAAAAAAAAAAGGCTCAGTATTACACACTGGTTTTCGGTGGCACACAATGAGAGACAGATGCCACACACAGTATTGGCACAGAGGCAGACTTGCCAATCTTTATCTCCCACTATTTATTTATTTTTTTACAGGGAGAATTTACAAAAAAAAAAAAAAGGCTCAGTATTACACACTGGTTTTCGGTGGCACACAATGAGAGACAGATGCCACACACAGCATTGGCACAGAGGCAGACTTGCCAATCTTTATCTCCCACTATTTATTTATTTTTTTACAGGGAGAATTTACAAAAAAAAAAATATGGCCCAGTATTACACACTGGTTTTCGGTGGCACACAATGAGAGACAGATGCCACACACAGCACTGGCACAGAGGCAGACTTGCCAATCTTTATCTCCCACTATTTATTTATTTTTTTACAGGGAGAATTTACAAAAAAAAAAAAAGGCCCAGTATTACACACTGGTTTTCGGTGGCACACAATGAGAGACAGATGCCACACACAGCAATGGCACAGAGGCAGACTTGCCAATCTTTATCTCCCACTATTTATTTTTTTACAGGGAGAATTAAAAAAAAAAAAAAGGCCCAGTATTACTCACTGGTTTTCAGTGGCACACTGTTGTGAATTAGACTTTTTGGCTCCCTCTTGTGGTTACTTGTGATATGACTCTGGGATTGTCTTTCCTCAGTTTGGCACCCACCTGGGTCGTTAGTCCAGGGGTGTTGCTATATAAACTTCCTGGATCCTTAGTCCAGTGCCTGGCATCGTTGTAATCAGATCCTTTCTGTTTGCTCCTGTCTGCTGGTCCGGTTCGTGCAAAATTAAGCTAAGTCCTGCTTCTTTGTTTTTTGGTTATTTGCTTTGCTCTTATTTCTGTCCAGCTTGTACTAAATGTGATTCCTGACTTTGCTGGAAGCTCTAGGGGGCTGGTGTTCTCCCCCCGGGCCGTTAGACGGTTCGGGGGTTCTTGTATATCCAGCGTGGATATTTTGATAGGGTTTTTGCTGACCATATAAGTTATCTTACTATATTCTGCTATTAGCTAGTGGGCCTCTCTTTGCTAAATACCTAGCTCATTCTTACGTTTGTCTTTTCCTCTTACCTCACCGTTATTATTTGTTGGGGGCTAGTATCCAACTTTTGGGGTCTTTTCTCTGGAGGCAAGAAAGGTCTTTCTTTTCCCTTCTAGGGTTAGTTAGTTCTCCGGCTGGCGCGAGACGTCTAGAACCAACGTAGGCACGTTCCCCAGCTGCTGCTATTTGTGGTGCTAGGATTAGATATATGGTCAGCTCAGTTACCACTGCCCTATGAGCTGGTTTTTAGTGTTTGCAGACTTAGTAATTATTTCTGAGACCATCTGCCATTGGGGTCATAACAGTATGCCAGGCCAACATTGAATGTTTAATGCATTGCAGAAGTGGGATAATAAGAAAGGAAATTCTGAGTTTTTTTTTTTTTTCCTCTCTTCCTCCCTTTTACCTCTGAGTGGCTTGTGCTTGCTGCAGACATGAATGTCCAGACCTTGATTACAAGTGTAGACCAGCTTGCTGCTCGTGTGCAGGGCATACAAGATTTTGTTACCAGTAGTCCAATGTCTGAACCTAAAATACCTATTCCTGAACTGTTTTCTGGAGACCGATTTAAGTTTAGGAATTTCAGGAATAATTGTAAATTGTTTCTATCTCTGAGACCCCGTTCATCTGGAGATTCAGCTCAGCAAGTTAAAATTGTTATCTCTTTTTTACGGGGCGACCCTCAGGATTGGGCTTTCTCGCTAGCGCCAGGAGATCCGGCATTGGCAAATATTGATGCGTTTTTTCTGGCGCTCGGATTGCTTTACGAGGAACCCAATCTTGAAGTTCAGGCAGAAAAAGCCTTGCTGGCTATTTCTCAGGGCCAGGATGAAGCTGAAGTGTATTGCCAAAAATTTCGGAAATGGTCTGTGCTTACTCAGTGGAATGAGTGTGCTCTGGCCGCAAATTTCAGAAATGGCCTTTCTGAAGCCATTAAGAATGTGATGGTGGGTTTCCCCATTCCTACAAGTCTGAATGATTCCATGGCGCTGGCTATTGAAATTGACCGGCGTTTGCGGGAGCGCAAAACTGCTAATCCTCTGGTGGTGTTGTCTGAACAAACACCTGATTTAATGCAATGTGATAGAATTCAGACTAGAAATGAGCGGAAAAATCATAGACGTCAGAATGGGTTGCGTTTTTACTGTGGTGATTCTACACATGTTATATCAGCATGCTCTAAACGCCTAACAAGGGTTGTGTTAGTCCTGTCGCCATTGGTAATTTGCAACCTAAATTTATTTTGTCTGTGACTTTAATTTGCTCATTGTCTTCTTACCCTGTTATGGCGTTTGTGGATTCAGGTGCTGCCCTGAGTCTTATGGATCTGTCATTTGCCAAGCGCTGTGGTTTTGTTCTTGAACCGTTGGTAAATCCTATTCCTCTTAGAGGTATTGATGCTATGCCATTGGCGGAAAATAAACCGCAGTTTTGGACGCAGGTAACCATGTGCATGACTCCTGAACATCGGGAGGTGATTCGTTTTCTTGTTCTGCATAAAATGCATGATTTGGTCGTTTTGGGTCTGCCATGGTTACAGACCCACAATCCAGTCTTGGATTGGAAGGCAATGTCTGTGTCAAGTTGGGGCTGTCAGGGAATTCATGCTGACTCCCCGCCGGTGTCTATTGCTTCCTCTACTCCTTCGGAAGTTCCTGAGTATTTGTCTGATTTTCAGGATGTATTCAGCGAGTCCAGGTGCAGTGCTCTGCCTCCTCATAGGGACTGTGACTGCGCCATAGATTTGATTCCAGCTAGTAAATTTCCTAAGGGAAGACTATTTAATCTGTCTGTACCTGAGCATGCCGCAATGCGTTCGTATATCAAGGAGTCTCTGGAGAAGGGGCATATCCGTCCATCCTCTTCCCCTCTTGGTGCGGGATTCTTTTTTGTGGCCAAGAAGGACGGATCTTTGAGACCTTGTATTGACTATCGGCTTCTGAATAAAATCACTGTTAAATTTCAGTATCCTTTGCCTCTGTTGTCGGACTTGTTTGCCCGGATTAAAGGTGCCAAGTGGTTCACCAAGATAGATCTTCGCGGTGCGTACAACCTTGTGCGCATTAAACAAGGAGATGAATGGAAGATAGCATTTAATATGCCCGAAGGTCATTTTGAGTACTTGGTGATGCCTTTTGGGCTCTCTAATGCTCCCTCAGTGTTTCAGTCCTTTATGCATGATATTTTCCGGAAGTATCTGGATAAATTTATGATTGTTTATCTGGATGATATTCTGGTTTTCTCTGAAGATTGGGACTCACATGTGGAGCAGGTCAGGATGGTGTTTCAGGTTTTGCGTGAGAATGCTTTGTTTGTTAAGGGCTCAAAGTGTCTCTTTGGAGTACAGAAGGTTCCCTTTTTGGGGTTTATTTTTTCCCCTTCTGCTGTGGAGATGGACCCAGTCAAGGTCCGAGCTATTCATGATTGGACTCAACCCACGTCAGTTAAGAGTCTTCAGAAGTTCTTGGGTTTTGCTAACTTCTACCGTCGTTTTATCGCTAATTTTTCTAGCGTTGTTAAACCTTTGACGGATATGACCAAGAAAGGTTCTGATGTTGCTAACTGGGCTCCTGCAGCCGTGGAGGCGTTCCAAGAGTTGAAGCGCCGGTTTACTTCGGCGCCTGTTTTGTGCCAGCCTGATGTCTCACTTCCCTTTCAGGTCGAAGTGGATGCTTCTGAGATTGGGGCAGGGGCCGTTTTGTCGCAGAGAGGTCCTGGTTGCTCGGTAATGAGACCATGTGCTTTCTTCTCTAGGAAGTTTTCGCCTGCTGAGCGGAATTATGATGTTGGCAATCGGGAGTTGCTGGCCATGAAGTGGGCATTTGAGGAGTGGCGTCATTGGCTCGAGGGTGCTAAGCATCGTGTGGTGGTCTTGACTGATCACAAAAATTTGATGTATCTCGAGTCTGCTAAACGCCTGAATCCTAAACAGGCCCGCTGGTCATTGTTTTTCTCCCGTTTTGACTTTGTGGTCTCGTATTTACCAGGTTCAAAGAATGTGAAGGCTGATGCTCTTTCAAGGAGCTTTGTGCCTGACTCTCCTGGAGTCGCAGAACCAGTTGGTATTCTTAAAGAGGGAGTTATCTTGTCGGCCATTTCTCCTGATTTGCGACGTGTGTTGCAGAGATTTCAGGCTGGTAGACCTGACTCTTGTCCACCTGACAGACTGTTTGTTCCTGATAGGTGGACCAGCAGAGTCATTTCCGAGGTTCATTCCTCGGTGTTGGCAGGGCATCCGGGAATTTTTGGCACCAGAGATCTGGTGGCTAGGTCCTTTTGGTGGCCTTCCTTGTCACGGGATGTGCGGTCATTTGTGCAGTCCTGTGGGACTTGTGCTCGAGCTAAGCCTTGCTGTTCTCGTGCCAGCGGGTTGCTCGTGCCCTTGCCTGTCCCGAAGAGGCCTTGGACACACATTTACATGGATTTCATTTCAGATCTCCCGGTGTCTCAGGGCATGTCTGTCATCTGGGTGGTATGTGATCGCTTTTCTAAAATGGTCCATTTGGTGCCTTTGCCTAAACTGCCTTCCTCTTCCGATCTGGTTCCTGTGTTCTTTCAGAATGTGGTTCGTTTACACGGCATTCCTGAGAATATTGTGTCTGACAGAGGATCCCAGTTTGTTTCCAGGTTCTGGCGATCCTTTTGTGCTAGGATGGGCATTGATTTGTCGTTTTCGTCTGCCTTTCATCCTCAGACTAATGGACAAACGGAGCGAACTAATCAGACTCTGGAGGCTTATTTGAGGTGTTTTGTTTCGGCAGATCAGGATGATTGGGTGACCTTCTTGCCGTTGGCTGAGTTTGCCCTTAATAATCGGGTTAGTTCCGCTACTTTGGTTTCGCCATTTTTCTGCAACTCTGGTTTCCATCCTCGATTTTCCTCGGGACATGTGGAGCCTTCTGACTGTCCTGGGGTAGATTCTGTGGTGGATAGGTTGCAGCAGATCTGGAATCATGTGGTGGACAACTTAAAGTTGTCACAGGAGAAGGCTCAGCGTTTTGCCAACCGCCGCCGCGGTGTGGGTCCCCGACTTCGTGTTGGGGATTTGGTATGGCTGTCTTCTCGATTTGTTCCTATGAAGGTCTCCTCTCCTAAATTTAAGCCTCGCTTCATCGGTCCTTACAAGATATTGGAAATCCTTAATCCTGTGTCCTTTCGCTTGGATCTTCCGGTGTCGTTTGCCATTCACAACGTGTTCCATAGGTCTTTGTTGCGGCGGTACGTTGTACCTGTGGTTCCTTCTGTTGAGCCTCCTGCTCCGGTGTTGGTTGAGGGCGAGTTGGAGTACATGGTGGAGAAGATCTTGGATTCTCGTCTCTCCAGACGGAGGCTTCAGTATCTGGTCAAGTGGAAGGGCTATGGTCAGGAGGATAATTCCTGGGTGGTTGCTTCTGATGTGCATGCGGCCGATTTAGTTCGTGCCTTTCACGCTGCTCATCCTGATCGCCCTGGTGGTCTTGGTGAGGGTTCGGTGACCCCTCCTTAAGGGGGGGGTACTGTTGTGAATTAGACTTTTTGGCTCCCTCTTGTGGTTACTTGTGATATGACTCTGGGATTGTCTTTCCTCAGTTTGGCACCCACCTGGGTCGTTAGTCCAGGGGTGTTGCTATATAAACTTCCTGGATCCTTAGTCCAGTGCCTGGCATCGTTGTAATCAGATCCTTTCTGTTTGCTCCTGTCTGCTGGTCCGGTTCGTGCAAAATTAAGCTAAGTCCTGCTTCTTTGTTTTTTGGTTATTTGCTTTGCTCTTATTTCTGTCCAGCTTGTACTAAATGTGATTCCTGACTTTGCTGGAAGCTCTAGGGGGCTGGTGTTCTCCCCCCGGGCCGTTAGACGGTTCGGGGGTTCTTGTATATCCAGCGTGGATATTTTGATAGGGTTTTTGCTGACCATATAAGTTATCTTACTATATTCTGCTATTAGCTAGTGGGCCTCTCTTTGCTAAATACCTAGCTCATTCTTACGTTTGTCTTTTCCTCTTACCTCACCGTTATTATTTGTTGGGGGCTTGTATCCAACTTTTGGGGTCTTTTCTCTGGAGGCAAGAAAGGTCTTTCTTTTCCCTTCTAGGGTTAGTTAGTTCTCCGGCTGGCGCGAGACGTCTAGAACCAACGTAGGCACGTTCCCCGGCTGCTGCTATTTGTGGTGCTAGGATTAGACATATGGTCAGCTCAGTTACCACTGCCCTATGAGCTGGTTTTTAGTGTTTGCAGACTTAGTAATTATTTCTGAGACCCTCTGCCATTGGGGTCATAACAGCACACAATGAGAGACAGATGCCACACACAGCACTGGCACAGAGGCAGACTTGCCAATCTTTATCTCCCACTATTTATTTATTTTTTTACAGGGAGAATTTACAAAAAAAAAAGGCCCAGTATTACACACTGGTTTTCGGTGGCAAACAATGAGAGACAGATGCCACACACAGCACTGGCACAGAGGCAGACTTGCCAATCTTTATCTCCCACTATTTATTTATTTTTTTACAGGGAGAATTTAAAAAAAATATATATGGCCCAGTATTACACACTGGTTTTCGGTGGCACACAATGAGAGACAGATGCCACACACAGCACTGGCACAGAGGCAGACTTGCCAATCTTTATCTCCCACTATTTATTTATTTTTTTACAGGGATAATTTACAAAAAAAAAAATATGGCCCAGTATTACACACTGGTTTTCGGTGGCACACAATGAGAGACAGATGCCACACACAGCACTGGCACAGAGGCAGACTTGCCAATCTTTATCTCCCACTATTTTTTTTTTTTTTCAGGGAAAATTAAAAAAAAAAATATATGGCCCAGTATTACACACTGGTTTTCGGTGGCACACAATGAGAGACAGATGCCACACACAGCATTGGCACAGAGGCAGACTTGCCAATCTTTATCTCCCACTATTTATTTATTTTTTTACAGGGAGAATTTACAAAAAAAAAAAAGGCCCAGTATTACACACTGGTTTTCGGTGGCACACAATGAGAGACAGATGCCACACACAGCATTGGCACAGAGGCAGACTTGCCAATCTTTATCTCAAACTATTTAGTTATTTTTATACAGGGAGAATTTACAAAAAAAAAATATGGCCCAGTATTACACACTGGTTTTCGGTGGCACACAATGAGAGACAGGTGCCACACACAGCACTGGCACAGAGGCAGACTTGCCAATCTTTATCTCCCACTATTTATTTATTTTTTTACAGGGAGAATTTAAAAAAAAAAATATATGGCCCAGTATTACACACTGGTTTTCGGTGGCAAACAATGAGAGACATATGCCACAGACAGCACTGGCACAGAGGCAGACTTGCCAATCTTTCTCTCCCACTATTTATTTATTTTTTTACAGGGAGAATTTACAAAAAAAAAAATATGGCCCAGTATTACACACTGGTTTTCGGTGGCACACAATGAGAGACAGATGCCACACACAGCACTGGCACAGAGGCAGACTTGCCAATCTTTATCTCCCACTATTTATTTTTTTTTTTTCAGGGAGAATTAAAAAAAAAATATGGCCCAGTATTACACACTGGTTTTCGGTGGCACACAATGAGAGACAGATGCCACACACAGCACTGGCACAGAGGCAGACTTGCCAATCTTTATCTCCCACTATTTATTTTTTATTTTTTTCAGGGAGAATTAAAAAAAAAAAAGGCCCAGTATTACATACCGGTTTTCTGTGGCACACAATGACAGATGCCACACACAGCACTGGCACAGAGGCAGACTTGCCAATCTTTATCTCCCTGCAGTAATCTCAGAAAAGTATGGCAGGCAGCTATAAAAAGGACTGCTGCACACAAAAGTGTGGACAAACAAACAAGATAGCTGTGCAGAATGGAAGGAACAACAGGATTTGTGCTTTGAAAAAAGCAGTTGGTTTGCACAGCGGCGTACACACACAGCAACGCTGCTATCAGGGAGCCTTCTAGGGCAGCCCAATGAGCTACAGCACTGAGGAAAAAAAAATGTAGCTTCCACTGTCCCTGCAAACAAAAGGTGGTGTTGGACAGTGGAAGTCGCTACAGCACAAGCAGTTTGGGGGTGAATGTACCCTGCAAAACACTATCCCTGCTTCTGACGAAGCGGCACCTCTCCCTACGCTCAGATCAGCAGCAGTAAGATGGCGGTCAGCGGGAACGCCCCTTTATAGCCCCTATGACGCGGCAGAAAGCAAGCCAATCACTGCAATGCCCTTCTCTAAGATGGTGGGGACTGAGATCTATGTCATCACGCTGCCCACACTCTGCGTCCACCTTCATTGGCTGAGAAATGGCACTTTTAGCGTCATTGAAATGCGACTTTCGCGCGAAAGTCGCGTACCGCATGGCCGACCCCACACAGGGATCGGGTCGGGTTTCATGAGACGCCGACTTTGCCAAAAGTCGGCGACTTATGAAAATGAACGATCCGTTTCGCTCAACCCTACTGGTGACGAAGGTGAATTATTTTGTCAGGTGGCATTGACGGACTATGCCCCATTAGATACTGCCACACTCAGGAAATGCTGAAAATCTGCATGAATATCCACATCATGATAATAAGCGTCTTTTAACCCCTTTCTGCAATATGACGTACTATCCCATCCAGGTGACCTGGGACTTAATTCCCAGGGACAGGATAGTACGTCATAGGCGATCAACCGTGCTCACGGGGGGAGCCCGGCTGATCGCCACCGAGTGTCAGCTGATTATTACAGCTGACAACCGGCACTATGTGCCAGGAGCGGTCACGTACCACTCCCGGCACTAGGGTTGAGCGAAACGGGTCGATCATTTTCAAAAGTCGCCGACTTTTGGCTAAGTCGGCGTCTCATGAAACCCGATCCGACCCCTGTGCTTGTCGGCCATGCGGTACGCGACTTTCGCGCCAAAGTCGCGTTTCAATGACGCGAAAAGCGCCATTTCTCAGCCAATGAAGGTGAACGCAGAGTGTGGGCAGCGTGATGACATAGATCCTGGTCCCCACCATCTTAGAGAAGGGCATTGCAGTGATTGGCTTGCTGTCTGCGGCGTCACAGGGGCTATAAAGGGGCGTTCCCGCCGACCGCCATCTTACTGCTGCTGATCTGAGCTTAGGGACAGGTTGCTGCCGCTTCGTCAGAAGCAGGGAGAGCGTTAGGCAGGGTCCACTAACCACCAAACCGCTTGTGCTGCAGCGATTTCCACTGTCCAACACCACCTTCGGTGTGCAGGGACTGTGGAAGCTATTTTTTTTTTTTTTTTCCCCTCAGCGCTGTAGCTCATTGGGCTGCCCTAGAAGGCTCCGTGATAGCTGTATTGCTGTGTGTACGCCACTGTGGAAACCAACTGCTTTTTTCAAAGCACATATCCTCTTGTTCCTTCCTTTCTGCACAGCTATCTTTTTTGTTTGTCCACACTTTTTATTTAATTTGTGCATCAGTCCACTCCTATTGCTGCCTGCCATACCTGGCTTAGATTACTGCAGGGAGATAGTAATTGTAGGACAGTCCCTGTTTTTTTTTTGTTTTTTTTGTGGGAGATTAAGATTGGCATTTCTGCTACAGTGCCATCCCTGTGTGTGCCATCTCTCACTGAGTGGGCCATAGAAAGCCTATTTATTTTTTCCGTGATTTGTGTTCTAAATTCTACCTCAACACAAAAACACTACATCAATCAGTGGGAGAAAAATATTGGCCTCAGTCAGGGCTTGTGTGCCACTGCTGTGTGTGCTATCTCTCATTCAGTGGGCTATAGAAAGCCTATTTATTTATTTATTTTTTTTAATATTATTTGGTTTCTAAAGTCTCCCTGAAAAAAAAAAAAAAACCTAAAAAAACAGTGGGAGAGTAATATTGCCCTTTCAGCTTGTGTGCCAGTCTTGACTCCTGGGTGTGCCACCTCTCTCTCTCATTCAGTGGGCCATAGAAAGGCTATTTTTTTTTTGGTTTTTTTAATATTATTTGGTTTCTAAAGTCTCCCTGAAAAAAAAAAAAAAAACATAAAAAAACAGTGGGAGAGTAATATTGCCCTTTCAGCTTGTGTGCCAGTCTTGACTCCTGGGTGTGCCACCTCTCTCCCTCTCATTCAGTGGGCCATAGAAAGCCTATTTATTTTTTTAAAAAAATATTATTGGGTTTCTAAAGTCTCCCTGAAAAAAAAAAAAAAACCTAAAAAAACAGTGGGAGAGTAATATTGCCCTTTCAGCTTGTGTGCCAGTCTTGACTCCTGGGTGTGCCACCTCTCTCTCTCATTCAGTGGGCCATAGAAAGGCTATTTTTTTTTTGGTTTTTTTAATATTATTTGGTTTCTAAAGTCTCCCTGAAAAAAAAAAAAAAAACATAAAAAAACAGTGGGAGAGTAATATTGCCCTTTCAGCTTGTGTGCCAGTCTTGACTCCTGGGTGTGCCACCTCTCTCCCTCTCATTCAGTGGGCCATAGAAAGCCTATTTATTTTTTTTAAAAAATATTATTGGGTTTCTAAAGTCTCCCTTAAAAAACAAAAAATACATAAAAAAACAGTGGGAGAGTAATATTGCCCTTTCAGCTTGTGTGCCAGTCTTGACTCCTGGGTGTGCCACCTCTCTCCCTCTCATTCAGTGGGCCATAGAAAGCCTATTTATTTTTTTTTTTAAATATTATTGGGTTTCTAAAGTCTCCCTTAAAAAACAAAAAATACATAAAAAAACAGTGGGAGAGTAATATTGCCCTTTCAGCTTGTGTGCCAGTCTTGACTCCTGGGTGTGCCACCTCTCTCTCATTCAGTGGGCCATAGAAAGCATTTTTTTTTTTTTTCCTTGATTTGTGTTCTAAAATCTACCTCAACACAAAAACACTACATCAATCAGTGGGAGAAAAATATTGGCCTCAGTCAGGGCTTGTGTGCCACTGCTGTGTGTGCTATCTCTCATTCAGTGGGCTATAGAAAGCCTATTTATTTATTTATTTTTTTTCTTATTATTTGGTTTCTAAAGTCTCCCTGAAAAAAAAAAAAAATACATAAAAAAACAGTGGGAGAGTAATATTGCCCTTTCAGCTTGTGTGCCAGTCTTGACTCCTGGGTGTGCCACCTCTCTCCCTCTCATTCAGTGGGCCATAGAAAGGCTATTTTTTTTTTGGGTTTTTTTAATATTATTTGGTTTCTAAAGTCTCCCTGAAAAAAAAAAAAAAAAACATAAAAAAACAGTGGGAGAGTAATATTGCCCTTTCAGCTTGTGTGCCAGTCTTGACTCCTGGGTGTGCCACCTCTCTCTCATTCAGTGGGCCATAGAAAGCCTATTTATTTTTTTTAAAAAATATTATTGGGTTTCTAAAGTCTCCCTTAAAAAACAAAAAATACATAAAAAAACAGTGGGAGAGTAATATTGCCCTTTCAGCTTGTGTGCCAGTCTTGACTCCTGGGTGTGCCACCTCTCTCTCATTCAGTGGGCCATAGAAAGCATTTTTTTTTTTTGTTTTTTTTTATATTATTTGGTTTCTAAAGTCTCCCTGAAAAAAAAAAAAAAAAAAAAAAAAACAGTGGGAGAGTAATATTGCCCTTTCAGCTTGTGTGCCAGTCTTGACTCCTGGGTGTGCCACCTCTCTCTCTCATTCAGTGGGCCATAGAAAGGCTATTTTTTTTTTGGTTTTTTTTAATATTATTTGGTTTCTAAAGTCTCCCTGAAATAAAAAAAAAACTTAAAAAAACAGTGGGAGAGTAATATTGCCCTTTCAGCTTGTGCGCCAGTCTTGACTCCTGGGTGTGCCACCTCTCTCTCTCTAATTGTGGGCCATAGAAAGCCTTTTTTTTTTTTTTTTTTTTTTTTTTATATTATTTGGTTTCTAAAGTCTCCCTGAGAAAAAAAAATAAATAAATTAGGTGGGAGATTAATATTGACATTAGTGCTTGAGTGACAGTCCTGCGTGTGTGTCATCTCTGTGATTTTGTGCCACAGAAAACAGTGTGTAACATTGTGCCTGATTTTCCTTGTGGTCTCACCAACCTGTTAAGGGATATTGAAATCATACTGAAGTTATAGCTCACCGTGTAAGTTGTTTGACAGCAACAAATAAAGTTACTTTGGTTAAGATTTTAAAACAATGAGGAAGTCTGGTGCAAGAGGTCGTCGTGGGCGTTCATTGTCAGCTGGTAATGATGGTAGTGGTAGTGGAGCATCAGGTGGTCGTGGGGATAAAAATATTCCACCTAAGTCTGGAGCTGTGGAGCCAGTTTCGTCGTCAGGCTACACAAGGCCTCGAACGCTCTCTTTTCTGGGAGTAGGAAAACCGCTTTTAAAGGCGGAGCAGCAACAGCAAGTTTTGGCTTACATTACAGACTCAGCCTCTAGCTCTTTTGCCTCCTCTTCCGAAACTGGTAAATGTAAAAGCAGCGCGTCGCTTGTGGATGTTCACGGTCAGGGACAAGTCGCTTCCTTGTCCTCCTCAGCAAAAACTACAACAAGAGAGAAGGATGCAGCAGGCGACACAACGGGTCACTCCATGGAGCTCTTTACACATACCGTCCCTGGCTTAGAAAGTGAAACATTTAACAGGCCATGCCCATTACAAGTATATTCTGACATGGAGTGCACTGATGCACAGCCACAGCCAGAGTACTATGCTGCTCCTTTGACTCAGACCACCACATTGCCCTCTCAGGGTACAGATCCACAATCAGACCCTGATGAGACTATGTTGCCCCGCCACGAACGCTATACCACCGACCGACACAGTGACACAGACGAAGTTGCACACGAGCTCGAAGAGGAGGTAATAGATGACCCAGTTATTGACCCCGATTGGCAGCCATTGGGGGAACAGGGTGCAGGCGGCAGTAGTTCAGAAGCGGAGGTGGAGGAGGGGCCGCAGCAGGCATCAACATCGCAACAGGTTCCATCTGCCGGGCCCGTATCTGGCCCAAAACGCGTGTCAAAGCCAAAACCTGTTGGAGCACAGCGTTGCCATCCGGTTAAAGCTCAGTCTGCAATCCCTGAAAAGGGATCCGAGTCTAGGAAGAGTGCAGTCTGGCATTTTTTTAAACAACATCCAACTGATCAGCGCAAAGTCATCTGTCAAAAATGTTCAACTAGCTTAAGCAGAGGTCAGAATCTGAAAAGTCTAAATACTAGTTGCATGCATAGACACTTAACCACCATGCATTTTCAAGCCTGGACTAACTACCAAACGTCCCTCAAGGTTGTAGCACCCTCGGCCAATGAAGCTAGTCAGCAACGCAACATCCCTTCCGTCACTGTAAGGCCACCATTTTCCGCACCACCGGCAGTATCTGTGCAGGTTTCTTTGCCAGCCAAAAGCAGTCAGGGTCAGGGAATCACCAGTTTTGTAGGAGGAAATATTGCATCTAGGGCACCGGCGGAAACAATACCGTCTCCAACCGTCTCTCAGTCTGCCATGTACACCGGCACACCCGAAAGTTCCACGATCTCCAGCTCTCCAGTCCAGCTCACCCTACATGAGACTCTGGTTAGAAAAAGGAAGTACTTATCCTCGCATCCGCGTACACAGTGTTTTAACGCCCACATAGCTAGACTAATCTCGTTAGAGATGATGCCCTACCGGTTAGTTGAAAGCGAAGCTTTCAAAGCCCTGATGGAGTACGCTGAACCACGATACGAGCTACCCAGTCGACACTTTTTTTCCAGAAAAGCCATCCCAGCCCTGCACCAGCATGTTAAACAGCGCATCGTCCATGCACTCAGGCAATCTGTGAGTACAAAGGTGCACCTGACTACAGATGCATGGACCAGTAGGCATGGCCAGGGACGTTATGTGTCCATCACGGCACACTGGGTGAATGTGGTGGATGCAGGGTCCACAGGCGACATCAATTTAGGGACAGTTGTGCCTAGCCCACGGTCTAGGAAACAGTTGGCTGTAGGCGTTCGCACCCCCTCCTCCTCCTCCTCCTCGTCCTCCTGCAGAAGCTACAGCTCTTCCACAGAACGCAGTCTGCCAACCACTCCATCGGCAGATGACACTGTTGCACACCAGTTGTCCCATTATGGGCCAGCTACTGCCAAGCGTCAGCAGGCTGTATTGGCTATGAAGTGCTTGGGCGACAACAGACACACCGCGGAAGTTCTGTCTGAGTTCTTGCAACAAGAAACGCAGTCGTGGCTGGGCACAGTAGATCTTGAGGCAGGCAAGGTAGTGAGTGATAACGGAAGGAATTTCATGGCTGCCATCTCCCTTTCCCAACTGAAACACATTCCTTGCCTGGCTCACACCTTAAACCTGGTGGTGCAGTGCTTATTGAAAACTTATCCTGGGTTCTCCGACCTGCTCCTCAAAGTGCGTGCACTTTGCTCACATATCCGACGTTCGCCTGTACACGCCAGCCGTATGCAGACCTATCAGCGGTCTTTGAACCTTCCCCAGCATCGCCTAATCATAGACGTTGCAACAAGGTGGAACTCAACACTGCACATGCTTCAGAGACTGTGCGAACAGAGGCGTGCTGTTATTTATTTGTGGGAGGATACACGGGCAGGCAGTAGGATGGCAGACATGGAGTTGTCAGGTGTGCAGTGGTCTAAGATACAAGACATGTGTCAAGTCCTTCAGTGTTTTGAGGAATGCACACGGCTGGTTAGTGCAGACAACGCCGTAATAAGCATGAGCATCCCCCTAATGCGTCTGCTGATGCAAAGTTTGACGCACATAAAGGAGCAGGCGTCTGCACCAGAGGAAGAGGAAAGCCTTGATGACAGTCAGCCATTGTCTGGTCAGGGCAGTGTACAGGACGAGGTAGCGGGCGAAGAGGAGGTGGAGGACGAGGAGGATGATGGGGATGAGTATATTTTTAATGCCGAACCTTTCCCGGGGGCACAGGAAATTGGTTGCGTGTCACGGCCGGGTTCTGGTTTTTTGAGGGACACAAGTGACGTAGATTTGCCTGCAACTGCCCCTCAACCAATCACAACCGGAGATTTGACAACTGGAACTTTGGCCCACATGGCGGATTATGCCTTACGTATCCTAAAAAGGGACACACGCATTACGAAAATGATGAACGATGACGATTACTGGTTGGCCTGCCTCCTTGATCCACGCTATAAAGGCAAATTGCAAAATATTATGCCACATGAGAACTTGGAACTAATATTAGCAACCAAACAATCAACTCTTGTTGACCGTTTGCTTCAGGCATTCCCAGCACACAGCGCACGTGATCGTTCTCACACGAGCTCCAGGGGGCAGCAGACTAGGAGTGTTAGGGGTGCACACATCAGAAGTGGCGTTGGACAGAGGGGTTTTCTGACCAGGTTGTGGAGTGATTTTGCTATGACCGCAGACAGGACAGGTACTGCTGCATCAATTGAAAGTGACAGGAGACAACATTTGTCCAGTATGGTTACTAACTATTTTTCATCCCTTATCGATGTTCTCCCTCAACCGTCATTCCCATTTGATTACTGGGCCTCCAAATTAGACACCTGGCCAGAATTGGCAGAATATGCATTGCAGGAGCTTGCTTGCCCGGCAGCAAGTGTCCTATCAGAAAGAGTATTCAGTGCTGCAGGTTCAATATTAACCGAAAAAAGGACTCGTCTGGCTACCCAAAATGTTGACGATCTAACATTCATTAAAATGAACCACAACTGGATTTCGAAATCTTTTGCCCCACCTTGCCCGGCCGACACCTAGCTTTCCTATGAAAGGCTCTTGCCTGTGAATTACTTTTCTAATGTCTAATTTGCTGCAGCTGATTGTACAGCATACGACATGTTTACACCTCCCTAAATGGCCAAACTCCCCACACGGGGCCGTGGTATCGCGACTTGGCGCAAGCACCCGTGAGACTGCTGTTTGTCTGAAGAGGTGGGTGTGCTCGCTTTTGGTTGACGGCATTGCTACTGGGTCCCTCATAGTACAATGTAGTGTCTCTGGCGGTGGTGGTGCGCACCCAACGTCAGACACACCGTTGTAACATGAGGGGCCCTGGGGCGGTCCCGCCGGCCTCTAGAGAGTTCCCCCCTACCCCAGCTCAAAATGTGCTCTACCACATGCAAAATTATGTCGCACAGCTCCACCAATCTTTAGTCTATTCGCTGACATCATTCAATGTCTGGCACTGACAATACAAATTTGTAGACATCTATGATGCAACTTAAAGTAGTCTGTGTCTGTGTCCTATATTGGCACCATTAAATAGTTACTGCCAAATTACTATGTCAGAAACTCAGCAGATGAGCCCACCCCTGTACCTAAGTATGCCACCTTTTTTTTTGTTTTGGTTGTTTTGCGAGACATTAACATCTATTTATATTTTGGGAGTACTGGGACAGACACTCCTTGCACTACTCCTCCACTCACCACCAAGCTGCCCGTGTATCCATGTAACCGCTGTAAAACTGCCATGAGCCTATTGTTTGTTATTTTAGGCCTTTGATAGCCTGTCTGCGGTCCCTACTTTAAATACTCCTCCACTCACCACCAAGCTGCCTGCCCGTGTATCCATGTAACCGCTGTAAAACTGCCATGAGCCTATTGTTTGTTATTTTAGGCCTTTGAAGCCTGTCTGCGGTCCCTCCTTCCACTAGTCCTCCACTGACCAGACCACTGCTGCCCGTGTACCCCTGGAACCAATTATAAAGTGCCTACAGCCAGCCCATTTTTTTATGTTAGGCCTTTGAAGCCTGTCTGCGGTCCCTCCTTCCACTAGTCCTCCACTGGCCAGACCACTGCTGCCCGTGTACCCCTGGAACCAATTATAAAGTGCCTACAGCCAGCCCATTTTTTTATGTTAGGCCTTTGAAGCCTGTCTGCGGTCCCTCCTTCCACTAGTCCTCCACTGACCAGACCACTGCTGCCCGTGTACCCCTGGAACCAATTATAAAGTGCCTACAGCCAGCCCATTTTTTTATGTTAGGCCTTTGAAGCCTGTCTGCGGTCCCTCCTTCCACTAGTCCTCCACTGGCCAGACCACTGCTGCCCGTGTACCCCTGGAACCAATTATAAAGTGCCTACAGCCAGCCCATTTTTTTATGTTAGGCCTTTGAAGCCTGTCTGCGGTCCCTCCTTCCACTAGTCCTTCACTGACCAGACCACTGCTGCCCGTGTACCCCTGGAACCAATTATAAAGTGCCTACAGCCAGCCCATTTTTTTATGTTAGGCCTTTGAAGCCTGTCTGCGGTCCCTCCTTCCACTAGTCCTCCACTGGCCAGACCACTGCTGCCCGTGTACCCCTGGAACCAATTATAAAGTGCCTACAGCCAGCCCATTTTTTTATGTTAGGCCTTTGAAGCCTGTCTGCGGTCTCTCCTTCCACTAGTCCTCCACTGGCCAGACCATTGCTGCCCGTGTACCCCTGGAACCAATTATAAAGTGCCTACAGCCAGCCCATTTTTTTATGTTAGGCCTTTGAAGCCTGTCTGCGGTCCCTCCTTCCACTAGTCCTCCACTGGCCAGACCACTGCTGCCCGTGTACCCCTGGAACCAATTATAAAGTGCCTACAGCCAGCCCATTTTCTTATGTTAGGCCTTTGAAGCCTGTCTGCGGTCCCTACTTTAAATACTCCTCCACTCACCACCAAGCTGCCTGCCCGTGTATCCATGTAACCGCTGTAAAACTGCCATGAGCCTATTGTTTGTTATGTTAGGCCTTTGATAGCCTGTCTGCGGTCCCTACTTTAAATACTCCTCCACTCACCACCAAGCTGCCTGCCCGTCTATCCATGTAACCGCTGTAAAACTGCCATGAGCCTATTGTTTGTTATGTTAGGCCTTTGATAGCCTGTCTGCGGTCCTTACTTTAAATACTCCTCCACTCACCACCTAGCTGCCTGTGTATCCATGTAACCGCTGTAAAACTGCAATGAGCCTATTGTTTGTTATTTTAGGCCTTTGATAGCCTGTCTGCGGCCCCTACTTGCAATACTCCTCCACTGACCACAATGCTGCCTGGAGTGCCTGCCTGTGTATCCATGTAACCGATGTAAAACTGCCATGACTGCCTACTGTTTGTTATTTTAGGCCTTTGATAGCCTGTCTGCGGCCCCTACTTGCAATACTCCTCCACTGACCACAATGCTGCCTGGAGTGCCTGCCTGTGTATCCATGTAACCGATGTAAAACTGCCATGACTGCCTACTGTTTGTTATTTTAGGCCTTTGATAGCCTGTCTGCGGCCCCTACTTGCAATACTCCTCCACTGACCACAATGCTGCCTGGAGTGCCTGCCTGTGTATCCATGTAACCGATGTAAAACTGCCATGACTGCCTACTGTTTGTTATTTTAGGCCTTTGATAGCCTGTCTGCGGCCCCTACTTGCAATACTCCTCCACTGACCACAATGCTGCCTGGAGTGCCTGCCTGTGTATCCATGTAACCGATGTAAAACTGCCATGAGTGCCTACTGTTTGGTATTTTAGGCCTTTGATAGCCTGTCTGCAGCCCCTACTTGCAATACTCCTCCACTGACCACACCAATGCTGCCCGTGTACCCCTGGAACCTATTTAAAAGTTCATAGAGCCTAGTTATATATTTTATTTACTATTAATAAGGCCATGATGGACTACGCTGTACCACGCTACAAGCTAACCAGTCGACACTTCTTTTGCGAGAAAAGCCATCCCAACCCTCCACCAGCATGTAGAAGACCGCATTGTCCATGCACTCTGGCAATCTGTGAGTACAAAGGTGCACCTGACAACAGACGCATGGACCTGTAGGCATGGCCACGGAAGATTACGTGTCCATTACGGCGCAATGGGTTAATGTGTTGGATGCATGGTCCACAGGGGACAGCCTACTAAGTCTGTCTGCAGTCCCTAATTCAAATTGTCCTCCACTGTCTAAATCGGAGCTTCCACCTTCTGGCTTTCGGCCTATAGTATCAGAAATTAAACTGCATTTGGCCTTCAACTTTGGTTAGGGCCTACTAACGGCTTCTGCCCCTCCCTGGTGTTGCCCTCAACTAAATAAAGCTGAGCTTCAACCTTCTGCTCCAAATTACCATTTTAAAAAATGCAATAGGCTTTTCCGGCCTACTAAAGGTGTCTGTCTGTGTGCCCCTGCCTGGTGTTGTCCTCAACTGAATAAAGCTGAGCTTCAACCTTCCGGCTCTCATTAAGTGGTTTTTAAAAAACTAAATGGTGGTTAGGGCCTACTAACGGCTTCTGCCCCTCCCTGGTGTTGCCCTCAACTAAATAAAGCTGAGCTTCAACCTTCTGCTCCAAATTACCATTTTAAAAAATGCAATAGGCTTTTCCGGCCTACTAAAGGTGTCTGTCTGTGTGCCCCTGCCTGGTGTTGTCCTCAACTAAATAAAGCTGAGCTTCAACCTTCTGCTCCAAATTACCATTTTAAAAAATGCAATAGGCTTTTCCGGCCTACTAAAGGTGTCTGTCTGTGTTCCCCTGCCTGGTGTTGTCCTCAACTAAATAAAGCTGAGCTTCAACCTTCTGCTCCAAATTACCATTTTAAAAAATGCAATAGGCTTTTCCGGCCTACTAAAGGTGTCTGTCTGTGTGCCCCTGCCTGGTGTTGCCCTCAAATAAATAAAGCTGAGCTTCAACCTTCTGCTCCAAATTACCATTTTAAAAAATGCAATAGGCTTTTCCGGCCTACTAAAGGTGTCTGTCTGTGTGCCCCTGCCTGGTGTTGTCCTCAACTAAATAAAGCTGAGCTTCAACCTTCTGCTCCAAATTACCATTTTAAAAAATGCAACAGGCTTTTCCGGCCTACTAAAGGTGTCTGCCCTGTCATGATCTCTGCAGGCAGAGATCATAGCAAGCCTATAGAGGGACAAGCTCTCGGAAGATGGAACTATACTGACCATGAACTAAGCCTGCCGCGCAACTAGAAATAGCCAGGTAGCATTTCCTATTTATCGCTAGATGCCCAGCTCTGGCCTAAGACCTAAATAGCTAGCAGAGGGAAATATAAGACCTGGCTGACCTCTAGAGAAATATTCCAAAGAAGACAGTAGCCCCCCACATATAATGACGGTGAGTTCAGATGAAACAACAAACGCAGCAGGAAAATAGTCTTAGCAAATTTGAGGTCCGCTTACTAGATAGCAGAAGACAGATAGTATACTTTCATGGTCAGCAGAAAAACACTAACAAAACACCATCCAGAGATTACCTTAAACTCTGGCATTAACTCATAACGCCAGAGTAGCAATCCCTGATCAACGAGAGCTTTCCAGACACAGTAACAAAACTTCAGCTGTGAACTGGAACAAATAGGCAAAAACAAAACATGGACTAAAGTCCAACTTATCTAGTAGTTGTCTAGAAGCAGGAACAAGCACTGAGAGGCATCAGATAACATTGTTGACCGGCAAGAAACCACCAGAGAAATGAGCTTAAATAGCGACACCCACTACTGATGGAACCAGGTGAAACAGGAAAGAGGATGACAAGTCCAATTCCACAAGCGGCCACCGGGGGAGCCCAGAATCCAAATTCACAACAGTACCCCCCCCTCAAGGAGGGGGCACCGAACCCTCACCAGATCCACCAGGGCGACCAGGATGAGCCCTATGGAAGGCACGAACAAGATCAGAAGCATGAACATCAGATGCATTGACCCAAGAATTATCCTCCTGGCCGTAACCCTTCCAGTTGACCAGATACTGGAGTCTCCGTCTGGAAACACGAGAGTCCAAAATTTTCTCCACAACGTACTCCAACTCACCCTCAACCAACACCGGAGCAGGAGGCTCAACTGAAGGTACAACAGGTACCTCATACCTGCGCAATAACGACCGATGAAAAACGTTATGAATGGAAAAGGACGCAGGGAGGTCCAAACGGAAAGAAACAGGATTAAGAATCTCCAATATTCTATAAGGGCCGATGAACCGAGGTTTAAACTTAGGAGAAGAGACCCTCAAAGGGACAAAACGAGAAGACAACCACACCAAATCTCCAACACAAAGCCGAGAACCAACACGACGATGACGGTTGGCAAAACGCTGAGTCTTCTCCTGGGACAACTTCAAATTGTCCATAACCTGCCCCCAGATGTGATGCAATCTCTCCACCACCGCATCCACTCCAGGACAATCCGAGGATTCCACCTGACCGGAGGAAAATCGAGGGTGAAACCCCGAATTACAGAAAAACGGGGACACCAAGGTGGAAGAGCTGGCCCGATTATTGAGGGCGAACTCTGCCAATGGCAAAAAAGCAACCCAATCATCCTGGTCAGCAGAGACAAAACACCTCAGATATGTCTCAAGGGTCTGATTAGTCCGCTCGGTCTGGCCATTAGTCTGAGGGTGAAAAGCAGATGAAAAAGACAAATCTATGCCCATCCTAGCACAGAATGCCCGCCAAAATCTAGACACAAATTGGGTACCTCTGTCAGAAACAATATTCTCAGGAATACCGTGCAATCGGACAACATTCTGAAAAAACAGAGGAACCAACTCAGAAGAAGAAGGCAACTTGGGCAGAGGAACCAAATGGACCATTTTAGAGAAACGGTCACAGACCACCCAGATGACAGACATCTTCTGGGAAACAGGCAGATCTGAAATAAAATCCATCGAGATGTGTGTCCAAGGCCTCTTAGGAATAGGCAAGGGCAACAGCAGTCCGCTAGCCCGAGAACTACAAGACTTGGCCCGAGCACAAACGTCACATGACTGCACAAAGACTCGCACATCTCGTGACAGGGAAGGCCACCAGAAGGATCTTGCCACCAAATCCCTGGTACCAAAAATTCCGGGATGACCTGCCAATGCAGAAGAATGTACCTCAGAGATGACTCTGCTGGTCCAATCATCCGGAACAAACAGTCTATCAGGCGGACAACGATCCGGTCTATCCGCCTGAAACCCTTGCAAGGACCGCCGCAGATCAGGAGAAACGGCCGACAAAATTACTCCCTCCCTAAGGATACCTGTGGGTTCAGAATTACCAGGAGAGTCCGGGTCAAAACTCCTAGAAAGGGCATCTGCCTTAACATTCTTAGAACCCGGTAGGTATGACACCACAAAATTAAAGCGAGAAAAAAATAAAGACCAGCGCGCCTGTCTAGGATTCAGGCGTCTGGCAGTCTCAAGATAAATCAAATTTTTGTGGTCAGTCAATACCACCACCTGATGCCTAGCCCCCTCGAGCCAATGGCGCCACTCCTCAAACGCCCACTTCATGGCCAAAAGCTCCCGATTCCCAACATCATAATTCCGCTCTGCGGGCGAAAATTTGCGAGAAAAGAAGGCACAAGGCCTAATGACGGAGCAGTCGGAACCTTTCTGCGACAACACTGCCCCAGCTCCGATCTCCGAAGCGTCAACCTCAACCTGAAAAGGCAGATTCACATCAGGCTGACGCAACACAGGGGCAGAGGCAAAACGGCGCTTAAGCTCCTGAAAGGCCTCTACAGCATGAGGGGACCAATTAGCAACATCAGCGCCTTGTCTGGTCAAATCAGTCAGTGGCTTAACGACATCCGAAAAACCAGCAATAAATCGGCGGTAAAAGTTGGCAAAGCCCAAAAATCTCTGAAGACCCTTAAGAGAGGAGGGCTGAGTCCAGTCACAAATAGCTTGCACCTTGACGGGATCCATCTCAATGGAAGAGGGAGAAAAAATATACCCCAAAAAGGAAATTTTCTGGACCCCAAAAACGCACTTAGACCCCTTCACACATAAAGAATTAGACCGCAGAACCTGAAAAACTCTCCTGACCTGCTGGACATGAGAGTCCCAGTCATCAGAAAAAATCAGAATATCATCCAGATATATTATCATAAATTTATCCAGAAAATCGCGGAAAATATCATGCATAAAAGACTGGAAAACTGAAGGGGCATTAGAAAGACCAAAAGGCATGACCAAATACTCAAAGTGGCCCTCGGGCGTATTAAATGCGGTCTTCCACTCATCCCCCTGCCTGATCCGCACCAAATTATACGCCCCACGAAGATCAATTTTAGAGAACCACTTAGCACCCTCTATACGAGCAAACAAATCAGTAAGCAATGGCAATGGGTATTGATACTTAACAGTGATCTTATTCAGAAGCCGATAATCAATACATGGTCTCAAAGAGCCGTCTTTTTTTGAGACAAAGAAAAACCCAGCTCCCAAGGGAGAAGAAGATGGACGAATATGTCCCTTTTCCAAAGACTCCTTTATATATTCCCGCATAGCAGCATGTTCCGGCACAGACAGATTAAACAAACGACCCTTTGGATATTTACAACCCGGTATCAAATCTATGGCACAATCGCACTCACGGTGCGGAGGTAACGACCCAAGCTTGGGTTCGTCAAAGACGTCTTGATAATCAGAGAGGAACTCAGGGACTTCAGAGGGAATGGACGACGAAATAGAAACCAAAGGTAAGTCCCCATGAATACCCTTACATCCCCAGCTCAACACAGACATTGCTCTCCAGTCCAAGACTGGGTTGTGAGACTGCAACCATGGCAATCCCAGTACCAAATCGTCATGTAAATTATACAGCACCAGGAAACGAATAATCTCCTGGTGATCCGGATTGATACGCATGGTTACTTGTGTCCAGTATTGTGGTTTATTATTAGCCAATGGGGTGGAGTCAATCCCCTTCAGAGGAATAAGAGTCTCCAAAGGCTCTAAATCAAAACCACAACGATTGGCAAAGGACCAATCCATAAGACTCAGAGCGGCGCCAGAGTCAACATAGGCGTCCGTGGCAATGGATGACAAAGAGCAAATCAGGGTTACAGACAAAATAAACTTAGACTGAATGGTGCCAATGGAAACAGACTTATCAAGCTTCTTTGTACGCCTAGAGCATGCTGATATAACATGAGTAGAATCCCCACAATAGAAACACAATCCATTCTTCCGTCTAAAATTCTGTCGCTCGCTCCTGGACAGAATTCTATCACACTGCATACTTTCTGGCGTCTTTTCCATAGACACCGCCAGATGGTGCACCGGTTTGCGCTCCCGCAGACGCCTATCAATCTGAATAGCCATTGTCATGGACTCATTCAGACCTGCAGGCACAGGGAACCCCACCATAACATCCTTAACGGCATCAGAGAGACCTTCTCTGAAAGTTGCCGCCAAGGCGCACTCATTCCACTGAGTAAGCACAGACCATTTACGGAATTTTTGGCAGAAAACTTCAGCTTCGTCTTGCCCCTGAGACAGTGCCATCAAAGTTTTTTCTGCCTGAAGTTCCAAATGAGGTTCCTCATAAAGCAAGCCCAAGGCCAGAAAAAACGCATCCACATCGCGTAACGCAGGATCCCCTGCTGGCAATGAGAAGGCCCAATCTTGAGGGTCACCCCTGAGCAAGGAAATCACAATCCTAACCTGCTGAGCAGGGTCTCCAGCTGAACGAGACTTCAGGGACAAATAAAGCTTACAATTATTTCGGAAATTCTGGAAGCTAGCTCTATTCCCTGTGAAGAACTCCGGGCAAGGAATTCTCGGCTCAGATACCGGAGCATGTACCACAAAATTTTGTAAATTTTGTACTTTCGTGATGAGATTATTCAAACCCGCAGTTACACTCTGGAGATCCATTATTGTCAGGTGCACACAGAGCCATACAGAGATTAGGAGGAGAGAGAGAAAAAAGACTGCAGCAAGGCAGACTGGAGGAAAAAAAAAAAAAAAAAAAAATTCCAGCAGACTTCTTATAACTCTCCTTTCTCAACCTGGGTCTTTAACACTTTATCGTCCGGTCAAACTGTCATGATCTCTGCAGGCAGAGATCATAGCAAGCCTATAGAGGGACAAGCTCTCGGAAGATGGAACTATACTGACCATGAACTAAGCCTGCCGCGCAACTAGAAATAGCCAGGTAGCATTTCCTATTTATCGCTAGATGCCCAGCTCTGGCCTAAGACCTAAATAGCTAGCAGAGGGAAATATAAGACCTGGCTGACCTCTAGAGAAATATTCCAAAGAAGACAGTAGCCCCCCACATATAATGACGGTGAGTTCAGATGAAACAACAAACGCAGCAGGAAAATAGTCTTAGCAAATTTGAGGTCCGCTTACTAGATAGCAGAAGACAGATAGTATACTTTCATGGTCAGCAGAAAAACACTAACAAAACACCATCCAGAGATTACCTTAAACTCTGGCATTAACTCATAACGCCAGAGTAGCAATCCCTGATCAACGAGAGCTTTCCAGACACAGTAACAAAACTTCAGCTGTGAACTGGAACAAATAGGCAAAAACAAAACATGGACTAAAGTCCAACTTATCTAGTAGTTGTCTAGAAGCAGGAACAAGCACTGAGAGGCATCAGATAACATTGTTGACCGGCAAGAAACCACCAGAGAAATGAGCTTAAATAGCGACACCCACTACTGATGGAACCAGGTGAAACAGGAAAGAGGATGACAAGTCCAATTCCACAAGCGGCCACCGGGGGAGCCCAGAATCCAAATTCACAACACTGCCCCTCCCTGGTGTTGTCCTCAACTGAACAAAGCTGAGCTTCCACATTCTGGCTTTCGCCCTATACTATCAGATATTAAACTGCATTTGGCCTACTAGTGTGGTTAGGCCCTTGAAACAGTGTCTGCTGCTCTTGGGTTTGCTACTCCACTGAACAAAGCAATGCCGCCTGTTTAGTCCTGTTACCAATTTTGAACTGCATTTAGCCTACTTTATTCTTTGGCCCTATATCTGTTTCCTCCTCATCCTGCCCATTGCCCAGCCACTGCTAAATGAGTCTGCTGGTACATTGACCTAGACCACTACATTCCCCTTGTACTCTACACAGCCAGAATCTGACCCTGCTGAAAGTAAGGTTCCCCTTCCCGCATGTTATACCACCTTACACAGGGACAAAGAGGAAGGTGCAGATGAAAGTGCAGGTTCCTTCATCAGGTGGGGGGGGCATACTCGTTGGCGACGTCACTGGCACAGGGCCCCTCAGAGTACGCAAAAGTGTCGCTGCTGGTGGGAGGCGCCCCCGCCATGCAAACACACCGCCGTACTTTGAGGGGCCCTGTGCCAGTGCCAATGCGAACGAGTGGGCCCCCCCCCTGTGCCAATGCGAACGAGTGGGCCCCCCCCCTGCTTGCTCAGGATCACAGCACTTGCAACGTTTAAATACTTACCTTTCCCTTCAACACCGCCGTGACGTAGTCCGCATTTCCTGGGCCCACGAAAAACTTGAGCCAGCCCTACTCCCCCCACAACTTTCCCCCAATTCCCTATGCCCAACTATTATTATACAGTTAATTAAGATTGGCAAGCTTCAGAAACAAGAATGGATGTTTTTGGCATTAAAATGGGCACTGTAGGTGTTTTCCTGGCCTCCACTCACTGCCGACTATGCTTCCCCATTGACTTGCATTGGGTTTCGTGTTTCGGTCGATCCCCGACTTTTAGCGATAATCGGCCGACTGCACTCGACTCGACTCTGGACAAAATCGGGTTTCCCAAAACCCTACTCGATCTTAAAAAAATGAAAGTCGCTCAACCCTACCCGGCACATTAACCGCTGGAACACTGCGATCAAACATGATTGCAGCGTTTCTGCGGCATAGGGAAGCATCGTGCAGGGAGGGGGCTCCCTGCGTGCTTCTCTGAGACTCTCGGAACAAAGCGATGTGATCGCGTTGTTCCGAGTGTCTCCTCCCTGCAGGCCCCGGATCCAAAATGGCCATGGGGCTCCTTCCAGGTCCTGCAGGGAGGTGGCTTGCAAGCACCTGCTGAGAGCTGGTGCCAGCAAGCCTGCAGCACTGCCTGTCAGATCGCTGATCTGCCACAATGCTGTGCAATGTGTCAGATCAGCGATCTGACACTATAACATGATGTTCCACCCTGGGACAAAGTTAAAAAGTAAAAAAATATATATATATTATCATGTGAAAAAAAAACCCTAAATAAATAAATATATATATATATATATATATATATATATATATATATATATACATATATATATTGTTCCAATAAATACATTTCTTTATCTAAATTAAAAAAAAACAATAAAAGTACATATATTTATTATCGCCGCATCCGTAACGAACCGACCTATAAAACTCACACTAGTTAACTCCTTCAGTGAACATCGTAAAAAAAAAAAACGAGGCAAAAATCAACGCTTTATCACACCGCCGAACAAAAAGTGAATAACACGCAATCAAAAAGACGGATATAAATAAACATTAAAAAGCAATCAATAAATGTCACATGCCCAAAAATGGTACCAATAAAAACGTCAACTCGTCCCGCAAAAAACAAGACCTCACATGACTCTGTGGACCAAAATATGGAAAAATTATAGCTCTCAAAACATAGAGACGCAAAAACTATTTTTTGCAATAAAAAGCGTCTTTTAGTGTGTGACAGCTGCCAATCATAAAAATCCGCTAAAACCCCCCACTATAAATAGTAAATCATACCCCCATTCATCCTCCCCTTAGTTAGGAAAAATAATAAAATAAAAAAAGTATTTATTTCCATTTTCCCATTAGGGTTAAAGTTAGGGTTGTGGCTAAAGTTAGGGTTAGGGCTACAGTTAGGGCTGGGGCTAAAGTTAGGGTTGGGGCTAAAGTTAGGGTTGGGGCTGAAGTTAGGGTTAGGGTTTGGATTACATTTACGGTTGGGATTAGGGTTCAGATTAGGGTTAGGGGTGTGTCAGGGTTAGGGGTGTGGTTAGGGTTATGGTTGGGATTAGGGTTAGGGGTGTGTTGGAGTTAGGGGTTTGGTTAGGGTTGGGATTAGGGTTAGGGGTGTGTTGGGGTTAGGGGTGTGTTGGGGTTAGGGGTGTGGTTGGGATTAGGGTTAGGGGCGTGTTCAGGTTAGGGGTGTGGTTAGGGTTATGGTTGGGATAAGGGTTAGGGATGTGTTTGGTTTAGGGTTTCAGTTAGAATTGGTGTGTTTCCACTGTTTAGGCACATCAGGGGCTCTCCAAACGTGACATGGCATCCGATCTCAATTACAGCCAATTCTGAGTTGAAAAAGTAAAACAGTGATCCTTCCCTTCCAAGCTCTCCCATGCACCCAAACAGGGGTTTACCCCAACATATGGGGTATCAGCGTACTCAGGACAAATTGTACAACAACTTTTGGGGTCCAATTGCTCTTGTTAACCTTGGGAAAATAAAAAATTGGGGGCGAAAAAATCATGTTTGTGAAAAAATATGTTTTATTTTTACGTCTGTACTTTATAAACTTCTGCTAAGCATTTGGTGGGTCAAAGTGCTCACCACACATCTAGATAATTTCCTTATGGGCTCTACTTTCCAAAATGGTGTCACTTGTGGGGGGTTCCACTGTTTAGGCACATCAGGGGCTCTCTGTTATGGACCTGGTGGTTAGGAGCACCCGGAATGACCTGATGAGTAAACTCAAAATCGGGACTAGCTCTGGGGAAGTGGGAACTCTGCTGACCGCAAACTCTACTCCTATCACACACACTAGAAATAGCCGTGGAGCGTACCTAACTCTCCCTAGACGCCTCTTCACAGCCTAAGAGCTAACTACCCCTAAAGATAGAAATAGAAGCCTAACCTTGCCTCAGAGAAATTCCCCAAAGGTAAAGGCAGCCCCCCACATATATTGACTGTGAGTTAAGAGGAAAGTCACAAACACAGGAATGAAACAGGTTTTAGCAAAGGAGGCCAGACTTCACTAATAGTCAGAGGATAGAAAATGAAACTATGCGGTCAGCACAAAAAACTACAAAAACCACGCAGAGTATGCAAAAAGACCCCCACACCGACTCACGGTGTGGAGGTGCAACACTGCACCCCAGAGCTTCCAGCTAGCAAGGAAATATCATGATAGCAAGCTGGACTAGAATTAAGCAGTACTAAGAAATATATTCAGGCAGCAGTAACAACAAATGAAGTAGCAGGGACTTAGCTTCTGCTGGAGTAGACAGGTCCTCAGAGAAGTCCAAGAGAGATCTGAACCAATACTGATACATTGACAGCTGGCATGAAGTAACGATCTGAGTGGAGTTAAATAGGGAAGCCAGCATAGCAATAAACGAGAGCAGCTGATAAAGCCAACCTCAGTGACCAGCAGTTCCGCTCGATGCCACCAGAGGGAGTCCAAAAGCAGAACTAACCAAAGTACCATTCATGACCACAGGAGGGAGTCCGAGAACGGAATTCACAACAGTACCCCCCCCTTGAGGAGGGGTCACCGAACCCTCACCAGGGCCCCCAGGCCGATCAGGACGAGCCAAATGAAAGGCACGAACTAAATCGGCAGCATGGACATCGGAGGCAACAACCCAGGAATTATCCTCCTGACCATAGCCCTTCCACTTAACCAGGTACTGAAGCTTCCGTCTCGAAATACGAGAATCCAAAATTTTTTCCACCACATACTCCAACTCCCCCTCAACCAAGAAGGATCAACGGAGGGAACCATAGGCGCCACGTACCTCCGCAACAACGACCTATGGAACACATTATGGATGGCAAAAGAAGCTGGAAGGACCAAACGAAATGACACAGGGTTGAGAATTTCAGAAATCTTATAAGGACCAATGAAACGAGGCTTAAACTTAGGAGAAGAAACCTTCATAGGAACATAACGAGAAGACAACCAAACCAAATCCCCAACACGAAGTCGGGGACCAACACAACGACGGCGGTTAGCGAAACGTTGAGCCTTCTCCTGGGACAATGTCAGATTGTCCACTACGTGAGTCCAAATTTGCTGCAACCTGTCCACCACAGAATCCACACCAGGACAGTCAGAAGGCTCAACCTGCCCCGAAGAAAAACGAGGATGAAAACCAGAATTGCAAAAAAAGGCGAAACCAAAGTAGCCAAACTAGCCCGATTATTAAGGGCGAACTCAGCCATTGGCAAGAAGGTCACCCAATCATCCTGATCAGCAGAAACAAAGCATCTCAGATAGGTTTCCAAAGTCTGGTTGGTTCGTTCGGTTTGGCCATTTGTTTGAGGATGGAAAGCCGAAGAAAAAGACAAATCAATGCCCATCTTAGCACAAAAGGACCGCCAAAACCTAGAGACAAACTGGGAACCTCTGTCCGACACAATGTTCTCCGGAATGCCATGCAAACGAACCACATGTTGAAAAAATAATGGCACCAAATCAGAGGAGGAAGGTAATTTAGGCAAGGGTACCAAATGGACAATCTTAGAAAAGCGATCACAAACCACCCCGATGACAGACATCCTCTGAGAGACAGGAAGATCTGAAATAAAATCCATGGAAACATGCGTCCAAGGCCTTTTCGGGACTGGCAAGGGCAAAAGCAACCCACTGGCACGAGAACAGCAGGGCTTAGCCCGAGCACAAGTGCCACAGGACTGCACAAAAGAACGCACATCCCGAGACAAGGAAGGCCACCAAAAGGACCTAGCCACCAAATCTCTGGTCCCAAAAATCCCAGGATGACCAGTGTTGTGAATTAGACTTTTTTGGCTCCCTCTTGTGGTCACTAGTGGTATGACTCTGAGATTGTCTTTCCCTAGTTTGGCACCCACCTGGGTCGTTAGTCCAGGGGTGTTGCTATATGAACTTCCTGAATTCTTAGTCTGGTACCTGGCATCGTTGTCATCAGTCCTTTCTGTTTGCTCCTGTCTGCTGGTCCTGGTTCATGCAAAATTAAGCTAAGTCCTGCTTCCTTGTTTTTTGGTTATTTGTATTGCTCTTATTTTTTGTCCAGCTTGTACTAAATGTGATTCCTGATTTTGCTGGAAGCTCTAGGGGGCTGGTATTCTCCCCCCGGGCCGTTAGACGGTTCGGGGGTTCTTGAATATCCAGCGTGGATATTTTTGATAGGGTTTTTGCTGACCGTATAAGTCATCTTACTATATTCTGCTATTAGTCAGTGGGCCTCTCTTTGCTAAATACCTAGTTCATTCTTACGTTTGTCTTTTCTTCTTACCTCACCGTTATTATTTGTTGGGGGCTTGTATCCAACTTTTGGGGTCTTTTCTCTGGAGGCAAGAAAGGTCTATCTTTTCCCTTCTAGGGTTAGTTAGTTCTCCGGCTGGCGCGAGACGTCTAGAACCAACGTAGGCACGTTCCCCGGCTGCTGCTATTTGTGGTGCTAGGATTAGATATACGGTCAGCCCAGTTACCACTGCCCTATGAGCTGTTTTTTTGTGTTTGCAGACTTGGTATTTATTGCAGAGACCCTCTGCCATTGGGGTCATAACAGTATGCCAGGCCAAAGTTGAATGTTTAATGCATTGCAGAAGTGGGATAATAAGAAAGGAAATTCTGAGTTTTTTTTTTTTTCCTCTCTTTCTTCCTCCCCTTTACCTCTGAGTTGCTTAAGCTTGCTGCAGACATGAATGTCCAGGCTCTGATTACAAGTGTGGATCAGCTTGCTGCTCGTGTGCAGGGCATACAAGATTTTGTTACCAGTAGTCCTATGTCTGAACCTAAAATACCTATTCCTGAACTGTTCTCTGGAGATCGATTTAAGTTTAGGAATTTCAGGAATAATTGTAAATTGTTTCTTTCTCTGAGACCCCGTTCATCTGGAGACTCAGCTCAGCAAGTTAAAATTGTTATCTCTTTCTTGCGGGGCGACCCTCAGGATTGGGCTTTCTCGCTAGCGCCAGGAGATCCGGCATTGGCAAATATTGATGCGTTTTTTCTGGCGCTCGGATTGCTCTACGAGGAACCCAATCTTGAAATTCAGGCAGAAAAAGCCTTGCTGGCTATTTCTCAGGGCCAGGATGAAGCTGAAGTGTATTGCCAAAAATTTCGGAAATGGTCCGTGCTTACTCAGTGGAATGAGTGTGCTCTGGCCGCAAATTTCAGAAATGGCCTTTCTGAAGCCATTAAGAATGTGATGGTGGGTTTCTCCATTCCTACAAGTCTGAATGATTCCATGGCGCTGGCTATTCAAATTGACCGGCGTTTGCGGGAGTGCAAAACTGCTAATCCTCTGGTGGTGTTGTCTGAACAAACACCTGATTTAATGCAATGTGATAGAATTCAGACTAGAAATGAACGGAAAAATCATAGACGGCAGAATGGGTTGTGTTTTTACTGTGGTGATTCTACACATGTTATATCAGCATGCTCTAAACGCCTTACAAGGGTTGTTAGCCCTGTCGCCATTGGTAATTTGCAACCTAAATTTATTTTGTCTGTGACTTTAATTTGCTCATTGTCTTCCTACCCTGTTATGGCGTTTGTGGATTCAGGTGCTGCCCTGAGTCTTATGGATCTGTCGTTTGCCAAGCGCTGTGGTTTTGTTCTTGAGCCATTGGTAAATCCTATCCCTCTTAGAGGTATTGATGCTACGCCATTGGCGGAAAATAAACCGCAGTTTTGGACACAGGTAACCATGTGCATGACTCCTGAACATCGGGAGGTGATTTGTTTTCTTGTTCTGCATAAAATGCATGATTTGGTCGTTTTGGGTCTGCCATGGTTACAGACCCATAATCCAGTCTTGGATTGGAAGGCAATGTCTGTGTCAAGTTGGGGCTGTCAGGGAATTCATGGTGATTCCCCGCCGGTGTCTATTGCTTCCTCTACTCCTTCGGAAGTTCCTGAGTATTTATCTGATTATCAGGATGTATTCAGCGAGTCCAGGTCCAGTGCTCTTCCTCCTCATAGGGACTGTGACTGCGCTATAGATTTGATTCCGGGTAGTAAATTTCCTAAGGGAAGATTATTTAATCTGTCTGTACCTGAGAATGCCGCAATGCGTTCGTATATCAAGGAGTCTCTGGAGAAGGGGCATATCCGTCCATCCTCTTCCCCTCTTGGTGCGGGATTCTTTTTTGTGGCCAAGAAGGACGGATCTTTGAGACCTTGTATTGACTATCGGCTTCTGAATAAAATCACTGTTAAATTTCAGTATCCTTTGCCTCTGTTGTCGGACTTGTTTGCCCGGATTAAAGGTGCCAAGTGGTTCACCAAGATAGATCTTCGTGGTGCGTACAACCTTGTGCGCATTAAGCAAGGAGATGAATGGAAAACTGCATTTAATACGCCCGAAGGTCATTTTGAGTACTTGGTGATGCCTTTTGGGCTCTCTAATGCTCCTTCAGTGTTTCAGTCCCTTATGCATGATATTTTCCGGAAGTATCTGGATAAATTTATGATTGTTTATCTGGATGATATTCTGTTTTTATCTGATGATTGGGACTCGCATGTAGAGCAGGTCAGGATGGTGTTTCAGGTTTTGCGTGAGAATGCTTTGTTTGTTAAGGGCTCAAAGTGTCTCTTTGGAGTACAGAAGGTTCCCTTTTTGGGTTTTATTTTCTCCCCTTCTGCGGTGGAGATGGACCCAGTCAAGGTCCGAGCTATTCATGATTGGACTCAACCCACGTCAATTAAGAGTCTTCAGAAGTTCTTGGGCTTTGCTAACTTCTACCGTCGTTTTATCGCTAATTTTTCTAGCGTTGTTAAACCTTTGACGGATATGACCAAGAAAGGTTCTGATGTTGCTAACTGGGCTCCTGCAGCCGTGGAGGCTTTCCAAGAGTTGAAGCGCCGGTTTACTTCAGCGCCTGTTTTGTGCCAGCCTGATGTCTCACTTCCCTTTCAGGTTGAAGTGGATGCTTCTGAGATTGGGGCAGGGGCCGTTTTGTCGCAGAGAGGCCCTGGTTGCTCTGTAATGAGACCATGTGCTTTTTTCTCTAGGAAGTTTTTGCCTGCTGAGCGGAATTATGATGTTGGCAATCGGGAGTTGCTTGCCATGAAGTGGGCATTTGAGGAGTGGCGTCATTGGCTCGAGGGTGCTAAGCATCGTGTGGTGGTCTTGACTGATCACAAAAATCTGATGTATCTCGAGTCTGCTAAACGCCTGAATCCTAGACAGGCCCGTTGGTCATTGTTTTTCTCCCGTTTTGATTTGTGGTCTCGTATTTACCAGGTTCAAAGAATGTGAAGGCTGATGCTCTTTCAAGGAGCTTTGTGCCTGACTCTCCTGGAGTCGCAGAACCAGTTGGTATTCTTAAAGAGGGAGTAATCTTGTGAGCCATTTCTCCAGATTTGCGACGTGTGTTGCAGAGATTTCAGGCTGGTAGACCTGACTCTTGTCCACCTGACAGACTGTTTGTTTCTGTTAAATGGACCAGCAGAGTCATTTCCGAGGTTCATTCCTCGGTGTTGGCAGGGCATCCGGGAATTTTTGGCACCAGAGATTTGGTGGCTAGGTCCTTTTGGTGGCCTTCCTTGTCGCGGGATGTGCGGTCATTTGTGCAGTCCTGTGGGACTTGTGCTCGAGCTAAGCCTTGCTGTTCTCGTGCCAGCGGGTTGCTCTTGCCCTTGCCTGTCCCGAAGAGGCCTTGGACACACATTTCCATGGATTTCATTTCAGATCTTCCGGTGTCTCAGGGCATGTCTGTCATCTGGGTGGTATGTGATCGCTTTTCCAAGATGGTCCATTTGGTATCTTTGCCTAAGCTGCCTTCCTCTTCCGATCTGGTTCCTTTGTTCTTTCAGAATGTGGTTCGTTTACATGGCATTCCTGAGAATATCGTGTCTGACAGAGGATCCCAGTTTGTTTCCAGGTTCTGGAGATCCTTTTGTGCTAAGATGGGCATTGATTTGTCGTTTTCGTCTGCCTTTCATCCTCAGACTAATGGACAAACGGAGCGAACTAATCAGACTTTGGAGGCTTATTTGAGGTGTTTTGTTTCTGGGGATCAGGATGATTGGGTGACCTTCTTGCCGTTGGCTGAGTTTGCCCTTAATAATCGGGCTAGTTCCGCTACTTTGGTCTCGCCATTTTTCTGCAACTCTGGTTTCCATCCTCGTTTTTCCTCGGGACATGTGGAGCCTTCTGACTGTCCTGGGGTAGATTCTGTGGTGGATAGGTTGCAGCAGATTTGGAATCATGTGGTGGACAACTTGAAGTTGTCACAGGAGAAGGCTCAGCGTTTTGCCAACCGCCGCCGCGGTGTGGGTCCCCGACTTCGTGTTGGGGATTTGGTATGGCTGTCTTCTCGATTTGTTCCTATGAAGGTCTCCTCTCCTAAATTCAAGCCTCGCTTCATCGGTCCTTACAAGATATTGGAAATCCTTAATCCTGTGTCCTTTCGCTTGGATCTTCCGGTGTCGTTTGCCATTCACAACGTGTTCCATAGGTCTTTGTTGTGGCGGTACGTTGTACCTGTGGTTCCCTCTGTTGAGCCTCCTGCTCCGGTGTTGGTTGAGGGCGAGTTGGAGTACGTGGTGGAGAAAATCTTGGATTCTCGTCTCTCCAGACGGAGGCTTCAGTATCTGGTCAAGTGGAAGGGCTATGGTCAGGAGGATAATTCCTGGGTGGTTGCCTCTGATGTGCATGCGGCCGATTTAGTTCGTGCCTTTCACGCTGCTCATCCTGATCGCCCTGGTGGTCTTGGTGAGGGTTCGGTGACCCCTCCTTAAAGGGGGGGTACTGTTGTGAATTAGACTTTTTTGGCTCCCTCTTGTGGTCACTAGTGGTATGACTCTGAGATTGTCTTTCCCTAGTTTGGCACCCACCTGGGTCGTTAGTCCAGGGGTGTTGCTATATGAACTTCCTGAATTCTTAGTCTGGTGCCTGGCATCGTTGTAATCAGTCCTTTCTGTTTTCTCCTGTCTGCTGGTCCTGGTTCATGCAAAATTAAGCTAAGTCCTGCTTCCTTGTTTTTTGGTTATTTGTATTGCTCTTATTTTTTGTCCAGCTTGTACTAAATGTGATTCCTGATTTTGTTGGAAGCTCTAGGGGGCTGGTATTCTCCCCCCGGGCCATTAGACGGTTCGGGGGTTCTTGAATATCCAGCGTGGATATTTTTGATAGGGTTTTTGCTGACCGTATAAGTCATCTTACTATATTCTGCTATTAGTCAGTGGGCCTCTCTTTGCTAAATACCTAGTTCATTCTTACGTTTGTCTTTTCTTCTTACCTCACCGTTATTATTTGTTGGGGGCTTGTATCCAACTTTTGGGGTCTTTTCTCTGGAGGCAAGAAAGGTCTATCTTTTCCCTTCTAGGGTTAGTTAGTTCTCCGGCTGTCGCGAGACGTCTAGCACCAACGTAGGCACGTTCCCTGGCTGCTGCTATTTGTGGTGCTAGGATTAGCTATACGGTCAGCCCAGTTACCACTGCCCTATGAGCTGGTTTTTTGTGTTTGCAGACTTGGTATTTATGGCAGAGACCCTCTGCCATTGGGGTCATAACAGACCAGCCAACACTGAGCAATGAACCTCAGAAATAACTCTGCTAGTCCATCTATCAGGGACAAATAGTTTCTCTGCTGGACAACGGTCAGGTCTATCAGCCTTTCCTGCAGCACCCGCCGCAAATCAGGGGAGATGGCAGACAGAATTACCCCCTCTTTGAGAATACCAGCCGGCTCAGGGACTCCCGGAGAATCAGGCACAAAACTCCTAGAAAGGGCATCCGCCTTCACATTCTTAGAACCTGGAAGGTATGAGACCACAAAATCGAAACGGGAGAAAAACAGCGACCATCGAGCCTGTCTAGGATTCAACCGCTTGGCAGACTCAAGATAAGTCAGATTTTTGTGATCCGTCAAGACCACCACGCGGTGCTTGGCTCCCTCAAGCCAATGTCGCCACTCCTCGAATGCCCACTTCATAGCTAGCAGCTCCCGATTGCCAACATCATAATTACGCTCAGCAGGCGAAAACTTTCTAGAAAAGAAGGCACATGGCTTCATCACAGAGCCATCAGAACTTCTTTGAGACAAAACAGCCCCTGCTCCAATCTCAGAAGCATCAACCTCAACCTGAAAAGGGAGCGAAACTGTTATGACCCCAATGGCAGAGGGTCTCTGCAATAAATACCAAGTCTGCAAACACAAAAAACCAGCTCATAGGGCAGTGGTAACTGGGCTGACCGTATAGCTAATCCTAGCACCACAAATAGCAGCAGCCGGGGAACGTGCCTACGTTGGTTCTAGACGTCTCGTGCCAGCCGGAGAACTAACTAACCCTAGAAGGGAAAAGATAGACCTTTCTTGCCTCCAGAGAAAAGACCCCAAAAGTTGGATACAAGCCCCCAACAAATAATAACGGTGAGGTAAGAAGAAAAGACAAACGTAAGAATGAACTAGGTATTTAGCAAAGAGAGGCCCACTGACTAATAGCAAAATATAGTAAGATGACTTATACGGTCAGCAAAAACCCTATCAAAAATATCCACGCTGGATATTCAAGAACCCCCGAACCGTCTAACGGCCCGGGGGGAGAATACCAGCCCCCTAGAGCTTCCAGCAAAATCAGGAATCACATTTAGTACAAGCTGGACAAAAAATAAGAGCAATACAAATAACCAAAAAACAAGGAAGCAGGACTTAGCTTAATTTTGCATGAACCAGGACCAGCAGACAGGAGCAAACAGAAAGGACTGATTACAACGATGCCAGGCACCAGACTAAGAATTCAGGAAGTTCATATAGCAACACCCCTGGACTAACGACCCAGGTGGGTGCCAAACTAGGGAAAGACAATCTCAGAGTCATACCACTAGTGACCACAAGAGGGAGCCAAAAAAGTCTAATTCACAACACGAAACATCTGGCTGACGCAACAAGAAGAAGAAAAACGACGTTTCAGCTCCTAAAAAGCCTCAACGGCCGCAGAGGACCAATTCACCACATCAGCACCTTTCTTTGTCAAATCAGTCAAAGGTTTAACCACACTAGAAAAATTAGCGATGAAGCGACGGTAAAAATTAGCAAAGCCCAGGAATTTCTGGAGGCTCTTTACAGATGTAGGTTGAGTCCAATCATAAATGGCCTGAACTTTAACAGGGTCCATCTCGATAGTAGAAGGGGAAAAAATGAAGCCCAAAAAGAAAACCTTCTGAACTCCGAAGAGACATTTAGACCCCTTCACAAACAAGGAATTAGCACGAAGGACCTGGAATACTATTCTGACCTGTTTCACATGAGACTCCCAATCATCCGAAAAGACCAAAATATCATCCAAATATACAATCATGAATCTATCCAGATACTTTCGGAAGATGTCATGCATAAAGGACTGAAACACAGATGGAGCATTTGAAAGCCCGAATGGCATTACCAGGTACTCAAAATGGCCCTCGGGCGTATTAAATGCTGTTTTCCATTCATCGCCCTGTTTAATACGCACAAGGTTATATGCCCCTCGAAGATCTATCTTGGTGAACCAACTAGCCCCCTTAATCCGAGCAAACAAATCGGACAGCAGAGGCAAAGGGTACTGAAATTTGACCGTGATCTTATTGAGAAGGCGGTAATCTATACAGGGTCTCAGAGAACCATCCTTCTTGGCCACAAAAAAGAACCCTGCTCCCAACGGTGATGAAGTTGGGTGAATATGCCCTTTCTCCAAGGACTCCTTTATATAACTCCGCATAGCGGCATGCTCTGGCACAGATAAATTGAAAAGTCGGCCCTTAGGAAACTTACTACCAGGAATCAAATTTATAGCACAATCACAATCCCTATGAGGGGGTAGGACACTGGATTTGGGCTCATCGAATACATCCTGGTAATCTGACAGAAACTCAGGGACTTCAGAAGGAGTGGAAGCAGAAATTGACACCAACGGAACATCGCCATGTACCCCTTGACAACCCCAACTAGACACAGACATTGATTTCCAATCCAATACTGGATTATGAACATGTAGCCAAGGCAAACCCAACACGACCACATCATGCAAATTATGCAACACCAAAAAGCGAATATCTTCCTGATGTGCAGGAGCCATGCACATGGTCAACTGAGTCCAGTACTGAGGTTTATTCTTGGCCAACGGCGTGGCATCAATTCTCCTTAATGGAATAGGATACTGCAAAGGCTCCAAGAAAAAAACACAGCGCCTGGCAAACTCCAAGTCCATCAAATTCAGGGCAGCGCCTGAATCCACAAATGCCATAACCGAGTAGGATGACAAAGAGCAAATCAAAGTAACAGACAAAAGAAATTTAGGCTGTACAGTACCAATGGTGACAGACCTAGCGAACCGCTTAGTGCGCTTAGGACAATCAGAGATAGCATGAGTGGGGTCACCACAGTAAAAACACAGCCTATTCTGACGTCTGTGTTCTTGCCGTTCAGTTCTGGTCAAAGTTCTATCACATTGCATAAGCTCAGGCCTCTGCTCAGAGGACACCACCAAATGGTGCACAATTTTGCGCTCACGCAAACGCCAATCAATTTGGATGGCCAAGGACATTGATTCATTCAGACCAGCAGGCGTGGGGAATCCCACCATAACATCCTTAAGGGCTTCAGAAAGACCCTTTCTAAAAATTGCTGCCAGGGCACACTCATTCCATTGAGTAAGCACAGACCATTTTCTAAACTTCTGACAATATATCTCCGCTTCATCCTGACCCTGACACAAAGCTAGCAAGATTTTCTCTGCCTGATCCACTGAATTCGGTTCATCATAAAGCAATCCAAGCGCCAGAAAAAACGCATCTACATTAAGCAATGCAGGATCTCCTGGCGCAAGGGAGAATGCCCAGTCTTGAGGGTCGCCACGCAACAAAGAAATAATAATTTTTACTTGCTGAATGGGGTCACCAGAGGAGCGGGGCTTCAAAGCAAGAAACAGTTTACAATTATTTTTGAAATTCAGAAACTTAGATCTATCCCCAGAAAACAAATCAGGAATTGGAATACTAGGCTCTAACATCGGATTCTGAACTACATAATCTTGAATGCTTTGTACTCTTGCAGTGAGATGATCCACACAAGAGGACAGACCTTGAATATCCATATCTAGACTTGAGTCCTGAACCACCCAGAGATTAAGGGGAAAAGAGAGACAAAACACACTGCAAAGAAAAAAAAATGGGTTCAGAACTTCTCTTATCCCTCTTTTGAGATGCATTAACACTTTGTGGGCCAGCTGTACTGTTATGGACCTGGTGGTTAGGAGCACCCGGAATGACCTGATGAGTAAACTAGAAATCGGAACAAGCTCTGGGAAAGTGGGAACTCTGCTGACCGCAAACACTACTCCTGTCACACACACTAGAAATAGCCGTGGAGCGTACCTAACTCTCCCTAGACGCCTCTTCACAGCCTAAGAGCTAACTACCCCTAAAGATAGAAATAGAAGTCTAACCTTGCCTCAGAGAAATTCCCCAAAGTTAAAGGCAGCCCCCCACATACTGTATATTGACTGTGAGTTAAGAGGAAAGTCACAAACACAGGAATGAAACAGGTTTTAGCAAAGGAGGCCAGACTACACTAATTTAGTCAGAGGATAGAAAAAGTAACTAAAAGACTACAAAAAAACATGCAGAGTAAGCAAAAAGACTCCCCACACCGACTCACGGTGTGGAGGTGCCACTCTGCACCCCAGAGCTTCCAGCTAGCAAGTGAATATCATGATAGTAAGCTGGACTAGAAATAGCAGTACTAAGAAATATATTCAGGAAGCAGTAACAAAAAATGAACTAGCAAAGACTTAGCTTCTGCTGGAGTAGACAGGTCCTCAGAGAAGTCCAAGAGAGATCTGAACCAATACTGAACCATTGACAGCTGGCATGAAGTAACAATCTGAGTGGAGTTAAATAGGGAAGCCAGCATCGCAATAAACGAGAGCAGCTGACAAAGCCAACTTCAGTGACCAGCAGTTCCGCTCAAAGCCACCAGAGGGAGTCCAAGAGCAGAACTAACCTAAGTACCATTCATGACCACAGGAGGGAGTCCGAGAACGGAATTCACAACAGGGTAGCCCCTTACACGGGTTCTCAGGTGTTAGGTCAGGGCAGCCCCTTACACGGGTTCTCAGATGTGAGGGCAGGGCAGCCCCTTACACGGGTTCTCTGGTGTGAGGGCAGGGCAGCCCCTTACACGGGTTCTCAGGTGTGAGGGCAGGGCAGTCCCTTACACGGGGTCTCAGGTGTGAGGGCAGGACAGCCCCTTATACAGGGTCTCAGGTGTGAGGACAGGGCAGCCCCGTACACAGGGTCTCAGTTGTGTGCGGAAGGGCAGCCCCGTACACAGGGTCTCAGTTGTGAGGGCAGCCCCTTACATGGGGTCTCAGGTGTGAGGGCAGGACAGCCCCTTATACAGGGTCTCAGGTATGAGGGCAGGATAGCTCCTTATACAGGGTCTCAGTTGTGCGGGCAGGGCAGCCCCTTTCACGGGGTCTCAGGTGTGAGGGCAGGACAGCCTCTTATACAGAGTCTCAGGTGTGAGGGCAGGACAGCCCCTTATACAAGGTCTCAGGTGTGAGGGCAGGGCAGCCTCTTATACTGGGTCTCAGATGTGAGGGCAGGGCAGCCCCTTACACGGGGTCTCTGGTGTGAGGGCTGGACAGCTTCTTATACAGGGTCTCAGTTGTGAGGGCAGGGCAGCTCCTTACACGGGGTCTCAGGTGTGAGAGCAGGGCAGCCTCTTACACAGTCTCAGGTGTGAGGGCAGGACAGCCCCTTATACAGGGTCTCAGTTGTGAGGGCAGGGCAGCCCCTTCACGGGGTCTCAGGTGTGAGGGCAGGACAGCCCCTTATACAGGATCTCAGGTGTGAGGGCAGGGCAGCCCCTTATACAGGATCTCAGGTGTGAGGGCAGGGCAGCCCCTTATACAGGATCTCAGGTGTGAGGGCAGGATAGCCCCTTACACGGGGTCTCAGGTGTGAGGGCAGGGCAGCCCCTTATACAGGGTCTCAGGTGTGAGGGCAGGGCAGCCCCTTATACAGGGTCTCAGGTGTGAGGGCAGGGCAGCCCCGTACACAGGGTCTCAGTTGTGTGCGGAAGGGCAGCCCCTTATACAGGGTCTCAGATGTGAGGGCAGGGCAGCCCCTTACACGGGTCTCAGGTGTGAGGGCAGGGCAGCCCCTTATACAGGGTCTCAGGTGTGAGGGCAGGGCAGCCCCTTATACAGGATCTCAGGTGTGAGGGCAGGGCAGCTCCTTACACGGGGTCTCAGGTGTGAGGGCAGGATAGCCCCTTATACAGGGTCTCAGGTGTGAGGGCAGGGCAGCCCCTTATACAGGGTCTCAGGTGTGAGGGCAGGGCAGCCCCGTACACAGGGTCTCAGTTGTGTGCGGAAGGGCAGCCCCTTATACAGGGTCTCAGATGTGAGGGCAGGGCAGCCCCTTACACGGGTCTCAGGTGTGAGGGCAGGGCAGCCCCTTATACAGGGTCTCAGGTGTGAGGGCAGGGCAGCCCCTTATACAGGGTCTCAGGTGTGAGGGCAGGGCAACCCCTTATACAGGATCTCAGGTGTGAGGGCAGGGCAGCCCCTTATACAGGATCTCAGGTGTGAGGGCAGGATAGCCCCTTACACGGGTCTCAGGTGTGAGGGCAGGGCAGCCCCTTATACAGGGTCTCAGGTGTGAGGGCAGGATAGCCCCTTACACGGGTCTCAGGTGTGAGGGCAGGGCAGCCCCTTATACAGGGTCTCAGGTGTGAGGGCAGGACAACTCTTTATACAGAACGCAGCAATGGAGGCTTCGTGTTGATATCATTACTGTAACACTGCCATACCTCCCTAATAGTGACACCTGGGACAGCCGGTCCTACAGCTGCTTTCTCCGGTGCCTGCCGGCGGAAGCTCCCGGGCTCGGGCTCCCTACACAGGTGAGCACACAGCACACGTCACATAGCTCTGCACTTACAGCACCAAACATGCTCAGATTCTGCTCCTTAGACCGACTGGTCATGTGACGGCTGGGATAGGCCTGGGGAGGAGGAGAGGGAGAAGGAGGAGGACGAGACCCCGCTCCTGTAGTGACTCTCGCAGACGATCCTTTTGATGATCGCTCTGCTATTCCGGCCCAGGAAGAAGAGCAACACATAATGCGGATTATCGAACAAAGGCACTCGGATAACAGACGTGAACGCCACAGTGCTGAGCCCGGCGTCATGCTGCCAACTTCACTGGCTATCTAGCGAAGGAGAAGTGATTGCCCTCTGCCCGGAGTGTAGAAAGTCACCGCTCACAGTGTATGGGAAGGGTCCTGAGCGGGCACATCATCAGGTCTTGGGGGCACTGTGCCCAATGCTAAGGCCACCACTCAGTGAAGGAGGTGGGCACCATGCTGGACTCTACACCAATGTCACTCTTCCATGAGGTCTCCTCAGAACATCTCCAAGGACCATTCCCCAGTGTCCTGGGCAGAGTGCAGAGGTGCAGACTGGGAGTGAGTGCCCTGGAGGAGGTGGGTGCCATGCCAGCTCCCTACAGGGAGGATGAACATGTATATCTGTGTGCACTGTATGTCTGCCATGCCTGTCGCCATCATCAGCACAGCGCTTTGTTTTGGTTGATGTCATCCCTGTGTGTCATTGTGTCACACCTTGTGGGAGAGCAGGGTGTGTCGGTCAGGGTGAGCCCTGAAGATGGGACTGAAATGAAAGGGGGCTTTATATCATGATGTCAGTGGCCATAAAATAGTTACATTCCCACATCTGCTACCCCTCCCCTCGTATAACCCCTTACATACCTCTGCTTTCTTGCTAGACTGTAATCTGTGGTCAGGAGGACCTTCCACATGCTAGAACATTACTGTCTTTGGGATGTAACTGCCCCCAAAAGTTGAGTTTTCAGCCCAGTCACACATTGCCATAGCAATTAGTATATAAAGTTTAATGTCCACACTGCACTAGAAAGATGTCGCCGAGACTGGTTGCAGAGAAGGGGTGAGGGTGTCCATGTGGTGTAATGAGGCTGCAGAAGACACTGCTGCTAATCCTAAATCACTGATGGGGGTAGTCGTCTGCACCCCCATAGTCCAGCTTGGGATGAGGTAAAATAAATTACAGCTTGTATTGTGACATTTTCCTATAGGTTAATGTTGAGGTTGTTAGTAATTTAGTGCAGCCCAGTGTCTATAACATTTGTCAAAATTGCTCTCCTGCCATGTACCTTGATTTACTCTGAATATTATTTTCTAATGTTGGATTCTTTTTTTACTAATAGAGTTTAGAGACAGACCTACAGGTTCTGGGCTTGATCCGGAAGAGTGTTAGATCTGTCTACACGTCAGGTCTCTGTGAGTACATTGGAAGCATATGACTATTTGTGTGAGTGCAGAAGATGGTTTCCATTTTCTATATGTATGAATCTCAGATAATCTCTCTCAATAAGTTCCAGCTTTTGACCACAGTGAGAATGTGATAAGCAGTTGCTAGACACCATCCCTGGAGTAGACGATCAAGTTGAAATTAAAGGGTTGGTTCTTCAGTAGTGCACTGCTTCTCTGCCTTCCGGGGTAGGGGGCAAATTCCTGAAGATGGACAGTCTGTACCAGTGACATGGTTTATGCCATTGGTCCAAACTGAATGCTCTCCCATGTTTCTAATCATACAGACAATTTTACCTCTTAGGCCTCTTTCACACTTCTGTCTTTTTAGATCCATCACAATGCGTCGTTTTGGGGAAAAAAACGCATCCTGCAAATGTGCCCGCAGGATGCGTTTTTTTCCCATAGACTTGTATTAGCGACAGATCGCGACGCATGGCCACACATTTCGTCCGTCGTGCACTGGATCCGTCGGAATTTGGCGACGCCTCGTCTGGAAAAAACATTCAATGTAACGTTTTTTGTCTGCGCTGGAAAAACATGCGACGACGCATCCTGCGGCATACGTCGTTGGCTAGAATGGAAGCCTATGGACGCAGGATCCGTTGTGGCACGTCGTATGACAGAATCCAGCACTGGAATACGTCTTTTTACACTGAGCATGCTCCAAATCAGGTCAGGATTTTGTATCCAATTGGCCAGACAGCCCCAAATGTATAAAAACCTGGCCTGTGGCTTCACTCCTCAATGTGCCAGCAAGACTCCTGCCAGCATACAGCCAGAAGCCAGCCAGCCAGCCAGCCAGAGGACTACCAGCCAAAAGCCAGCCAGCTGCCAACCAGCGTCCAGCCAGAGGCCTGCCAGCCAGCGTCCAGCCAGCGCCAAGCCAGAGGCCTGCCAGCCAGCGTCCAGCCAGCGCCAAGCCAGAGGCCTGCCAGCCAGCGTCCAGCCAGAGGCCTGCCAGCCAGCGTCCAGCCAGAGGCCTGCCAGCCAGCGTCCAGCCAGAGGCCTGCCAGCCAGCGTCCAGCCAGAGGCCTGCCAGCCAGCATCCAGCCAGAGGCCTGCCAGCCAGCGTCCAGCCAGAGGCCTGCCAGCCAGCGTCCAGCCAGAGGCCTGCCAGCCAGCGTCCAGCCAGAGGCCTGCCAGCGTGAGTCCTGCCATTTTTGCATGCGTCTGTGTGCATGCGTGCTTCTGTGTGTGCATATCTGTGTGTGCATATCTGTGTGTGCGTGCGTGCGTCTGTGTGTGTTTGCGTGCATCTGTGTGCATGCATGCGTGCGTCTGTGTGTGCGTGCGTCTGTGTGCTTTCGTGCGTGTGCATGTGTGCGTGCATCTGTGTGCGTGCATTTTTTTTTACTGTGATGTATTTATAAAGTAGTGTGGTGTGTGCAGCATGTGGTTTCAGTGTGTGTGTAATGGCGGTGTGAGCATGTGTGTCTTGCGTGTGTGTGTGTGTTTTGTTTTTTTATTTAAATTGTTTTTTTAAATCGTATTATTGAAAACATTTACAGTTAATGTACTTGTATTTAAAATAAAGAGCATTGTAGCTCCTAATTATGATGTTAAAAAAATTATTACAAAATTTTTATTCAAACTGTATGTGGTATCATTTCACAAAGGTACATTTTAAAGTGTGGTGTATGTAAAAATGTTCACACACCATGCAATACAGAGTTGGTTGAGGGTTTATTTTTTAATATAAAAGGTGTAGGAAAATTAAGAGTTTCTTTTTAATTTTCTTTTTGTAATTTTCAAAGGGATCTTTTAAAATCACATGTGGTCTATACATTTTTAACTGGTGTTTATGCATTTCAATTTTAAATGAGGGTATTTTGTTAATTTTTTTTGGGGTGGGGGGAAAATGGTTTTGCAGCTTGCACATATCTTGGACATTGCTCAGATATAACATTTGAGCAGGGTGGTTTTTAAATCTATTACATTAGCTATTTTGGGGGGTTTGTGGGTCTAAGTATAAATTATCTTTATACTTGCAGATCCACCAGGGACCACCGAGCAACCAGGGACCACTGAGGCATCAAGCCAGTTTCCTGATGTAAGTATTAAAGACCACAAAGCTTGGAATATAATTTGTATCGTAGTTTACAAGTGTCTTTATACTTGCAGAAACACCAGGGACCACCGAGCCAAACAAAATGTCTTCTTCTGGGAGCCCTCCTTCACAGTGTCTGCGTAGTTAGGTAATTTAAAAAAATTTTTTTTTTTTTGGTTCTTGTTAAAATTTTGGTCAAACACTATATGCATTAATTATGTTTTCACAGGAAGCTGAAGCAGCCGAGGGCTTCTCAGAAGGAGACAGAGTGGATGGAGAAATGCCAGGAGCGGGCGCACAGAGTGTAGGTTGTGCAGAAACTTCCTTCACACATCACAGTGCACCCAACACATACAAAACAGTTCATCATACATCACATACAACATATGCCTACATCCAACATGATTCATTTTCCTTTTTTTAGTCTGCTGCACATTCTGGCCAACGCCATGAAGGTCCTCCCAGCAGCTCCCAGAGTCGGCATCGTAATCGCCGCAGCGGTCAGCCAGCAGTAAGTCCTTTTTTTTTTTTTTTTATTCTTTTCTTTTTTCTCTTGGTACTTTTGTGTTTCAGTGTACTAATATATATATATATATTTTGCTCTTTTCACAGTATTCACAGCGTGCTCCCGATTCAGATGGTGAGGACGGCGGACTAGATATGGAGCGCCTCATCGAGGAGGTCCGTGAGCGGGAGCCGCTGTGGAACATGGCTGACCGCAGCCATGCAGATCAGTTTGTTACCCGTTGGCTCTGGGAGCAAATATGCATGAACGTTGTGGACAACTGGGAGGACCTTGATCCAAGGCAGCAGACTCGATAACATAAGGAGTCACATTTCAGTAATTTCGGTAGTAGGACGGAATGTGTTGTAATTAACCCATTTTTTTAATTTTATTCTTCTCTTTACAGGTGAAAGGGTTATGAAGCAATGGCGGTCACTCAGGGATCGCTTCAAGAGGGAGTTCAACAAGGAGATGCAGGCCCCGAGTGGCTCAAGAGGACGCAGGACACAATACAAATACAGCCGCGCCCTGTCATTCCTTAGGTCCACTATGTTGAGCAGAAGGTAAATATTCCACTGCCCATTTAATAATTCACCATGTTTACCTGTCTAACTTTATTTTTTTTCAGGCAGGGCTTTTTCCTGTCAATATATTCATTTTTTTTTGTTTCTATTATTTCTCAGTACCTTCTGTAGCACTCGGGAGCCTGCTTCTACCTTGGACCCCTCTGGAGCGATCCCACAGGAGTCCGCCACCATGGGCCACGTCGGTAGACCACACCCCTCTGACCTCTCGTCTGACCCTTCCCTCACTTCCGGTCCCTTGGCCCCTTCCACATCCGCCAGCGCTGGAGCATCATCGCAGACTTCGTTACATGAAGCTGCTGGTGACGAGTTAGCGTTCCCTTTACTCCACCCCGCTGATCCTGCCACCTCTAGAACAGCATTAGGTTCAGGGTGGCAGCGAGAGAGGGGTCAGGAAAGGAGTTATGCTCCCTAGTTCTTGTATCTGAATGCAGGCTTCCAGAGCTCTATCAAACTTTTGGAGAGCAAGTGACTGCTGGGTTCAGCATGGTGAACAAAAGCATCAGTGAACACAGCAGTCGCTTGGATAGGATGCATTCAGATGCAAGGCAATCTCCAAATAACCTTTTTTTCCAATCAATGCTCAGGAGCATGGAAAAGCTAACTCTTGACCAGCAGATGCATGTAATGCAAGGCTGCCATGCTGCTCTACTGCAGGCCATCACCCAAGCCCCTCCAACTCCCCCAGTAGTTGCTCCCACACCTCCTCACGCAGCCACTGTCTGTCCTAACAACCCTTTCCAAAATACTTGCCGTTTCCCACCAAGGCTCAATTCCCAACCCAGGCTCAATTCCCAACCCAGGCCCAAATCCCAACCCAGTCCCAATTTCAAATTTCCTCCCCACTGTTTCCTTCCCCGTTAAATTTTCCTTCCCCGTATAGTTTTCCACCTACCCCAACACCACCCCCTGTCCAACCTGACCTCCCTGCTCAGCCTCATGTTCTTTCCACCCCTTCCACTACAGATCAACCCCAACCCAGTAGGCTTTCCCCCACTATCGACGTGGTCCAACCTTACAGCCCCTCTGTTAGTATCTCCACCCCACAGTTTACTGATTTGTAAAAATTATTCTTTTAAAAATTGTTTAAAAAATTGTTTAATAAAAATTGGTTTAAAAAGTGATAAAAAGATGTGTTTAATCTAAATTGATAAAAAAGTGGTTAATAAAAATGTGTTAAAAAAAGTGTAATAAAAATTTGGTTTTGTATAGCTCCCGCAGGTTTCATAATACCTATAACTACCATTAGGGGTCATTTTGACCCCCATTCAAAAGTACTGATTCTGGAGTAAAAATAACTTTTTATTGCCAACAAATTAAAAAACATTTATTTTAACTTAGTAGGAACAGTGTTAAGATCAAGTACATCACGCATTTTCCTTTTACATGGTCATAGCATGAAGCTGAAGAATGAACTCTTGTCTGCTAATTTTACTCCCAGTTGCTGTTTTATAGAGTATAGTTGCGTTTATAGCTGCTAAATCAAGTACATTACAAAACACCTGAACAGGCCATCGGCGGCTTCCAGATTTTGTGGAGTACTTTCGAGCCATCTGGTCTACTGTGTCCACTCCAACCTTTGTTTTATTGTAAAATTGTACCGTTTCCGGGTTTTTTTTCTTGTCGTTTCCAACTGCTACATCTGGATGAAGACTACTGAGCAAAATTACATTCTTATTTGGCTTACCTTGGTAAACTGTAAGAGTGATGTCACCATTCTTCATCAGAGTAGTCTCATATGTATTTGTTATTAGGAGACTTGCCTACTACTACTTTTATGTATGGGGTCAAATTGACCCCTTCAGTACTTATAGGTTTGAATTGTAAAATCCGGGCCCCTGAAAAAGTTTCAATTCATTTTTGTGTCCTAAAATATACACTACCATGAATAAATAAAAGTCACAAAAACTCAGAACTCATTTGTTAAAATTTTAGAAATTATAGGAAAAAGAAATAGCAAAAGGGTCAAAATGACCCCTCCGGTAGCTCTAGTGTTAAAAATTTTTTTTATTGTCAAGTGTCTTCATTTAACTATGGTAAAAAAAAAAGGTACATGTTGTAAAGGTATAACATGTTTGGTTTATTAGAAAACATACCAAACTGTACAAAAATAAGTAAAACTTGGTGTCAAGAAAATCAGAAGAGTGACTTTGTACGGAAACATTATTGCCATAGACATACATAACATCAAAGAAACATCTCAAACAATGTCACTGCCTTCAGGCAACATGAAATAATCGGCGAAGTGGTCCCTAATTCTGGAAACCGCAACTGCGGTACGAACAGAGACACTGTGATAGTCCCACAAGGTTGTCTCAGAGTCCTCTTCATCCATGGCAACTGGCTCCTTGGAAATCACATAATTATGCAGCACCACATATGCAGCAGTTTGATGGCTGTTAGCAGCACTCGCCATTTTGCTGTTAAAATGCCAAACGCGCACTCCACCACTCGTCTGGCTCTAGTTAAACGATAATTAAAAACTCATTTGGTTCTGGTTAGTCCACTGCTGGAATAAGGTTTAAGCAGGTGTGGTGACAGCTGGAATGCCTCATCACCAACACACACAAATGGCATAGGTGGGCCAGATGTTCCCAGGAGAGGTCTTGGCGGTGGGAAATGATGGATGTCTCCATATAGACAATGGCCTATAGCAGACGATTTAAAGACCTGTGAATCATTTGAGCGGCCATATGCTCCAATATCCACCGCAATAAATTTACAATGGGCATCCGCTATAGCCATAAGCACTATAGAAAAGTACTTTTTGTAGTCATAGTACTCCGAGCCAGATCTTGCAGGTTTTGAAATCCGTATGTGCTTGCCATCAACGGCACCCAAGCAATTAGGGAAATGGCAAAGTTTTTCAAAATTGTCTGCACTCTCCCTCCAGATGTCCATTGTGGGATTTGGAATGAAGTCCTCATGCAAACTATTCCATAATGCCCGGCATGTTATTTTCACAATTCCAGATATTGTGGAGATTCCCAGACGAAACTGATAATGGAGGGACGTAAGTGATTCTCCAGTCGCAAGGAATCTGTGGAAAAAAAAATATATATATTATTACAAACTGCAAGCAAGAAGACAATTTTCACACATAGAATAATATTATCTTTAATTTTTAAAGATTTTTTTTTTTTCTTAAATTGTTAAACGGCACTGCAGATGTTTTTTTTTCTGTTTTATTGCACATTTAAACCAGCGTTTTTACAGCTGTGCATTCCTATTATGGAGAAGCTATTAAAAGCTGTGGAATGGGCACAAATAATTGACATGCAGAAAATGCAACGCAGTGTTTTAGCGCATTATTTTCTGCAGCATGTTCACTGCAGATGTGGTTTTCCATAGGTTTACAGGGTACTCTTAACACAAGTAAAAATGATGCGAATACGCAGCGTCAAATTCGCTGTGTACCCGCTGCAAAAATACGCAACATGTGCACATGGCATGAACTATGGACAGTGATAAATCAAAATACATAAAAAAAGGCTTACCGCAGTGTCACCATCATATACTCCGCCGGTGAGATGGAAAACCTCATCTGTGTGTCCTTCCTTCTGATTAAATCCCCAACACGGTCCACCAAAAAATCGAAGTGTTCCTGTCTCATGCGCATATAGTTAAAGAATTTTTCCGGGTTCTGTCTCAACTCCATGTAGAGTGTTGAATACACGCCCCGGGTCATTCACTGTGCGTTTATGGGATGTATCCATAGGTGGCGACGTCGAAGCATGCGCTCTCTTGCTGCCTCCTTTTCCCGAACTATGATTGCCAGCCTATTGGCCTCAAAAGTAAAATCAGAACATATGGTAGCAATCTTTACTAGCACTCCTTCCATCTCTGCCACTTGCTCTAAAACCCTGTCAAAGATGGGGTTTAAAAACAGTCCATATATAGGTTTCCCTTATTTTCCAGTAGCCAATCACATTTGGGAGACTCCCATTTGTAGGCATGGAAAACGGATCCGTCACAAAAACGGATGAAACGGATGGTAAAAATGGACAAAACGGATCCGTCGAAATACTGTATGCGTTGCATCTGTTTTTCACAAATGCGTTGATACGTCGCGTCGACGCATTACGACGGCCGCCTGCCGACGGAAGTGTGAATGAAGCCTAAGGCAGTGCTCCCCAACTCCGGTCCTCAAGAGCCACCAACAGGTGAAGTATTCAGGATTTCCTTAGTATTGCACAGGTGATGTGATTCTTGCCTTTCCAGGTATTGCAATTATCACCTGGGTAATACTAAGGAAATCCTTAAAACATGACCTGTTGGTGGCTCTTGAGGATTGGAGTTGGGGAACACTGCTCTAAGGCATAGGAGAAGTACAAGGGCACATAAGTTGGCTGGATCCAACAATCCGGACAGCTTCAGAGCCCCGCAAGTAAGTTCTAAAGCATAAAGCCTGCTAACAGCAAACACTCCTTACCTAGGTAAATGGCCACTGAGACTCCAAGTTGGCTGGTATCTTGAGACATGAGCAGAACACTATAAAATGATAAAATCTCTCTGTTCTTGACTATTTTGAATAGTAGGTAACTTGCAATGTGGCTTGTTTTTACAAGCACTGTGAAATTTTGCTTATTGAAGAACTTTAATCTAAAGGCCCATTTATATGGCCTGACAATTGGTAAACGAGGGCTTGTCATCAGCTCGTGTAAACAGGTTTCTGATTAGCCTACAAATGAGCTAGTTTGATTGCTGATTAGATCCTTAATTTAGGCCATTAATTTATCACTGTTGGCAGCACATCACCTCATGTTATCAGGGAACATGCTGCTGAAATTTTGTGTGCTGTATGGGGACTAAACAATTGTATTAAAGATTGTTTTCTCCCAATAAAGTTTGAATTAGCCTCGTGAGAACGATCAAAAAGCAAGAACTGATCGACTTGCATTTGAATGAAAATTGGATCATCTAAATCAGGGGTCCCCAACCTGTAGCTCGGGAGCCATGTGGCTCGCAGTCCCATGAGCTGTGGCTCGTGTCTTTCTGTCAGCTTGGTGAATTAGCTCCAGTTCTAGCAAACAGGTATGAAGAGCAAATCTGAAAATGGTGAATTTTGTGAGCAGCCCTGCACAGAAGAGCAGATCTGGATGCACATATACTGGTGTTAGGGGTTTTGAGATGATTTAAGTATGGTACGCTGGAGACAAGATGATACCATCTGCCAGAGGAGGTGTTTGAAGCTGGATGTGACAGTGTCTTGGGAATGCTTTATAGGAGAATACTGAATGGGGATATTGTGGGAACCCCTGGATCTTAGTATACTGCTTTAGCGAGATTTTTGTGGAAACTTTGGCTACTATTATGCCTGTAATGTGGGCTTTGGTTGCCACTATTGTGAGGGGGCGGGAGCTGAATGTGGCTCGCGACCCTCTCTCAGCGCTGAATGTGGCTCTCAAGGTCAGAAACGTTGGGGACCCCTGATCTAAATGAACCTTAATGTGTTCTGCACACTTAAAGGGGTTGTCGACTACTTGGACAACCCCTTCTCTATTGCTATATTCTTAATTAGAGAATAACTCCCCTCCGTTGCCAGTGCAATTGCAACGATGTGTTGCGTGCTCATGAGACTTTGTTACTGCCTGTGACCCGTACAGCCTTTCATCAGCTGCTTCATTCTTATTTGCTTCAGGCATAACTGACATTTGGAGGGAAAAGCGAGCATCCTCAGCAAACTGTTTCTCTGATTGTAAGTTTTGTCCAAAGAAAGTGAGAGTGAAGCGGCAGCTTATTGGCTGCAGGGCTCACATGGCGTAATAATGTCACGTGAGGCCCGGGAAAGCTAGCACACAAATCGCTGGAACAGCGTCGGCACGGGTGGGGAGTATAGCCTGTTTTTATTTTACAGAGGGTAATATGGAAATTAAGAAGAGGTTGTTTGATAAGTGGTCAACCCCTTTATGAAAACAGCATAGTGTGATAACATTGTAAAATAACATTGTATTGGCCATTCAGGCTCATGATCTTAAGGAAGTAGAAAAAGGGACACTGAGTTTTTAACATCACCAAATTCCACAGTGGAAGCTGAAGAGTAAGGGTACCGTTACACAAAACGATTTACCAACGATCACGACCAGCGATACGACCTGGCCGTGATCGTTGGTAAGTCGTTGTGTGGTCGCTGGGGAGCTGTCACACAGACAGCTCTCCAGCGACCAACGATGCCGAAGTCCCCGGGTAACCAGGGTAAACATCGGGTTACTAAGCGCAGGGCCTCGCTTAGTAACCCGATGTTTACCCTGGTTACCAGTGTAAATGTAAAAAAAAAACAAACAGTACATACTCACATTCCGGTGTCCGTCAGGTCCCTCGCCGTCTGCTTCCCGCACTGACTGAGTGCTGGCCGTAAAGTGAAAGCAGAGCACAGCGGTGACGTCACCGCTGTGCCCTGCTTTCCGGCCGGCACTGACAGTCAGTGCGGGAAGCAGACGGCGAGGGACCTGACGGACACCGGAATGTGAGTATGTACTGTTTTTTTTTTTTTACATTTACAATGGTAACCAGGGTAAACATCGGGTTACTAAGCGCGGCCCTGCGCTTAGTAACCCGATATTTACCCTGGTTACAAGCGAACGCATCGCTGGATCGGTGTCACACACACCGATCCAGCGATGACAGCGGGAGATCCAGCGACGAAATAAAGTTCCAAACGATCTGCTACGACGTACGATTCTCAGCGGGGTCCCTGATCGCTGCTGCGTGTCAGACACAGCGATATCGTATGGATATCGCTGGAACGTCACGGATCGTGCCGTCGTTGCGACAAAAGTGCCACTGTGAGACGGTACCCTAAGAGACTAGGTTTATTTACCAGGCAAAGCAGAATTGTGGTAAATTTGCATCCAGTATTTACATAGCAGCAACTCAGGTGTCTGGCGGTCCATGTACTACTTGAGTGAGCTTATTCTGCCAGGGTTTTAGCCACCAATGTTCAGTTATCTATTCAGTCTTAACATTAGCAAAATTGAGTTTTGCTCAAAATGTTTTTTGTGTTAATAAGATACGTCAATAATATTTGATTAATGGGGAAACAGATTACACATCAATGGTGTATTCTAGATTGAAGAGACTACCAAAGCATTGCTTAAAGGCATACATTCACATTGTATGTGAACGCCTGGTCCACTCCCGTCTTACCCGCTGTCTCACATAACTCTCTTCTCGATCCTTTTCAATCTGGCTTCCGCTCTTTACACTCTACTGAAACTGCCCTCACTAAAGTCTCTAATCTATTAACAGCTAAATCTAATGGTCACTACTCCATGCTAATTCTCTTGGATCTCTCCGCAGCATTCGATACTGTGGATCATCAGCTCCTCCTAACTATGCTCCGCTCCATCGGCCTCAAGGACACCTTTCTCTCCTGGTTCTCCTCCTATCTCTCTGATCGCTCCTTCACTGTATCTTTTGCTGGTTCCTCCTCCTCTCACCTTCCCCTTAGTGTTGGGGTTCCTCAAGGATTAGTCCTAGGCCCCCTCCTCTTCTCTTTGTATACTGCCCCTATTGGACAAACAATCAGTAGATTTGGGTTCCAGTACCATCTCTATGCTGATGACACTCAATTATACACTTCTGATATCACGCCTGCCTTTTTAGAAAACACCAGTGATTGTCTTACCACTGTCTCTAAAGGTACCTTCACACTGAACAACTTAACAACGATAACGATAGCGATCCGTGACGTTGCAGCGTCCTGGATAGCGATATCGTTGTGTTTGACACGCAGCAGCGATCAGGATCATGCTGTGATATCGCTGGTCGGAGCTAGAAGGCCAGCACCTTATTTCGTCGCTGGATCACCCGCTGACATCGCTGAGTCGGTGTGTGTGACGCTGATTCAGCGATGTCTTCACTGGTAACCAGGGTAAACATCGGGTTACTAAGCGCAGGGCCGCGCTTAGTAACCCGATATTTACCCTGGTTACCATTGTAAATGTAAAAAAAAACAAACAGTACATACTCACATTCCGATGTCTGTCGCGTCCCCCGGCGTCCGCTTCCCTGCACTGTGTCGGCGCCGGCCGGCTGTAAAGCACAGCACAGCGGTGACGTCACCGCTCTGCGCTTAGTAACCCGATGTTTACCCTGGTTACCCGGGGACTTCGGCATCGTTGGTCGCTGGAGAGCTGTCTGTGTGACAGGTTTCCAGCGACCACACAACGACGAAACAGCGACGCTGCAGCGATCGGCATCGTTGTCTATATCGCTGCAGCGTCGCTTAATGTGATGGTACCTTTACATCATATCCTCCCTCTATCTGAAACTGAACCTGTCAAAAACTGAACTCCTCTTGCTCTCTCCCTCTACTAACCTACCTTTGCCTGACATTGCCATCTCCGTGTGTGGTTCCACCATTACCCCAAACAACAAGCCCGCTGCCTTGGGGTCATACTTGACTCCGAGCTTTCCTTCACCCCCCACATCCGATCACTGACTCACTCTTCTTATCTGCATCTCAAAAATCATTTCTAGAATTCGCCTTTTCTTACTTTCGACTCTGCAAAAACTCTTATTCATTCTTGTCTGGACTATTGTAACGCTCTACTAATCGGCCTCCCTATTACCAAACTCTCCCCTCTCCAATCTGTCCTGAATGCTGCAGCCAGGATCATATTCCTTACCAACCGTCACACTGATGCCTCTACCTTGTGCCAGTCATTACACTGGTTATCCATCCACTCCAGAATCCAGTACAAAATTATTACCCTCACCCACAAAGAACTCCATGGCTCACCACCACCCTACATTTCCTCCCTGGTCTCAGTCTACCACCCTACCCGTGCTCTTCGTTCTGCTAATGACCTGAGGTTAACATCCTCAATAATCAGAACTTCCCACTCCTGTCTCCAAGACTTTTCACGTGCTGCGCCAATTCTTTGGAATGCACTACCCAGGTTAATACTATTAATCCCCAATCCCCACAGCTTTAAGCGTGCCCTAAAAATGCATTTGTTCAGACTGGCCTACCGCATCAACGCATTAACCTAACTATCCCTGTGTGGCCCATTCAAAAAACTTAAGCCATAATCAGGTTCCTCGCATCATGTTCTAATACGCTTTATGCAGTTAATAGCCCTCTGTGTCTGTACTGCTACATACTTAGGCTGTTAACTGGTTCATGCAGCTTTACGTGAACACCCGAGCCTTACACTATGGCTGGTCCGAACAACGAAAGCAATTGTTACCATCCACCTCTCGTGTCTCCCCTTTTTCCTCATAGATTGTAAGCTTGCGAGCAGGGCCCTCATTCCTCTTGGTATCTGTTTTGATCTGTGTTTATTATTATGCTGTAATGTCTATTGTCTGTACAAATTCCCTCTATAATGTAAAGCGCTGCGGAATATGTCGGCGCTATAGAAATAAAATTATTATTATTATTATGAAAGTCCTCATCCGTACATGATTTCGGCAGGATCAAGCAACCATCCAATATGTTTGAAGGTCTTCCACCTTTTCCCCAAATTAGGCTATGTGCACACGTTGTTGATTTTCCCTCGTCAAAAACGCGGCGGATCTGCAGCAGTTTTCCATGCGTTTAACAGTAGCAGGTAAACCTATGGAAAACCAAATCCGCTGTGCACATGCTGCGGAAACAACTGCACGGGAACGCAGCATTGTCTATTCCGCAGCATGTCAATTCTTTTGGCGGATCTGCAGCGTTTCTGCACCCATAGACTAGCATTGAGTCAGGCACATCCGCAGCAAAACCACAGATCGCGGTAAAAAATCTATCCATATATCTATCTGGCTACTTTCACACATCAGGTTTTTGCCGTCAGGCACAATCCGGCGAGTTTTGAAAAAAACTTTTTTTCTCAGAGTTGTATTAGCGCCGGATTGCGCCTGATGGCCTCACGTTTCATCCGCTTTATGCCAGATCCGTCAAAAAAGCTGTTTCCGGCAGACGGAGAAAACGTACAGAGGAAAGTTTTTCTGTCCGGCGAAAAACGTATGAAACTGAGATGTTAAATGATGAATCCGGCCTCCAAATCTGTTTTTTCATGCATTTTTCCATTCAAATCATGCACATTTTCCGTTCTTGTCGGTCTCTCTCTCTCAAAAAACAGATCAGTTGCATCAGTTTTTCACTATTTGCAACAGATCTGTTTTTTCAAAAATTAGCCGGATCCTGCCTGAAGGAAAAAAACTGATGTGTGGAAGTAGCCTAACTATCCATAAATCTATCTACATCTATCCATAGATATATCTATCCATACATATATCTATAGATAGATACTTACATCTATCTATTCATATACCTATAGATCTATCTATATGTAGATCTATCTATCTATCTCATTCCTTCTATTGATAGATAGATAGATAGATAGATAGATAGATAGATAGATAGATAGATAGATAGATAGAAGGAATGAAATAGATATATCTATCTATAGATATATCTATGGATAGATGTAGATATATGGATAGTTAGATATATGGATATATATATATATATATATATATATATATATATATATATATATATATATATATATATATATATATATATACACACACACACTCACCGGCCACTTTATTAGGTACACCATGCTAGTATCGGGTTGGACCCCCTTTTGCCTTCAGAACTGCCTCAATTCTTCGTGGCATAGATTCAACAAGGTGCTGGAAGCATTCCTCAGAGATTTTGGTCCATATTGACATGATGGCATCACACAGTTGCCGCAGATTTGTCGGCTGCACATCCCAAAGATGCTCCATACAAGGCAGGATGGATCCATGCTTTCATGTTGTTTACGCCAAATTCTGACCCTACCATCCGAATGTCGCAGCAGAAATCGAGACTCATCAGACCAAGCAACGTTTTTCCAATCTTCTACTGTCCAATTTCGATGAGCTTGTACAAATTGTAGCCTCAGTTTCCTGTTCTTAGCTGAAAGGAGTGGTACCCGGTGTGGTCTTCTGCTGCTGTAGCCCATCTGCCTCAAAGTTCGACGCACTGTGCGTTCAGAGATGCTCTTAGGCCTACCTTGGTTGTAACGGGTGGCGATTTGAGTCACTGTTGCCTTTCTATCAGCTCGAACCAGTCTGCCCATTCTCCTCTGACCTCTGGCATCAACAAGGCATTTCCGCCCACAGAACTGCCGCTCACTGGATTTTTTTTCTTTTTCGGACCATTCTCTGTAAACCCTAGAGATGGTTGTGCGTGAAAATCCCAGTAGATCAGCAGTTTCTGAAATACTCAGACCAGCCCTTCTGGCACCAACAACCATGCCACGTTCAAAGGCACTCAAATCACCTTTCTTCCCCATACTGATGCTCGGTTTGAACTGCAGGAGATTGTCTTGACCATGTCTACATGCCTAAATGCACTGAGTTGCCGCCATGTGATTGGCTGATTAGAAATTAAGTGTTAACAAGAAGTTGGACAGGTGTACCTAATAAAGTGGCCGGTGAGTGTATATATATATATATATATGTATATATATATATATATATATACATATATCTATATATACATATACATATATCTATCTACATCTATCCATAGATATATCTATAGATAGATATATCTATCTATCTCATTCCTTCTATCTATCTATCTATCTATCTATAGAAGGAATGAAATAGATAGATGATAGATAGAATAGATAGAAGGAATGAGCTAGATGGATGACAGATAGATCTATAGATAGATAATATCTATCGTTCTATGTATACATCTATCTATCTATCTATCTATCTATCTATCTATCTATCTGTGTGTGTAATGGAGTGTGGGTTGGACAAATGTAAAAGAGGTTGGACAAGAAATGACATCACAAATCTTTTTTTTTTTTTTGTTCAATAATACATCTTGATTTAGCTTTCAAAAACCGCATCAAAAATGGGCAAAAAATGCATCAAAAACGCACCTGCGTTTTCTGCCAAGAGATGCAGATTCAGTGCAGAAAAATCCGCAGGCAAATCTGCAACGTGTGCACATAGCCTTATGATTTCAGGAGACAGAAGGATCGGACAGTTTGTCTTTAAATGCCTGAGCCTTTTGTTCTCTAGCTAGATAATCCTCTGCTATAGAAGTCTGGCACCAGCTTACTCTGCTCTCCCCATGGAAAGCACATGAATGCTTGGCTCAGTTGAGTTTCACGTGTACGTGGGGGATAGATGCCTGGCTGTAGAATTGCCTGAAATGTATTGATAGAAGTAGCTGGTTTTTCTCTTCTGTGTGTATGAATCTCAGATAATCTTTCTCATGAACTTCCAGCTTTTGTCGAAGCTCAGGAAAGTTTTGTGGAAGCTCTGCAGGCTTTGGGGTCCAACCAGCTCTCAACCAGCAACCATGAACTAACCACAGGCTTCCTGAACTTGTCTGTCCTTTCGAGGGAGCTGGGCGCACTTTTCAGTAACATGGTGAGTGTATATTTATGACACAACTCTCATAAGTTCTCTCTTTATGATTCTTCAACATTGGCTCCCCACCCGTGTGTAGCTGCAGTGCTGACAGCACATTTTCCTCTTCATATGGCTCCAATTAAGGAGAAACACCCATAGAACTAGTGGGAGTATGCTTACTAAAGTGTGAGAGGGTGAAAAGGAAGCATTTCAAACATGTAAAGAGAGATTTTCATATTAAAAGCAATTGCTCTGGTAGTAAAGTATGTTGTATATTAACTGAATAGGACTGTCCAGTTTTCTGTTTATTCTCCCTCTGATTCTTTAGCTGTAATGGTTTCTCTAGTTGCCTAGTGAAGCCACAACCGTTCGCTGTATAGTACATGTCATACTTTTGCAAACCCTGGAAGCACATTTTGCTGATATCAGCAGATGTGAAAGTATTAGCGTAAAGCTCCAGATGCGGACACTATGCACAATGGCAGGGCTGCCACTAGATATTTCGGGGCCCCATACTGGCAAAATTTTCGGGGCCCCCTTGAGACTCCACCCAGGCTCCACCCCAGCCCCGCCTCCACGCTCCACCCCTCAAACTGTCCACAGTCCCACCGCTCTCTCTTGGAAAATCTCCACTTCTCACCTATCACACATTGACAGTTCCCATCACCAGATCACACATATAGCCGGCAGCTTTTGTTTTGGCCAAAAGATTTTTTAAGCCACCAAAATGACAAGGTAGACACTTTTGGCCAGGCCCTACTCTACTGTAACCTATTAAATATTTGTTAAAATATGCAATACAATTTAGGTATATTTTTATTTATTTTAAAATTTTTAAAATTACCTATAATACCACATACAAGGAACAAATACCACAGCGCCATGACCAGATGACATATTACCACCACAGTGATCGAATAATATCAAATACAAGGAACAAATACCACAACATCATGACCAGACAACATATTACCACCACATAGTGACTGAATACTACAATACTGATCAATAATAAAAAAAACCCCACAATACTATCACCATAAGTGCCATTATACGCAGGAGATCTGTACTTAGTATGCAGTGTCTGTGTACAGGTAATACAGTGATCACCAGTGACATTATACACAGGAGCTCTGTATATAGTATACAGTGTATAGTGTCAGTGTATAGGTAACACACTGACTCACCAGTGACGTCTCTAGGTGAAGTCCTTCATCTTTCATCCAGCACAGATCGCCATCACTTCATCCAGCCAGGGCTCATCTCTGCAGGAAATAACACCGTTATCTCGAGTTCCGCTTGCAGAACACATTACTTAATTTTCCCAACTTCTACATTACACCACATGAAGAAGGCAACATAGTATCACTCTACACAGTAATTGGACCGCCCCCCCCATTTAAAACAGTATACTCAAAAAATAAAATAAATACATCATTGCAGTAATAATATCCCTTAATTAGCCCCTATGATAATAATATTCGCCATCCTAGCCCCCGTGTGTCTCATTCCTGGCGTCAGCCATATGTTCTCCCATCCTGCCCTCATGAGTATCCATCCTGCCCCATATGATCTCCCCATCCTGCCCCATCTGTCTCCATCGTATCCATCCTGCTCCATGATCCTGCCCCATCTGTCTCCAATCCTGCCTCCAGTGTCTCCAATCATGCCCGTATCTCCATTCAGCCCCGTCTCCAATTATGCCCCCATTTCTGCAATCATACCCCCTGTGTCTCAATTCTGCCCCATCTGTTTCCAATCCTGCCCCATCTGTCTCCAGTCATGCCCCAGTGTCTCCAGTCATGCTGCCATGTCTGTCATCCTGCCCCCTGTGTCTCCAATCATGCCCCGTTTCTCCATTCTGCCCCATGTCCAGCATTCTGCCCCTGTGTCCAGCAATCTGTCCGTGTCCAGCTTTCTGCCCCTGTGTCCAGCATTCTGCCCCTGTGTCCAGCGCTCTGCCCCTGTGTCCAGCGCTCTGCCCCTGTGTCCAGCTTTCTGCCCCTGTGTCCAGCTTTCTGCCCCTGTGTCCAGCTTTCTGCCCTTGTGTCCAGCATTCTGCCCCTGTGTCCAGCCTTCTGCCCGTGTCCAGATTCCTGCCCCTGTGTCCAGCTTTCTGCCCCTGTGTCCAGCATTCTGCCTTGGGCCCCCCGGATCGCCCCCAAAAAAACAAGTTGTGCTTACCTGGCCGCGCTCCTGCTCTCTCCACGCAGCTGAAGCGTGCACTCGCCGGCGACTGACAATGACGTCAGACGCCGGCGACATGCACGCTGCGACCGACGTCAGCTGCCAGCCTCAGATTGGCTGGCGGCTGTTAACTATTGACGTGCGGGCACGGGCCCGCACGTCAATAGCGTTAAACAGCTGCAGCGCCGGCCGCCGCTAAGGGCCCGGTTCAGCCTGCGGCTGCCGGTAGGGGCTCGGTGAGCAGATGACACGGGGCCCGATGCGGGCCCCCTCTGCCCACCGGGCCCCATACGCCAGTCACGGCTGTAATGCCCTGATGGCGGCCCTGCACAATGGTTCTGTTCAATTACATATCTTTAGCAGAAATGCTGTACTAGCTTTTTAGTAAGAAACATTTAGACAAAAAAGGAAAAAAAAAAGTACATTCCTCTAACAATTGAATGCAATTCTCTAGATACACAACCTGAACAGCATCCTTTCTTTTCCTGTGGACTCTTTACTACGTGGAGATTTAAAAGATGGACGAATGGTGAGTTTACGTCATTTTTCTTGTTGAAGGGTATTAGTTTTCATCTTCCAGACACCACTTTATATGTCTCTACAGGAGCTGAAGAAACAGGCAGACAGGAGCTGGAAGGAATGTGAGATAAGAATGTAAGATTGCTGCTTCCTGGGGGAGAACTACCACATGTCATTCTGATGCTCAGCTATGTCTGATATTCTAATATCTCTGCATTTATTCATTAGTGGATGTAGTGAATATAATACAATGTAAATTATTTAACTGGTGTTGAAAGCCAGGTTTTATAAAAACTAAGTTATTGTTGAAAAGATGGAAATATGAAAATATGATACGATGAAGATTTGGAAGCCTTCATCCTTTTTTCTTTAAAATGTAATTACGGTAAATAACTTTTTTTTTTCATTAATAGTGTTGTATGGGTATGTTCAAGAACGGCATCTGCTTAGCTGCAAATCAGTAGTAGTTATTATTTCTTGTTTGTGTTATTGCTGGTCAAATATAGTAATGGAAATAGATACTTACCAAAACGATATTGTTTATTTATAAATGTTCATTGACATGTCTCTTGATCTAAAGAAGTGATGATAACCTCATGTGGGTTGAAGGTGACATCCAATATGAGAACAGAAATTCTGATTAAAAAAACCCAAACCTCAGGACGTTTTGGTATTTATATCCTTAGTTGCTTGGGTGGCCTGATAGATTAATTGGGCAGCACGGTGGCGCAGTGGTTAGCATTGCAGCGCTGGAGTCCTGGGTTCAAATCCCACCAAGGACAACATCTGCAAAGAGTTTGTATGTTCTCTCTGTGTTTGTGTGGGTTTCCTCTGGGTACTCCTTCCTCCCACATTCCAAAGACATACTGATAGGGAATTTAGATTGTGAGCCCCAACGAGGACAGCGATGATAATGTGTGCAACCTGTAAAGATTATTATTATAAGTATCTTAGACCCCTTGAAGAAAGCTGTACGCAAATTATGCGTCAGGACTCTCAGGAGTGCTCCTTTGGCTGCCAGACAGGTCTGTGTCCACCTCCTTATACTGGTCATTATGAATTTAACTTTGGTCTTCCAGTTCACATGTAATCCAGCTACTTTTACCTTTGTCTTATTTCGACAAGATTTTCCATTTGAGTTGTTTGGAAATCATGTTTCAGCTGTTGAATCGGTGGCCATCTTTTGAAATTATTTAACCCCTTAACAATCAGGGGTATTTCAGTTTTTGAATTTGTTTTATGCTCTCCTTCTTCCCAGAACCATAACTTTTTTATTTTTTGGTCAATATGGTAATGTGAGGGCTTGTTTTTCGTGGAACAAGCCATACTTTTGAACAACACCATTGGTTTTAACATATAGTGTACTGGAAAAACGGGAAAACAATTCCAAGTGTGGTGAAGTTGTAAAAAAGTGTAGTTCCACAGTTTTTTTTTTTTTTTTTTTTACCATGTGCACTAAACGCTAAAACTGACCTGCCATTATGATTGTCCAGGTCATTACGAGGTCACAGACACCAAACATGTTTAGTGGTAAATTTTTTTTCCAAAACTTGTAAAAAAAATAAATAAAAAATGGCTCTATTTTCTGAGACCTGTAGTGTCTCCATTTCTCATGATCTCGGGTTGGGTGAGGGCTTATTTTTTGCGTGCCTAGGTGACATTTTTGATACCATTTTGGTTTTATTTTGAATCAGGCAAAAGGGGGGTGATTTGAACTTTTATATTTTTTAAAAACATTTCTTTTTTACTTTTTGTATTTTTCAATAGTCTCCATGGGAGATTAGCAGCTGCAGTTGTCTGATCGTCTCGGCTACACACAGGCGTTGAATAGATTGCTTGTGTGTAGCAGAAATGCTCACTTGCTATGAGCACCGACCACAGGGCAGCACTTATAGCAATCTGGCAATGACAACCGTAGAGGTCTGCTTCAGACTTCTGGTTGTTATGCCGACCCATAGGTGACCCGTGATCATGTGACTGTGTCACCAATGGGTGGGATTTACGACACGCTTCTGGTAAGCCGAGTTAGGGTATGTGTCCACGTTCAGGTTTGCTTCAGGCTTTGGTCAGGATTTTATGCAAGTAAAGTCCAGACCAAAAATGCACCTGAGGTCACTGGGAGGTCACCTGCGGTGTTCCTGCGTGTTTTGCTCATTGTAGCAACATGCTGCGTTCTGTAAAAACGCAACGCATGTGCGTTTTTGCGGGAAAAACGCATGCGTTTTTTAATGCACAGTGGAGACGGGATTTCATTAAATCCCCCCACTATGCTGTAACATCTGGACGCTGCGTTTTTGACACTGCGGCTCAGCGCTGCGTCAAAAACGCAGCGTTTCCTGAACGTGGACACATACCCTTAAATACCGCTGTCAGAGATTCTTAACTAGTTAACAGCTGTGGGTGGCTTGCGACTCGATAGATCATGTGTCCCAAAAGGTACGCTGGAGCCTGCACCAAACGGGGAGTTAGACATGGGCGTGCTATTACGCCCAATGTCGGGAAGGAGTTAATAAAAATGTCTTTATATACGGCTCATAATCCTGTGTGTTTATAGGATTTTGTTGTTTTTAGATTATACATTTTAGTTGCTGTGAACTTCTATTAAGATTTAGGCTTTTGAACATAAAGAACGTAATGTTACTGGTGTTACTGACTTCAGTTCTAACTATCGTATGTAACCTGGTGTCTGGGCATGCAGGTGTAAAAGAAGAGAATGAAAAGGGGTTTTCCCCCCGAACAAAGTTAATTTGAATCAATATTTTAATTAATAGATCTTGGAATAATAATTTCTACAATTGTATGTGTTTAAAAAAAAAAAAGTTCCTGTTCTGAAATATTCTTATACATGTGTCCCTGCTGTGTGCTGCGTAATGGCTGTGTCTGACTATGCAGGAACATGTTCTGATCATACCATATCTCCTGGGCGGGGGGAGGAAGCAAAATAGTATACAGATAATACAGCACGGGAGCACAAATTATTTGCTATGATCAGACCATGTCTCTGCACGGTCAGACACGACCATTACACAATACACTGCAGGGGCACATTTATAAGATTATCTCCGCACAGGAACATTTTCTCAGCACCAAGTCATGTACACTGGAGTTCTTATGGGTGCACAATATTGACTAAGGCTAGTTTCACATTTGCGTTAGAATCCGCAGCGTTTAATCCGCATCCTCAAACGCACGAAAAACCGCATGCAAACGCAGCATTTTTTAGACACATAAGGTAACGCATGCGGTTAAAAAAACGCGGCGTTTTCACGCTTTTTCATGCGTTTTGCATGCGTTTGCGTTTTCTGTGCGCATGGTGGAAAATTTAACAGGAGAAAAATCTAGATAAACAGACACCGGCAATGGGATTACAGTGTGGGTGTATTATGGGACATGTATATATAGACCCTTGGACTGCTGAAATCTTCACAGTTTGTTACTGTATCCTGTGTCATGATGGATCTTCGCATGGAGAGCTTTTATTTCAACCTGGATTTAAGTATCAAGCTGTTTCTTGCCTGTGCGTTCGCTTGGGAGCAACAAAGAAATAGAGAACGACAGAGAAGGACATGGCGTAGGTGTTTTTGGAGACACCCCATTATTGAACTCCGGGAGAGTCGTGGAGCCTACCATATGCTATATGGCGAGCTTAATGCCAACACGGACAAATTCCTGGAATATACCAGGATGTCTCAAGACTCTTTTCGGGATTTGCTTGGTCGTGTCCAAGGAGCCATCTGGAGACAGGACACCCAACTCTGTAAAGCGATTCCGGCTTAGAAACGTCTCCTGGTTACATTAAGGTACGTAACAATTCTAAACAAATGGCTGTCATAATTATTGTTGGTCTGCCATGTATTATTTGTATTTTCCTTTATGTCTTTAGCTAAACACCACCATAAATAGAATTGATTGTTTTTATATTATTTCAGATTTCTGGCTACCGGAGAGAGCTTATCATCGCTCCACTTTCAGTACCGGCTTGGAATATCCACCCTGTCCGGAATAGTTGCGGACACCTGTCGTGCTTTGAAGACACAAAAAAGCACAGTGAGGTCAAAAATACTCTGTTGTAAAAAAATCACAGTAATAAGCAAGTGCTAGTCAAAAGATGTAAAGAAAACAGGGTATTTAGTTGATACGTTTTTTTGCAAAAAAATGTATACTAAGCTGCTCCACCAAATCGCCAAGGTATACCCTTATAGAGCAGTCCTAACTAATGTATGCAATCCCTATCTGATGTATTTAACACCTGATTATCTGTATAATACCTGTATAAGCAGGGTTCAGAGAGAAAAAAATATACATGTGGACATGCAGGATGGAACAGCTTAAATGCAAGTGACCCACAGAGGAGCCACCACCACAGATCCCTGTTGAAAAAGCTCACCGCGAAACGCGCGTCCAGGGCCTTCAGGTGGTGTGTGGTCGGGTTCCCTCTGTTCCATGGGTAAGTGCACATGATCATTAATAGCAACCCCATTGGTATGTTCATCGGTGCAGGGATCGCTGATTTATTTATGGTGCCTCTTGGTGATTGTTTCCCTGTGATATGCTGACACAGCTTTATATCATGTGCACCAGTTAGGGATGTTGCCCAGCAGTACCACACTATACCTGATGTACCGTCATATCCTTTTTGTATTGCCTGTCCTGTTTTGTATATTTCTGCATACAGCAGATATACATTTATGTTTGTAAATTGATTATCTATTAATAAATTATACTATAATGCTGCTTTGGACTGTTATACTCCATTTCTTTGTGTTGCCATATTTCTGGAGTCGTCCAGTTTGGTGGAGGCCCTTGGGGCATCCGGGGAGAGTTTTATACTCTCAAGTTGTGCTTGTATTTGGGCTTTTAGATTTTGGTCATATATACAATTTGAAGAGGTGAGTACTCACTTCACTGACATTTCCACCTTGTGCAGGCCCAAGCCATTGCTGCTCAGAAGGAGATGACATTCTGATGCATGCAGAAAGAAAAAAATGCCAGAAATTAGGAAACATAGAGACAGAAAATAGAAAATAAAGACATTGGCTTTGATACTCACATTGTTCAGTGTCTTGTTTCCTCCAAGGTTCTTGCCTGCGTCTGGTCTGCTTCCCAGTCTGCTGAGTAGTGACCTGCAAATGTCCACTCTGTCCCTTTATCACTTTGTATGTGGGGGGCGGCTTATCAGTGTCTAAACATGTTTTCCTGTGGTAAAACGCATGCGTTCACAAACGCAAGCAAACGCATGTGCTTGTGGCCGCATACGTTCACATAGACCGTAATGCGCCGCATTCCTTCTGCTAACAACCGCATACGTTTCCTGGTGGCAAATTGATGCCTCTGAAATTACTACATGTAACGTTTACCGCGCCAAACCGCAGACGACGAAACGACGCATGCGTCGTCTAACGCGGCAAAACGCAACCTATCGCAGGCACCTGCGT